>NC_134105.1:30039848-30342878 GCF_040939455.1 Microcebus murinus | reverse complement strand
TTACGTAAAATCCATTGTGTTGTCCTTGTTTTTCTCATTTCACCCATGAGCCACTGGAAACTGTCACAGGTCAGGGTTTGGGACCACTGAGTCCTCAGCTCCCCCTGTGCCTCCTCCAGGAAGCCTGCCCCACCCGCCCCCCTGCAGCACACGCTCCCCAGCACTGGTCTCACTGTCCCCCGGGCTGTGATGCACTTTGCACGTATAGCCACGATCGTTATTGGTTATCGAGGCCTACCCAGTTAAGCACTGGCAGGTGCTTAACATGGATTATCCCATTTTATCCTCATAACCCTGAAAGGTGAACGTTTTACAGATGAGAAACCATGAAGTGGCTTCCCCCATCCTGCGCCCCCTGCTGGAGGCACCGACAGTGGAACTGCTGGAGAGAATAGCAAAGCCAGGTGGGGCTGCAAAGCCAGGCTCTCCACTTCCTGGTTGTAGGATTTGGGCAGGCCACTTCACCAATCAGAGTCTCAGTTTTATTATCCACAGAGTAGGAGCAATAATACTTGCTTCACAATGTTGTCCTGAGGGAGTGCATGCAAGTCTCCAAGACAGCAGCTGCCACATAGAAGACACTGGACGGTGTGAGTTTGTTCCCCATTCTCCACTCCCTATCCCTCTACTTTCCCTACACCGCATTCTCCTAATTGCCCTCCTACCCCTCTTTCCCGGGCTGCTGTGCTAAACCCTCTCCTCCGTCTTCCCTCTAGAAGTGCGAGTGGTCCAGGGAAGCATGCATGGCCCTCTTCTCCCTCCCTTCTAGCCTCCCTCACTAGGTGAGCTCATCCCGTCCCGTGAATTTAAACATCATCTATACATTGACTCCAATGTAAATCTGCGGTCCTGGTGTTTTCCCAGAATCCAAACCTATATATTCACCTGCCTAATTGCCTCATGGATCTCCCAAACTTAGTATATATAAGACAGAGACTTAATTCCTCTCACCCCAAGCCATTCCTCCACCAATTTTCCCATCTCAGTAAGTTACACCATCGTTGTCTAGTTGCCCAAGCCAAAATCACATTTAGCTCTTCTCTTTTTATCACCCATCACCTACAACTATCAGCAAATCTCACTGCTTCTGTCTCCAAAACATAACCCGAACTCTTCATTTCTCTTCACCTCCATGACTGTCACCGCAGTCTGAGTCCCTATCATCTCTCATCTGGTTCACACCAATATCATCCTAACTGCTCTCTCTGCACCTATTTTTACTCCTTCAAAAGATTACTTTAAAAATATGTCTTTAAATCAGGTAATGTGAATTCTTCAACTTTGTTCTTTTTCAATATTTTCTTGGCTAATCTAATTCCTTTGCATGTCTATAGTATAAATTTTAGAATGAGCTTGTCATTTTAACAACAAAAAAACTTGCAGGCATTTTGATTGAGATTGCTTTGAATCTATAGATCAATTAGGCATAATGAACATCTTAATAATAGTGAGTCTTCCAATCCATAAATGTTGTCTATCGGTCCATTTATTTAGGTCTTCTTTATTTTGACAGTGCTTTATAATTTTCAGAAAAGAGGTCTTGCATGTCTTTTGCTAAATCTAAGTACCTAATGTTTCTTATGCTATTATTAAAAAGTATATCAAGCTTAACTTTTCCAATTGCTTACCTCTAATATATGGAAATACAATTGATTCTTATATATAGACTTTGTATCCTACACACATGTTAAATTCCCTCCTTAGTTCCGGTAGTTGTTTTAAAGACAACTTAGTATTTTCTACAGAAACATTTAAAAGCAGTTTTACTTCTTTCTTTCCAGTCTTTATACTTTTTATTTCTTTTTCTTGCCTTACTGCACTGTCTAGGACTTCAAGGCAATGTTGAATAGAAGCAACGAGAGCATCCTTGACTTGTTCTTAAAGAGATGTAAGCATTCATCTTTCACCATGAAGTATGGTATCAGCTGTAGGTTTTTCAGAGATACCCTTTATCAGGCTGAGGAATTTCCCTCCTAGTCCTAGTTTTCTGAGAGGATTTTTGTTTTTCTAAGTCATGAATGGGTGTTGAATTTTGTCAAATTTTCTCGTTCTGCATCTATTGAGATGATCTTATGGTTTTCTCCTTTGTTCTATTAATGTGGTGAATTAAATTGGTTGTTTTATGAAATGTTAAACTTTGCATTCCTAGAATAAACCCCACTTAGCATTAATGTATTATCCTTTATATATGTTTATATACTTGATTTGATAATATTTTATTCAGGACTTTTGCATCTTTGCTATGAGGGATATTGAGCAGCAACTTTCTTTTCTTGCAACATTTGCCAGATTTTGCATCAGAAGTGTGTCAGATTAAAGATTGCTACAAATTCCTTACTACTCCCCTATTGAGAAGCAGAGTCTAATTCCTTTCTCTTTGAGTCTGGGCTGCCTTAATGACTTTCTTGACCGATAGAAGTGTGCTTGCAAAGCCAGGTCATAAGAAGCTTCGCAACTTCTTCCCAGGCCTCTTGGAACACTCATACTTAGAGCCCAAGCTGCTGTGTAGGAAATCTGACTACCCTTTGGCCACCATGCTGCAAGGGAACCTAAGCTCACCAAGAGAGGCCATGTGGAGAGGAGAGAAAGATGCTTAATCAGCCTCCAACTGCTACGCATTGCAGACATTTGAGTCACCCCTGCTGAGGCCCCAGACATCGCAGAGCACAGATGAGCCAGCTCCACTGTGGTTTGTCCAAATTCCTGACCCCAGAATCATGATATATAATAATAACAAATTATTGCTTTAAGCCACTACTTTTCAGGAAAGTTAGTTGTGCAGAAATAAATAGCCATCAGGCTTGTGCTGGGCTCATCAAATGAGTTGGGGTGTGTTCCCTCTCCTCTGTTTTCTGAGAGTTTGTGTAAGATTGCTATCATTTATTCCCTAAATATTTGATAGAATTTAATGGTGAAACCATCTGGGTAGGAAATGTTTATATTATAAATTCAATTTCTTTAATAGATATAGAGTTATCCAGATTTTCTACTTTTCTTATAGAATATTTATAAATGCCAATGAGTCATAGCACTCACTTTATGAAGACCCCCAGTGGCTTTCCCTTGCACTGAAAACAAAATCAAAATCCTCTCCACAGCCTGTAAAGCCCTTGATGATCTAGCTCCTGCCTTCTTTTCTGATCTCACCTAGAGCCTCATCCCTAATATTTACAGGGCTGACTTCTTAACACCGTTTCCATTTCAGCCCAGGAGTCACCTCCTTAGGGAAGTCTTTTTGACCAACAAGTCAAAATACTCCCCTCAACTGATCTTTATCATATTGCCTATTTAAACATTTTCATGTCATTTATCACTCTCTGACATTATCTTTATTCTTAGTTAACTCACCTATTATCTCTACATGTTCACCGCACCTTTCTAGAATGTCACGTTCGCGTGAACTCAGCTGTGATTGGTCCCTAGAAATTCCCAACATCAGGGAAAAGAATGGGAATCAGGTTTCCAGTGGCCATAGCTGCCTACAGGTGTTTCTCTCCTACCAGAGTCTGACTCCAGCCTGGCTTCCTCTCCCATCACCAGCAGCCAGGAAGCAGGTTCAAGGCCATTTAGGAGAAGAGATCCAGGGACAGCATGTGAGAGTGAAGCTGCGGCTGCGAGTTCTAGTTCATAAGTGTGTCTCAGTCCATGTGAGTCTTTGAATAAATCACTTCCCCTCTCTGTCTCTCCCCTCACACATTGTAGATACTTGATCATTCTTGAATAAAGATCAGTTCCATCCCCACATTTCTATGGTTCTGACTTACCCCAATACTTTTGCTATAGATGAGGAAACTGAGGCACAGAGAGGACAAGTGGCTCCACCAGTGCCACAGAGCAAATAGCTGGAGGTGCTGGAGCTCAGAGATTTTCCCCTCGATTTATGATCCC
Organism: Microcebus murinus; assembly: GCF_040939455.1. Classification (NCBI taxonomy): domain Eukaryota; kingdom Metazoa; phylum Chordata; class Mammalia; order Primates; family Cheirogaleidae; genus Microcebus; species Microcebus murinus. The sequence continues at coordinate 30,338,990 of NC_134105.1, read as the reverse complement.
ACCAACAAGGGCATCAATTTCAGAGATTAACAGCTGCAAATGATGGCATCAAACAGGCCGCCCCAGCAGCCCTCCGAAGTGCATCTCCAATTCAGGTTTATCTTCATTAAGCAAGTAATTCATTACCGGGCGGTAAGCATTCACATCAGAGAGAGAATATTAAAAAAGTAATTATATTTTTCACAGTGCAGCTTTCTGGGTAAATTGTATGCAAATTGCTGTCTAAATCAGGCTGGCATATCCTGTGCAGGGCTCGGCACTATTTGGGGGGATGTTTTGGAGGCCAGACTAGTCCCCCTCTTCCGACTTCGGTGAGTAGCCAGCACAGGGTCTTGTATTCAGTTGGGAAGCCTCAAAAATAGTAGCCATTATTATTTTTTAATTCCATCAAGCCTCAGTTTCCTCATCTGTAAAATGGGGCTCCTGTGAAAGGGGCTGGAGAGGACAGTCCCCAGCATAGTACCTGCCTGTGAGAGTTTGGACTCAGGAGGAGATGGCTTTGGGCAATAGCAAGAGGACCACTGTGTCAGTGAGGCACTGATACCTACTGGCCCACAGGGAAGGTGGGGACAGCCACTAGGTGGGGCGGGGGCACTGGTGAGGGGCCAGGAGGCCAGCTCCCTTCTCATCCTGGCTCTGCCACCAATTCACGTGTGACCCTAAGTTTACTGCTTCTCCCCTCCATACTGTGCTTAATACCCAGCCAAAATTGAGTCCTGGTGAGCGATCACCCAGCAGTGCACACGAGCATCCGCTCCCAGATGGCACTGGCCTCTACCTGTGCGAGCTAGAAGGCCCGTGCTGGGAAAGGGAGACTGGAAGAGCAAACACATCAATCCTCTCCGTTTACAGGTGGGAAAAAGACACTCAGAGAAGGGCCTGAGTGACTCAGGGTCACACAGCAGGTAAGCGATGGAGTCAGGACCAGAAACCCGGGCCAGGGTCCTCCCATGCCCACCGTCAGTGCCCATCTGCCAAATGGGGCACTTGAAGGCCTATGTGGAAAACTGTACGGTGTGGTTTGCACTTCCAGTATTGTTCACTTTATTCCAGGGTCGGGACATGATCCTGGGCTTGGATCTAAGGCAGGTGACTTCCCATCAGAGCCTTAGTGTCCTCAATTGTCAAATGAGGCAGAAATGTCTCTGTGGACCCATCCCATGAGATTTACTAGGTAGGATTTTAACGATATCCTTTCCCTTCCCCCAGGGCAAAAACTTTGAGGGGAGACCTGGAACTGCCCAGGGACCTACAGGCAGAGGCGGCTGGGCCTGCCCCAGGGGGTCTTGGTGCCAGTTCCAGCCTACCTTGCCCACACACTGGAGACCAGCTTAGGAAGATGCACAGTGCCCCCTTGTGATGGGGGGGCACCCGCTACAGAGCCCCAGCAGCCCAGAGCCCAGGCCACGGGGCCAAGTCTGCCTCAGCAACAGTCTCAAACAGGGCCACACAATTCCACGATTGCACTGGGACACAGAGCTATGTTGGGGGCCTTAGCTGTGCCTGGAGCTGCAGTCACTAAAATCTCAGCTCCGTCCAGACACACACTCAGGCCGGCACACACAGCTACACCCATGGAACATGCAGACAGGAACAGGTGTCCACACCAGCCTGGCCAGGTATGGCTATAGCTGGTAACTCCTTGGCACAGGGACACCCACAACACCCAGACACAGGTAGGCCCTGGGTGGTGGTCACCCTGCAGAGGCATACCACTGTCACCTGGAACACCAGTCACACACAGACACAGTCCCCTCTAGGAGACCAGGTGCCTCCTCTCCGACCTGGCTCTTGTTTGCAAACCCTCTCTGCGCAGACCCTCAATCCCTCACTCATGGGGCTAATAAAAAGTCTCCCCGCCACCCTGGGATAGCTGGTCCCCAGACTGCACATGTGAGCACCTGCCTGTGTGCGTGTCCAGACTCAGATGCTGCTGCTCCCGTATCTGGGAGCCCTTCTGTTCTCATGACTTGCTGGAGCACCGTTTTTGAGCATCAGGTTGTGCAGGGGATTTTAGAGACCAGCCGAGGCACGGCAGCTGCCTTCCCCCGCCTTTCAATCTCCGAGACGCAGCCAACGGCAAGCGACCTCAGACCAAGCCGCTCAGGCCTCCGGCAGCACCCTTCACTGAGGCCGAGAGTGGGTGGCTTTAGGGCAGGGCACAGAGTTGTGGAGCTCTCCCCAGGGTGTGAAAATTGCTCCTAGGCATCAGGAGTCTCCTCTCTGGCTGGCCTTTTTATCACTCATCTTTCCAGAAGAATCTCAAGGCTCCCCAGGATCCTTTCCTGACTATGCCTGGCAGCCCTGGCCCTTGGGAACAGCCACGGTCAAGCCTGGGTCCAGGAGTCAGGAGCAAGGGTCAGGAACCTCACTGGGTAGCCATGGGCCTGCCTTGTCTTCTCTCTGGGCCTCAGTTTCTCTTCTGCCCCAGGGGAGTAGGGTGGGATGGAATAAGGGGGGACAGCATGGAACAGAGGTGAAAAGGCCCCACAGTCCTGTATTTCTCAAGCCGTGCTTTCCCCAGAGACCAGAGCTGGTGACTGCGGCAGCCAGAGCCAGACTTGACCTCTGGCCACCTGCTCTAGGGCCCCTCCCCCGCTCTGGGCTGCCAAGCCGGGCACCACCGGCAGAGGCAGAGGGAAGCAGTGGAAAGAATGGCGACATCTGAATCGGAGAGCGCTGCGGGCACACACTGTGCTTCCTGAGGGCAGAGATCACGCTGTCTGGATCTGTAGCTTCTTTGGCAGGGCCTGGCATCCAGGAGTCACTTAACACACACATCTGCCCAATCAAAACAATTCTCTCCTTCCTAACTGCGTAGCCTCGGGCAGGCAATGTCGCGTCTCTGAGCGCCATCGTCCTCCACAGCAAGATGGATGTAACAGCTGGCTCCTGGCTGCAGGTGGCCATGGGGTCTCTCCAGACACTGCAGGAAAAGGCACAGCCCCTGGCCCAGCGGGGCCCTGCCGCCGGGTGTTTGCACCCCCTTCCCTTTCAAGCCTGCAATCTCACTTGGCCGCCCAGGAGGGGACTCCCTGGCGGAAGAAGAGCTTGGCACAGGAGCAGGATGGGGAGAGTGGACAGAGGGGGGCAGCACGTGCCAGTGTCTGGCAGAGAGTGTGGGCGGTGGGGCAGCCTGCTTCCCACTCTGCCGCACCGAGGGCCCTGCCAGGCTCTGAGCACGCAGCTGGGCTGGGGGAAAAGAGAAGAGGAGAGACACTCTCACCCACTCACCCACAGATACATGGAATCCTCGCCCCTCCTCATCAGCCCGCAGTCCCCGAGTCCAGGGACACGTCACTCACGGCCTCCCAGAGCTGAACATTCCATGGCCCACAGCCCTCACTGCTGAGCTGAGCCTGCTCTCCGCCTGCCTGAATGCATCTGCTCCTTCGGCTTGCGACAGCCCAGGACATGCAGACCCACGAGGTGCTCTGCCCCTACCTCCACCCCTCAGTCCTTCTCTGAAGGCCAGACAGCAACGCAGCTGTTACTGCTATTGCCTGGATCTGAGTCGTCACCTGCTCTCTGACATGTCTCTGTGCGTCTAGGCACGTGCACACACATGCACACACACACATGCACTCGTACGGGGGCCCCGGGATCCAGTCCATCACAGAGGGGCACAGGGGCTGGTCCCCCTCCCCTCCTCTCCCAAGTCCCCACTGCTGCTAGGACTTCCTTGGAATTCAGGGCTCAGGGAGAGGTGGAGGCTGCCCTGGAAGGACACATCTCCCACCTAGAGCCCTTCCTCTTCCCCACCCCCGCCTTCTGCCACTTTCCTATGTCAGGGCCACGCTGATGACACCAGAGAATCCATCAAATGCCACCCCCATGTCAGGTCATGTCACAACATAATTAAAGCATTAGATCTTCGTGATGAAGCTGTTGCCATCAATTCTGAGAGTGACTGATCCAATCTACAGAAAGGGAAAATTTCTCTCCACCCGCCACAACTGCCGCAGCTGCCTTCCCCTCCCCAAGAAGGGAGCCGGCAGTGCTTGTTCTATTTAGGGCTCCAGACCTCAGTCTGGGAGGCAGGAACTGAGCCTCGGGGGAGGGCCGGCCTTGGGGGGTGCATCCCTCCTGCCTCTGGGCCCACCGGGAGCAGCAGAGCCTGGAGGCCTGGGACTCCTCCACGCTCAGTCACTGGGTCATTGTGACCTTGGGAACGACCTTCCCCACCTCTGCGCTTCCGGGCCCTCTTCTGTGAATGGGCAGTGGGGGCTGGGAGGGTGGGAGGAAGATGACTTGGTCTCTCAGGAGGTGGAAGCAGCCAGAGCGGGGCCAGGTGATTCGGGCTCAGAGCCTGACTAGCTGTGCAGCTGCGGTCAAGCGAGTCCTGTTTTCTCCTTCTCCTCACCCCTGGGAGGGGAATTTTTCATGCCTCACAGGATGCTGGGGAAAATTAAAGGAGACAGGAAACGTAGGGGCACAACACAAAGAAAATGTCACAACCTCTTGGCATCCCTATGCCCTGAGTTCCTGGCAGGCCTCAGACCCGAGCCGTCAGTTAAGGGCTGGATTTGGACCTGGTTCTTCTTTGCCCAGGATGGACACGGAAACACTGGGACTGCAGGGACAGAGGGAAGACGGAAGAGACGGTGCATGGGCAGGGACAGAGGTGTTGTCTTCGTCACTTCTCAATGATGTCACCATCGGGAGGTCTGATATAGTAGGAACAGGAGCCAGGAGCCAGGCTTATGGCAACAGGGGTAATGGGTGACACGGGAGAGAGGGAGGAGCTCTGATGGGTCAGAACCACCGGTCATGGCTGGCACGTGAGACGGTTAGGTAGGGACCGACTGGGCAAGCGGCCATAGCCCCCCATCTGAGGCTGGTGGGAGGTGGAGGCAGAGGCAGAAGCAGGAATTCCAGTCTGGGCCCACTACAGTGACCTGGGCAAGAGACCAGAGTGGCCTGGACTGAGTTTGAGGAGGAGTTAACCCCAAGGTCTTTGGTGTGAGCAACTGGGAGAGTGACCATTATGCAGCTGCCACTGGCCAAGTTTGAGTAGTTGGTGGAGGAGAAGGTTAGAGGTGTAATCGAGAGTTCAGAGTTCGTTTGAAGTGTGAGACGCCTAATAGACATCTAGAAATGCTGAGCAAACAGGGGGGTAGACAAGGCAGAGGTTGGTGCTGAAGAAATACACCTGAGGCTTGAGAGTCACCAACAGACAGATGGCACCTAAAGTCCCAGGCCTGAGGGGATCCCTTGGGCAGTGGGGCAGTAAAGAGAAGAGGTGTAAGGGCTGAGCCTGGAGCGGGGGCTGCAACGTGAAGAAGGTGGAGAGAGGGGGCTGGGAAGGGGGTCCGTGCAGGAAGAGAAGAGCCAGGCTGGTGTAGTGCCCCAGCTGAAAGGAGCAAGCGTTTCCAAAAGGAGGGAGTGATCATCTGCATTAAAGGTAATGACAGCTCAGGAAAGATGAAGATTGAGAACCGGCTGATGACAATGTGGAGTAAATGTTTATTGAATGACTAAACAGGAAGTAAACTCAAATCCCATCAAAAGAACTGGGGTGTCAGGTGGAATCTGGGATGGGCTCTGGCCACATGGATAGAGAACAAGGTGATCCCAGCTCAGCAGTAGCTGAGGAGCCTTGGGGTCAAGCACTCATTGGCCAGGCCAGAGCCCCTCAGCCCCTCCGGCCTCGGGTCGGGCAGGGCCAGTCCCGGGAATTGGGCAGGAGACTCACTGCAGTGGATGAGGGGGTGGCAGCTGTAGGGGGAGGTGGGCATCAGAGGCCAGGCGGGGCCTAGAGGTGGAGTCCAGACCTCAGATTCAGAGTCAGAGGCAGAACTTAGATGCCACAAAGGCCTACTGAGATGTGTGCCATGCCAGGCACTGTGCAAAGCGTAGAGGGGAGAACCCAAAGGCATAAAACCTAGAGAGACTGCCTGTCTAATCGGGGAGAGACACATGGCGGATAAGCTGAGCACAGGACAGATGGGGCTAAGGGCCAGCCGCGTGCAGCTCCTATAAGTGCTATGACAAGTTCCTGGGACCCAGACCCTACCAGGCCCCATGAAAAGATCATCTCCTTGCTTCTGAAGTGCTCATCCAGGCCTTCTAGCTTTTGAGTCTCTGGTTTCTGACCTCACTTCTCAGTCTCCCTATTTTTGGGATCCACTTAAGCCCTGACCCTTTAAAGGCAGCCATCCACACAGGCCCCTAAAGGTGGGCTGTAGACCCCAACAGAGCTCCTGGCTGCATCGGGCACACCCTAGCTTGCTCTGAACCTGCTCCTATCCTAGTGCTGCTTCCTTTGCACAAGGTGTCTCAGGAGCTTGACTTTTTGGGCCCCAGGCAACTTCAGCCAATGGATCCCACTCTAGCCAGCTCCTTCAGGTTCAACCTCCAGCCCCCAAATTTGTACCATAGTTGAACCCGGAGCTTATTTTCCCAACTATGCCCTTGGGTCTGCTCTACAAGGAGCTGGTCCTCCTTCCTGGCCACTTGGCCTCTGCACTAAGCTCTGGGCCCCTCCACCCCTATGCCCCCAAGCCCCATGCCCACCCAGCCTGACCCAGCCCCTGGAGGGGAAGACAGATGGGCTATGTTCTAGCTGGGCCAAAACAATGGCTTCGGGAGAAAAGAAGGGAAAGATTGATTCTAGCCCAGGGGCTGAGGCTACTTCCTGAACAAGGTGCATTCAGGCTGGAGGTGGGGACAGACAAGTGCAGATATCACTGTGGCAGGCAGGGGAAGGCATCCCGGAGGCGGGGTGAGCATGAGCAAAAGCATGAGTGTCTGCCTGGGAAAAGGAGCAGTGAGTTGTCCCTCTGGGTGGAGATGGGTGCCCAGGGAGAAGAGGCTGGAAGGCCGTGGGTTACAGCCCCCAGCTACAGCCTGGAGGCTGCCAAGTGCAGCTTTGAGCAGCAAGTCCCTGTCTCCTCCTATTCCCACAGCCGGCCCTGGGACTGACCAGGTGCCTGGTGAAGATCCTTCTAGCTGCCCAGGCCTAGTGTTCCTGGCTCGGTGACTCACTGCCTTCCATCTGGTGACTCGTAAGTCTCCGAAGGCCCTGACAGGTCCCACAAGTTAAAAAGGAGGTTGAGTCTCTGACTAATTCCCCAGCTTACTGTGCCTTGCATCTCCCACTGAGCTTAGAGCCAGGGCCATGGAGGCCTAGAAAAGAAATTGGAATCATCAGCTGAAGGATGATCTTGGGAGAGAAATCACGTCCAGGGAGAGAAGCAGAAGATTGGACCCCTGGGTCCCCCTGTCTGCAGAGCTGGGCTAAAGGAAGGGAGCAACCGATGGGACAGGGTTGGGGAGAGGACACACAGAAAGTCAGGGCACAGAGACTGTGATGGATCTTTCTGGGTCACCCCTGTGCAATACAGAAGTCCCTCCTCATCATCCTTGCCAAGTGACTGTCCAGCCCCCACGTGCACGCCTCCACTGACGGGGTGATCACCACCTCCTGAAGTAGGCCATTTTATTCTTGGATGGCTCTGGGTTCTCCTAAGTCCAAATCTTCAGTTCCACCCCAGGTCAGAGCTCTATGCTCTTAGGTGCCACAGAAACTATTCCATTTCCCCTGTCATGCTACAGCCTTTCAGGGATTGGAGGGTGGTGACCTTGACGCCTGCTTCCTGAGGATTTTCTTTTGATCCAACTCGAGGCCATCCTTGTCTTGCAGTCAAGTCTGTTGTCTTGGGTCAGCATCTGGAGGGGCGTGCAGAGCAGTGTCCTTGCCCCCGTGTGTGCCCAGATCTGTGACTGGCACTGCGTACACACTGGTGGCAGCGCCAGGGGGGTTGCAGGTGTGCAGACTGACCCTGTGTCTGTGTTCATGGAAAGACATTACTTCATGGGACTGGACTGTAGTCATGTGTGAGCACATGGCCACGTGTGCACATTTATGACTGTGGCTGTATGTGTGTAAGAGAGCGCGTGACTATCTGTGAATGAAGGGCTGTGTGTGTATGTCTAACTGGCCTCACAGGTGTGAGTGTGCAAGTGTGATTTTTGCACATGCAGGACTTGCTGTATGTTGACAGGACTAGCCAGGTATGTGTGGATTTGTCGGGTTGTGCCCGTGTGAAGAGTATGTGCGTGACAGATTGCAATTTAATGCATATGTGAGACTATGTTTGTGACAGATTGTAATGTACCGTGTGTGTGAGACTGGCTGAGGCCGTGTGTGAAGATGGGTTCCACACGTGACTGTGTGCCTGTGCATGAGGATGTGGCTGTGTGTGTGTGCGCGTGCCTGAGTGTGTCAGTGTCGCCGTGTGTCAGCGGGGGCTGATGGCTGTGTGTGCTGCTATGGCTGTGTGTGTGTGACGATGCAAGGCGCGTCTGTGACTCCATTCTGATTGTGTGTGTGCACGAATGGCCGTGGCCAAGTGCAAATGAAGGTGTCTGTGTGCAGAGGTGGAGGTGGGAAGGGCGAGGACAGTGCAGGATAAAAAGGGGACTCGCTCAAAAAGGTCTCCCCAACCCCATTTTAATCAGAAACGGAGCAGCTGTTAGTCTGAATAGACACTGCACAACGGCAGACGTCTTAATCTCTTCTGCATTGTGATTCACTCGGCGAAGCCCTATTACTCAGCTTTTGATAGGAGCTTACTTGTCTCAAGTGTTTTCATTATTGCCCTAATACTATCTATTAACATACTGGAGGGAGCTCGCTGCTGTCTGGAGCTGGCATCACTGGGCTTTTAAAGATTATGGGCCTTGCAAATACATAACATTTTACTGCCTTGCAGACGTAATTCATCTGGGGGTGGGGGGAGCCCATGGAAATAGGTAAATAGATAACCGAGTGGGAGAGAGAGGGCGCTGGAGGGAGAAAGAGAATCTATGATCCAAACGCCGCTGTCGTCTCTAGCTGAAATAATGCCTTTCGGGAGGAGGGGCCAGACAGACATCTGTCTCACTGGGGGCACCTCTAGCCTCAAATCCTTCAGCTCTGGGTGTCTTGGCCTGGAGGTACTTCCTGGGCCCTCTCGGGGCAGTAAGACAGTGGGCTTCTCTGAGGGGTACAGTTGGGACAAGATGCGAGGAAGTGTGTAGCGGAAAGATGACAGGATTAAGACTCGGGGCCCAGGTTCAAACCCCAGCTTGGCAGCTGAGTTGCAGGGTGGCCTGTGTTCCATCTCCTAACTGCAAAACACGAGTCTGGACTAGGCGATCTGCAAAGCCAGCTCCAAATGCCTCAGTTCTGGTCCCAGCAGGGGCTTGAAATCACAACAATCAGTTTTAACTCTGTCAACCCGGATTCCTGAGGAAGAAGGCGCTGAAGCTAAGGCACCTCCAACATCTCAGGACTGGTAAAAAGCGATCACGTCATCTAGTCTAACCACCACCACCCTTCAGCACTCCTGTCGTTGAGTGCAGACCTACAGCAATAGGGATCTCACTGCTTTCTCTTCCTTTTTGCAAAATAAATTTCATTGAAATAATACAAAAAGAGGTAAAAAGAATACATCCATATCAGCCCAAGAAAACTGGAAATCATGGTATCAGTCAATCAGAAAAATTTGAGGACTTTCTAGAAGATAAAAAGCAGATAGAATCAGATTTATGGAGAAAACCAGAGTGGTTAAATCAGCACAGAAGAAATTGGCTTAGAGATGTAAACTGGTCTTTTCAGCAGAACCTCAGAGAAACTCCAAGTATGGGGAGCAGGGAGCAGGCCGTGGCCCAACCATCAGGTAAAGAACCATTGAAGAGACAAATGGGCCAGTCAGCCCCTTCCTCTCCCGACATATATATTAACAGAATGGCTGGCTGTGGCTTTTGTCCCTGACATTGAAGCCCTGTGGACTGTTTTCCAAACCAAATGAAAGGTCACCTTAGGAGGTGTCAGGAAATGTTACGCAGTGGCAGTGAACCACACCTCTTGGAACTCACGTCCTTGTGGAGTCCCCAGCACATGGACTCTGCGCTCGGCGACATAACCTGCTGTGGCCAATGAGACATTACCAAGCATGACACAAGCAGAGAGGCTGGAGAAGCATTCGCACACTGGGGCTCGTCCTCTTGGAACCTAGTCATCGTGGCTTCCACGCTAGCCAGGTGGAGAGAGAGGCCCTGGAGGATGAAAAGCCATGTGGAGAAAGAGGCCACCTGGTGGAGAACCCAGGTGCTGCAGCAGACTGCCAGCACCAAGGCCCCAGACATGGGAGTAACACCTTCTTGGGCCTCCCCACTTGTGCCAGCTGCCACCTGAATGCAGCAAAATGCGGGAGTCCAGCCAATGCCACAGGGAACAGAAGAATGAGCCCCTAGAATCATGAGAAATAACAAATTATTGTTGTTTTAGGGCACCAGGTTAGGGAGTGTTTTGTTACGGGGCAGTAGATGACTGACACAGGAGGGGTGACTATGTAGGTGTTGAGGCCAGAGAAGCAGAACTGAGCTAAATTTCTGCAATGGACGCGAGAAGTGGGGAGAAAAGCAAAGACAGTGAGACAGGTCTGTTCAGGACTTCTCACACAGAATAAAGTCGTCCTACTTTGGCAGTTGGGATGTTCCCCAGCTGCCCGTGTGCCATGCCCTCGTCCTTGCTAAAGGGAAGCCCACAGTGAACAAGCGCCCCCCACTCTCCCACCATCCCAGGGCTGCTGACAGCCTCCTTTCAAGGAAAAGGCCCATCCTGGAAGCTAGTTCTGCAGAACTCAGAAATAAACTCAAACCAGTCTCCTGCATATATTCATCAGTCTAGTTTTTAATTTATAAATCTGAATGACTGTTATGGAGCACCAGATATTGGAGGCAAATCAGGAGTATGAGAAAAGAGCAAGATGAAAAACCAGAATGATTCCCCCTAGAGGAAATGGAGATAATGTAGCAGGCAGAGGGGAACTTTAAAAGAATTCTAGGTCGTGTCCTCAGAGAGATCCAAAAGAAATGTGCTTTTGTAAAATAAGAGTAGATTGCCATGGAAAAGAACAATTGAAGAAACCATCCTTGAAAAATAAAAACACAAAGATAAGATTCAATGAAATCCCCTACAAGGTAGAGCTAAAACACACACACACACACAAAATACAAGATGTGAGAAAACACAAGACCTAAGATTTGCCTTATAGGGGTTCTAGATTGAGATAACAGAGAGCCTAGAGGTGATGAAATAATTTAAAATATAATTTAAAAGTATATTGCAGAGCTAGAGAAAGATCTGAGTCCTCAAACTATAAAAAGACCCACCAAATGCTAAGCAGAAAACACTAAAAAGACACACATCCTGGTGACATTTCTAAATTACAAAATAAAAACAAAATTCTCAAGGCTTCTGGATTATTTTGAACCTACAATTCTATATCAGCCAAACTATCAAGCATGAAAGCAAATCCAAGATATTTTCAGATAATAAAGGACAAGGAAAATTTACTATCCATACACTTCTCCTGAAAAAAATAATTATGTACTGCAGAAAAACAAAAAAGGAATTCAACAAAGAGAATTTCATAGTATTACAAAATCTTTTAAAGAAACTGGTAAATATCTGAGTCTGAATGCTAAATGAAAATGAATCTATAAAACTTCATATAGCTCTTAAGAAATGATTCCTTTGAAAAGAATAAGAGTAAAGTAAAATGATAACATTTGGAGTTTTAACAAAATGAGTGGTAAGAGGATATTTAAGACACTGTTGGAGGAAAAAAATGCTTAAATAATTTTATTTAAAATGTAAAGCACTAGAAAATTAAAATAGCATAATGTTATACTATTAGCATAATAGTATAATGTATATATTATATAAATATATAATTTAAAACAAATAGAGAAAAATAGAAATAAGGAAACTTGATAAATCAAACAAAAAACAGGGGGAAATCCAAACATATTAGAAATCACAATAAATGTCAGTGGGTTAAACTCTCCTATTAAACTACAGAGACTCTTAGAATGAGTAAGAGAACTCTCAACAATATACATAAGTGTATGTGTAATATACTCATTTCTACACACAATGCAGTTATTTTAAAAAGTCACATTTAAAACGATATAACACAAAAAAGACTAAAAATAAAAGAATGGAAAATGAATATATGCTAACAAAACAAAAACAAAGGCATAGAAATATTAATATCAGGTTAAAAAGAATTCAAAATTAAAGCACTACATGGAACAAAGAGAGATACTTTATTAAAAATACAATCTACCAAGAAGAGAAGACAATGAAGTGAATTTTGTACTAAACAACAGAGTATTAAACTATATAAACAGTTTTAGAACTACAAAGAGAAAGTGTCAAACTTGCAATGATACTTGATTTTTATATACCTCTCCAGAAATTGATAGATCAAGCAAACAAAAAATAAGTAAAGTGATAGGATTTGGATAATATAAATTAGAAGTTTGATTTGAGATTTATATAAGGAAATTTAATGAACTGAGATATACCTTTATATATTCTTTTTTAATATCTATAGTATATTTACAAAAATTGACCATTCATTAAAATTGGCTACAAGTAAAATCTAAGTTCCAGAAAGTGTAAACTATATAGACTATATTTTCTGACTACAATATAAAAAACTAGAATTGGTGACAAAAGAGTAGCACAACAATATGACAACAACTTGGAAATTTAAAAATACTATTCTATATAACTCTCACGTTAAAAAGAAACCCAAATTGAAGTGACAGATTATTTTATAAATGAATGACACCAAGAGCATCATATAATGAAACCAATTGTGTAGGCCAAGGCAGCATTTATAGAAAAAAGTATAGTCTTGAACACATTTGTTAGAAAACAGAAAAGAAAATTGAATCCATGCTTCTGGGAAAAAGAAAACTAGAAGGAAAACGAAAACTCTATAGAGGGAAGAAATTAATAGAGATAAAAGCAGAAATTAATGAAACTGAGAAACAAATGTAGACTTGGTAAATAAAACCACATGCTGGTTCTTTCATTTATTCGTTTCCTTAATATTTCAAGAAAAGGTAAAAATACTAATATCCATAGAAAAAATCAGATCATCAAATATGTACTTCTAAAAATGGCATTAGGCCCAGAATAGATTTAAAGGTGAGTTATATTGGACCTTTAAGAAACAAATAACTTCTGTTATTTAAATTGTTACGAAGCATAAAACAAAGATGGAAAACTTCCCAATCCATTGTGTTGGGCTAGTACAGCTATAGCTTTCTATGCCTTCAATTTTGTTTTGTTTTTGTTATGCATCCTGGGTATTTGTTCATTCCTCCTTCTAAGTAACCACATCCTGATTGTCCTCCCAGGGAACCCTCTCCACCCTGCTCTATGTCTATGTACATCCAGAGAGGTTGACGATATCCCTAATTCCAAAGCTGAGCCCACAAGTCTCATCGAGCTTTGCTTTTCCTTACCCACTGCGAATGATCCAAGGATGGGCGTGTAACCCAGCCAAAGACAGTGAAACACAAGAGATTTTTCAGTGACCTCTGGAAAAAAATTTGCTCTTGGAACTAAGGCTATGGGATCCTGGAGCAGCCATTTGCCTGCCACATGGAGTCTGAGCCTAAAGCTGACACAGGGAAACAGAACCAAGAGACGGAGAAAAGATGAGCACTACTTACAGCATGTGAGCCCCGAATGCAGCCGTGCCTGCAATGTGACCTCCCCTATACCCTTCGGCTCACTGAACCAATCTTCAAATCAGCTAAGGTTGTCATTTTCAGCTGAAGCCACTGACCCTGACATACCAAAGCTGGACAAAGATAACACACACAAGAATGTATAGCCCAATCACAATTACATAGATATACAACCCATAAATAAAATGGCAGCAAACTTAATCTAGCCATACATTATAAAACTAATAAATCATGACCAAATAGGTTTTATCCCAAGAATCAAGCATAGATTTTAACACTATAAACTAAACTTTATTTTTTAAATTCACTATAGTGACACATTAAAAAAAGAAAACTAAATTATCATCTCTGTAGATGAGAAAATAATTTGTAATAAGCTTTCTCAACCACAAAGAGGGTTCTGGGGTGGTCGGTTTCATGTGTCTACTTGGCTAGGCTATAGTCCCAGTTATTCAATCAGACACTAATCTAAGTGTTGCTGTGAGGGCACTTTGTAGATGTGATTAAGTCCATACATAATCAGGTGACTTCAATTAAGAGGAGTCCAGGTGGGCCTCATTCAATCAGTTGAAAGCCTTTATGAGCAGAACTGAGACTTTCCAGATGAAGAGATTCCACCTTGGAACTATAGCTTCAGCTCATGCCCTTCGTGACAGCCTGCCCACAATCACATACGCTAATTCCTTGTGATAAATCTCTTCATACATAAGTCCTAATGATTCTGTTTCTCTGCTGGGACGCTGACTGACACCCCTCTCTAACTGCAGCAAACATCTTACATACCTGTGAGCCCCAGGAAACATTCCTTCTCAGGCGGGGACAAGAAAAGATGCCCACTATGACCAAGGGATGGTCAGGGAGGATTTTATTGGGAAGATGCAGTAGGCTGAATAATGCTCCCCCAGCCCCAGGGCTGTCCATGTCCTAATCCCCAGAACCTACGAATGTGTTACCTAACATGGCAGAAGAGACTCTGCTGTCCAGTTTAGTTAAGGATCTTGAGGGCAAAGATGGTCCCAGAGTGTCCTTGCAAGAAAAAAGAAGGGGACAGGAGAGTCAGAGTCAGAGAAGGAGATGAGTGATGTGGCCATGAGCCAAGGAATGTGGGTGGCCTCTGGAAACCGGAAAAGGTAAGGAAATGGATTCTCCCCTAGAGCCCAGAAGAAATGCAGCCTTGTGGGCTTTTTCTGTTTTGTTTTGTTTTTTGTTTTTGAGACAGAGTCTCACTGTGTTGCCCAGGCTAGAGTGCCGTGCCATCATCCTAGCTCACAGCAACCTCAGACTCCTGGGCTCAAGCAATCCTGCTGCCTCAGCCTCCCAAGTAGCTGGGACTGTAGGCACACAGCACCACACCCAGCTAATGTTTCTATTTTTTGTAGAGACGGGGTCTTGCTCTTGCTCAGGCTGGTCTTGAACTCCTGACCTCAAACGATCCTCCTGCCTAGGACTCCCAGAGTGCTAGGATTACAGGCGTGAGCCCCCATGCCTGGCCTAAGTCTGTTTTATAAGCCACTAAGTGTGTGGCAATTTGTTACAGCCGCAGTCGAAAATATGGAAGGCGATACTTGAACAAAGACCTGAGGAAAGAACAAGTGCAAAGCAAGCAGGTGTCTGGGACAATAGAGTTTCAGGTGGAGGGAAAAGCAAGAGCAAAGGCCCTGTGGTGGGATGCTAGGGGAACAGCAAGAGGGCAGGGTGCACTGAGCTGCTGGAACCAGAGGGAAGGGACCAGGAGATGGGTCAGCGAGGAGCGATGGGGATGCAGCCGACCCACAGGGGGCCAGTAAGCGACTGTAAGGGCTCTGGCTTTTACTCTGAACCAGATGTCAGGCCTTTGGAGAGCCTAGAGCAGAGAGGCGCACAATTCAACTCACGTTTTAAATGGACCAGTCTGTCCGCTGGCGGTGACCACAGGCGAGTTCACCATAAAGCGAATAAAGCTCAAACCTCAGAACTCTGCACTCGCACGGCCCCTTCCAAGACTCCAGCAGTGCATTCCCAGGGTCATATGTTTGATGCAATTTGCAACAGCAGTATATGTTAGACATAATGGGTTAAGACCATTTGAGATCTTTCTTAACTTTTCTAGCGTGTCTCCTCTCAGTGCCAGAATGGCCACAATCATTTCTGGGATCCAGCCAGGGAAAATTGAGTTGGGGATACCTTTAGCTTGAGTTTAGTGGGATATATTTGTGTGGTTCACAGTTATTTCCACGTTATTGGAAGTTATTATGGCTGTCCTGGAGCAGGAATGGCTTCCAGGAACCCGCCCACCGCCCACTCTGTCGCCATACCCGGGATGCTGACGGGAGAGCTTTAATTGAATGTTGTCAACTCACAGAAGTTTTTAAAATTAGTCACTGCTCAAGAAAACTTGAAAAGCCCAGATCATATATAAAAGAATCTTGATAAAGCTTTTTCAAATTTGACAATTCTAAAAATTTATTCAACGTTACCAATAACAAGTCGTGAAGGTGGAGGAAACTTTTCTAAAACTACTACTAATAAAAAAAATCCAAACTTTAACCAACCCCGGTAGAGAAAACCTTTGTATTCTTACCATTAAAAAAAAATTGATTGTGGTTCATGTCATATGAACAAGTGATCAAAGAATATGAAACCAAAAAATAGAGAGGAAAAATTAATATAGCAATGTGCCAATCAATTAATCAACAGAAAAGATCGGGTTTTTTTCTGGATCATGTCAGATGTTTGTTGTATTATCTGATTTTTAAAAATTTGTAATTTGCCGTGATTTCTTTTTTCATTCTAAATAAATATTTACTTTTGTGCTGAATTTAATGTTTTTTATCTTTTAATTTTTTCTTAATGAGGAATGAAGAAATTGCATATACTTTAGGCCCCATAAGCCCTGGGTCTGCCCTGGGAGGAATAGGCTGTGGACTGGGGTCGTTTGCTAGTCCTTGGCATCTCTGTTCAGACCCATTTCTCACCCTTCCCTTGCTTCGTGGCAGCAAGGTGAGCCTGCAGCCTGTTTCCAGGGATGCTAAGTCAGTGGCCTTTTGACAGCTTCCGGCCAGTGAGAGGCCAGGAGGGAGATTGAGGGTGGGAGAAGTGAATAGCGCCTCTTCCTTCCTCCTCTCCACAGCGCGGGAGGCATCCCTGGCCTCTGCTACACACCTCCAGCTCTTGCCTGGTTTCAGCTTCTTTCAGAGTCACTCTGGCCCCTGGGCATAGATAACACAACCTCTTCTTACCACCTCTACAGCTTAGGGATAGTGGCAACTTCCTGTTGTTGAGGATCTCAGGGCTGCCTCCCTGTCCTGTTTGGCTTCTCAGCTCCTACATCACCCACGGAGCAAGTTTCCGGTGTTGCATTCCTTCGTGGAAGGGCTTTGTTGTCCTGGGCGGATCCTGAGTGAAAGAAGGAGGTAAGGACAGAACAGGGAGAGCTGTTGGGGTGTTAGGGGGCCAGTGTAACCATCCAGGTGAGAAACGAAGGTGGCTTGTCCCATACCAAAAACTTGGGAGGTGATGAGAAGTGATAGAGACAAATGATTTGCTTGTAGATTGGATGTGGGAAGTAAGAGAAAGAGAGGAGTCAAAGATTACTGCCAGGTATTTGAGCTGAGCACCTGGAAAAACAGAGTCATCACTTAGTGCGGAGGTGCAGGTTTGAGGGGATAGGAGGAGATGAGGAGTTTGTTTTGAGACATATTAAATTGGAGATGCCTATTAAACCTTAAGTGAATATATCATATTGGAAGTTGGATGTATGAAGCCTCTCAGGAAAGAGATTTATTTGAGATGCAGATATGAATTTGGGAGTTATCAGTATACAGGCAGAAACTCTAAGAACATGATGACACCGGTAGAGTGAGTGTAGATAAAGAAGAGCTCCATGAACTGAACCCTGGAAAAAAAACAATACTTAGGGGTCAGGGAGATGAGGAAGGACTAGCAAAGGAGTGTGACAAGAGTGTGCAGAGAGGTAAGTGGAGAATCCTAAGAGTGGTGTCCTAGAAGTCAAGTGAGGAAGATAAGCCTAAGGGAAGGGCCATATGCATCAAATTCTGCTGGCCAATACAATGAGGTCTGACATTGACCATCGAGTTTTGCAATATGGAGGTCATTGGTGAGTGACTCTGACAAGAGCAATTTCAGGAGAATGTTATTAATAAAAACCTGGAGACAGTGAACATAAACAATTGGGGGGGTTGGCTATAAAGGAGAGAAATGGTATAATGGTTGGAAATGAAAGTGGAGTCAAAAGAAGAATAATATACACACACACACACATATATATATATATCTGCACCCACACACATACAAACACACAAGACTTTTTGTTGAAGAATAACATACATAGAAAAGAGTGCAAAATCACGAGCGTACAACTCAGTAGGTTTTCACAAGTTCACATATCAATGTAACCACTACCTAGATCAAGAAAGAGAACACTGAGAGCACCCCAGAGACTCCACACGCTCCTTCTCCTTCCTCCCTATTCCTTTCCTGAAAGTTAACCACTACTCTAACCATAAATTAGTTGTGTCTGTTTTTGAAACTTATACAATAGAAGCATATGGTATGACTTCTTTCACTCAACATTGTTTGTGAAATGAGTGTAGCAACAGTCCCTTCACTTTCATTGACAGATAGTGTGCCTTTGTATGGCTATTCCACAATTTATGCCTCCGTTCCATTCTTGATGGATGGGCATTTGCATTGTTCAGTGTTTGTGCTATTATATTTAGTGTTGCTTTGAATATGCTGGAGCATGTCTTTTGATGCACAAATGTATGCATTTCTATCTGGTATATATCTACATGTGGAATTGATCATAGGGTAAGCATATGTTCAGATTTAGTAGATATTGCCTAATAGTTTCCCAGAGCATTGTGCCAATTTACACACCCACCAGAAGGGCAATCCAGTTGTTCCACATCTACCTGGTACTGTCATAGGCCTTTTTAACTTTTGCCATTCTGATGGCTGTGTCATGGTGCCCCACCATAGTTTTAATTTTCATTCCTTGATAACTAATAAGGTTGAGCATCTTTTCACACACTGAATGTCCATTTGGATATTTTATTTTATGAAATGGTAACCATCCAGGTGAGAAATGAGGATGGCTTGTTCAAGTCTTTCAAGGAGAGATGAGAAGGTGTTAAATGGGAGAGTGGTAGAGTCAATGGATTAGGAACATTCACCTTTACCAGCAATACAGTGGCTATGAATTTAAGATGAGACTGGTCAGCCTGTCTATGTCTTTCTCCAGAACATTCAGTTGCACAGGACAAACAGGGAGCATATGGACAGCTAGAATTGATTAAGATTGAGAGTCGCCCAAGTGGGTAAAAGGAATAGGGGTTGAGGAAGTGTGCAAGGTAGTGACAATGATGAACCATAGAATCTAAACTGTGTAGGGTGGAACATAAGGACAGTGAAAATATAGAAGGGTCCCTAGATTCTAGGTCCTGGTGGAACAAAGAATTGTCAGAGTAGAAGAACAAGAGGAATGAGCTGGAAAATTAGAGGTGGTGATCTAAGAGGGGAATTGCTTACGCTGAGTTTATAAAGATGTCAGAGCTGTTGGTCATGATCAGGTCCATGGCAATGATGGCTCAGAGTGCATGAGGTAGGATGGAGGAACAGATTTAGTGAAAGTGGAAGTTAAGGAAGGGAGAGACCAAGTGTCTTAGTCCACTTTGTGCTGCTATAACAGAATGAATGAGAGTAGGTAATTCATAATGAACAGAAATTTATTGGCTCACAGTTCTGGAGGCTGGGAAGTCCAAGATCAAGGTGTCAGCATCTGGCGAGGGCCTTCTTGCTTTATCATTACATGGTGGAAGGTGAGTGAGTGAGAGAGAGCTTTGTGAGCCCTTTTTATAATGGCATTAACCCATTCATAAGGGGCTCCATCTTCCTGACTTAACTACCCCTTGAAGGCCCCACCTCCCAAAACTACCACATTGGAGATTAGGCTTAAACCTATAAATTTTGGATGGTACACAAACATTCAAACCATAGCACCAAAGTAACAGAAAAATGATAAATCACCAAAAATTATGACAGTATTAGCATTGAAGAGATGCTCTTACAATTTACCAGTAGAAAATATTAGCAGAGGAATAAACATATACAGCAAAGGACCTGATTAGATTTGGAAGCACACTTGTTTGAACATGGGAATTTACTGTTTAAATAAGATGATATTTCAAATCCATGCAGAAAGGATGGATTATGCCATAAATAGTATTGGAACAACTGTGTACCCACTGGGAAAATAATAAAATTGACCACTGCCTCACAACCTCTACAAAAATGACTTTTCTTTTTTTTTTCTTTTTTTTTTTTATTTTGGCATATTATGGGGGTACAGATTTTAAGGTTTCAATAAATGCCCATTTCCCCCCTCCCCCCAAAAGTCTGAGTCTCCATCATGACCATCCCCCAGATGGTGCACACCTCACTCATTATGTATGTATATACCCGCTCCCCTCCCCCCCAAAAATGACTTTTAAATAAGCTAAAAGAACTAAACATTAAAAACTGTACACTAGAAGAAAATAAAGTAGAATATTCTTATGATAGTGAGATGGAGAAAGTTTTCCTAAGTAAGATATGAGATCACAAATCATGTAATAGTTAATATTATATTTATTGCACTGTGTTCTATAGTGGTTACCATTTTAAGAATTTTTAATGTGTATTAGTTCATTTAATCCTCACCACAACCCTATGTAGTAAGTAGTCTTATCTTCAGTTTATCGAAGAAAACTGAGGCACAGAGAGGTTAGGTAACTTGCCTAAGTCACACAGCTAACTCCAGAAGAGAATACAAATAATTGACATCTAAACAAAAAGTTTCTACATGACCAAAATAAAGTAAATAAAGTTTAAAGAAAAAATACAACTGGGAGAAAATATTTATATTACAAATTTTATAACTTTCTTTTTTAAACAGCTTTATTGAGGTATGATTGACATACAATAAACTGCACATATTTAAAGTGTACAATTTGATGAGTTTTGACATAAGTACACACCTGTGCAACCATCACCACAATCAAGAATGAACATATCCATCACACCTAAAAGTTATTTATAACTTTCAAACAGATTATTTCCATGTCATACATACATAAGGAGTTACTACAAATCAATAAGGCAAAAACATAAAAATGGGCAAGGGATATAACCAGGAGTTCACAGTACAAGACATACAAATAGATAATAATCATATGTAAATTTGCACAACCTCAGTAAATAATGCAAGGAATGTAAATTAAAACGATGAAATAGCATTTTCACCTAAGTGGTGAAACTTGGCAAGGTTGATTCTCTCCAAAGTTGGTCAGGGTTTGGACACATGGGCTCCCTCATACACTGCAATGACAATAGCTATTTGGATATGTCTTTTTGGAGTAAGGTAAATATACCCTTCATCTAAACTACACATAGCCTCTTTCCTAATGGCTCAATTTTCTAAGAATCCAAACTTTAGCAATACTCACACAATATGTGCCAATGTATAATGCAGCATTTTAAATAGAAAGCATTGAGACATTAGTGGGGTTGGGGAATTTCCATTAGTGACTAAATAATGTTTAAAATAGCGTAACCCTACCCTGGAACGTTACACAACTGTTAAAAAGAATAAGTGAGATTTCTATGTACCAACAGGGAAGGGCAGAGCCTTATTTTTATTTTTCAAAAAACTCTTTGTGTTTATGAAAGACTTTCACCTTTTTTCCTATATAATACTTTTGAATTATTTCAATTTTTAACAAGTAGTTTAAAAATACACGAAAATGAAAAACTGTAGTACATGCTTATAGATAAACTCATGCAATACAGAACTGTATAGAGGAAGATATGGACATCCTTCCCACATTTATCAATTTACGAAACGAACTAAATGCTAATTGTGTGCCAAAGATGAGCAAAACATTGTCCATGTCTGCATACAGCTTACCTTCTATTACAGAAGGAAAAGCAAGTGTGTTATCTGCAAGTAAAAGGAAATGCCTAATTTATATTGGCGAGGAGAAAAGGCCTCTTCGGGAAAGTGAGAATGAGCTAAAGCCTGAAAGATAAATCCGAGCCGTACAAGCAGAGAGTAGGGAAGAGCATGAGGGGTCTGAGGTGCAGGGGTGGGGTAGGGCAGGGCAGGGGATGGGGACAGGACTCCGTGTGGAGAGCCCTGGTGCACTGGAAGCCAGAAACAGGCCCAGGAAGGGCTCTGTGATTAGACATAAGGGACAGTCATTTCTAGATTTTCGAATTCCTTTAGCCATAGGACTGTATGATTTATATTTAGAAAAAATCACCTATTTTAGGTAGACAGTTTGTGGGTTTTGACAAATGTGTACAGTTGCGAAACCACCACCATAATCAAGTCATAGAGCGTTTCCATCACCCCAGCAAGTTCTCGTGGGCCCCTTTGTACTCAAGCCCCCGAAACCACCCATCTGTTCTCTGTGACTACAGTTTTGCCTCTTCCAGAGATTGCTGTGATGGATTCGTGCAGTATATAGCTGGTTCACTTTGCTCAGTCTCTCTGAGATTCATCCATGCGGTTGCGTGTATGAGTAGTTCATTCTGTTCTGCTGCCGAGAAGTAATCCTTGTATGGATGCACCGCAATTAGTTTATCCAACCACCAGCTGATGGTTGGGTTTGGGACTATTATGACTCAGTCTGCTGGGGACATTTGTGTGCAGGTCTTTGTGTGGAGGTATCTGTTCATTTCTCCAGAGTAAATGACCTGCGAGTGGAATTGCTGGATCATATGGTGTGTGTTTAACCTCATAAGAAACTGCCAAACTGTTTTCCAAAGTGTCTGTCCCATTTTGCATTCCCATTGTGTGCGAATTCCAGTTATTCTCATTCTTGCCAGCACTTACTATTATCAGTTTTTAAAAAATTATTATTCTTTTAGCCATTCTAATCGGTGTGTGGTAATACCTCATTGAGGTTTTATTTTGCATTTCCGCAGTGATTAATGTTGTTGAGCATATTTCCATATTCTTTATTTATCATCCATATCTCTTCTTTGATGACATGAGCCTCAGAAGTTTTAATTCACATTGAATTCTTTGTAAAACTCCAAAATATTAAATAATAAATAAGTATTACATAAAGTTGGGGACCAGGAGTCCTGCTCGCTGTCCTTCACTGCTGCCTCCCTTGTCCCCATCCCGCGCCCTGACCTTGGGAGGGCTCCAGGGAGCAGTGTTCCAATCACCAGACTAGGGGCTGGCCAGCTAGTCCCAAAGATGGCTCCCCTGGGAGCCACGCCTTCCTGCAGCCCTGCCATTCTGTAGTCCCCTCCCACGCTGAATCTGGGCTGACCCCGTGTAACAAATAAATGCAGCAGAAGTGCCGCCTGGTGACTTCTGAGGCTAGGTCAAGGAAGCCAGAAAACTTTCACCTTCGTCTTTAGAATGTTCACTTTGGGAGAAGCCAAGTGCCGTGTAAAAAGTCCAGCTACGCCAAGACCCCGGTGAGACAGCCCCAGGCAGCCACCTAGAGAGGCTGTGTGGACGGGGAGAGATGCCCGCCCCGCCAGGCCCCAGCTGTTCCAGCCATTCCGACCCAGGCGCCAGACTTGGGAGTGAAGGAAGCCCTCTTCAATGTCCAGTCCTGTCAAGCCTTGGGAGGATTCCAGCTTCAACCACCCTCTGACCAGCACCCAACCAGAGTCCAGCAGGTAGAATTCCCCATCGGAATCCGCCCTCAGAAACCACGACAGATAATAAATTGTTGTTTTAAGTCCCTAAGTTGTGGAGTGGTTCGTTATGCAGCAACAGCTGAGTGGAACATGGGTGACCCCCAGGTTTGGGGTCTGCTGACTTAGAAAGGTGGTGGGCTCATCCTCGGGTCTGGGAACAAGAGAGAGCACTGCTAGTTGTTGTCACGTTCCTTTTTCTTTTTTTTCCTTCTACATTCAAACTCCCTGGATGTCATCTTATATCCTTACACTGTCAGTGCCAGAATCGTGGGTGGCTACGAGAAAACGGAGACTGGCAAGAAAGAGGAACTGGGAAAGTCAAAGCAGATGCCAGGCCCAGGAACGAGCCCAACTCCAACAAAATAGGAAGAACAGTAATTTCTTAGAGTTCACAGTGCTTTACAGTTTCTAAAGCACTCTGAGATGTGTTATCTTATTTGACCCTCCTGTCAGCTAGGGGTGTCATTACTACTCCTATTTAAGTAGACAAAGAAATAGAGACTCAGGAAGATTAAGAGTGGTAGAGAGTGTAGCCTTGGCGTGTCGCAGGCTGGGAGTTCTTGTTGGGATGAGAAAGAGAACTGGGACTAATTCATAACTGGCTTGGGATGGGGACTGGGGCAATAAATTGCTTAGTACAAGTTGGTAAGGCAAAGCCAAGGCTTAGTGATTTACTGAGCGCCTCCTGACGGCTACACTAAATTCTTTACACACCTCACCTCATTGACTCTCCCTGGTTACCCTGCAAGGTCGATCCTATTGCCATCCTCATTTTGCACCAGGCATCTAGCCCCGCCACTCAGAGCTGTTGCCCCCAACACTGACCACTTCAACCCATCTTGTCTCAATGTCATTACCGATTCTCTGGACACTGCTGCTAGAATCTAGTGACTGGATGAGGGACATGGCTGGCCTTCTTACCCCTCCTGTGCACACTGGCATCCTTCCTGCCCTTGAGCCTGCTGTAGTCATGTCATTTCTGTGCTCAGAAAGCATCAGGGGCTTCCAACAAACCAGGCTCATCATCACTCCCCCACCCATAAGCCCTGTTGAAAGCTCAGGACCAAGCCTGTCCCTAGTTGCAGGGATTCATTCACTCATACATCCAACAAATATTTATCAAATGCCTACTGTGTGCCAATCACTGTTTAGGGAGGACAGTACAGTGTACAATACCATAGACACCTTCCTTGACCTCAAGGAGCCTGCAGTCTGGCAGGGTATACAGACAACAAGTAATTATAAGTTCCCTAAGCGCACCAAAGAGATTTGTAGAGAGCTATGGGAATGTACTGTATGAGTGAGGAGAAGGAGGTAGGAGAATGGAAGAGAAAAAGTTGAGAGAGAGCAGCATGTGCAAAGGTCCTGAGGCAGGAAGGAGTGCTGCATGTGCAAGGAGAAGAGAGAAACTCCAGATAAGGCTTAAAAAGTAGAGACTAGTTTATACAGGGCTTGTGAGGGATTTTGGTTTTGAAGTGGGCCTAGGAGGTGTTGAGACAGAGACAGTGATGAGGAGTTTTCGATTAGCATCTCGACTTGTCTGCTGATTCCATTTGGACACAAACCCTCATCTGAAATGACTGGGTGCTAGATTTGGTTTCCCAGTGTGGAGCTCTTGCCTTAACAATTTGCCTGCAGCTCTGTCTTGTCTTCACTACCCTCTGGCACTGGTGGAGGCCTGGTGGAGCAGAGATAATTCATTTCCTACCCAGTGTCTACTGCCTTGTTCCTAACAGGAGTCTGGTTGTGTTTAAGAATTCTCCTTCCTATATGGGACCTGCACTTCAGAGCAGCTGGTTCCAGGCCCAGCCCCAGGGGAGGGTCCTGACTGGCCTGAGTCAGTCCTGGGAGCCCATCCCCCCCTGCCGGTGACTGAGTTAGGCACAGGCATGTGACGAGGAGCCTGACAGGGGCTTCTGAGAAAGGTTTCTTACTCAGAGATGCCCAGAAGGAGAATACCTTTTCTTCTGCTGGATATTATGGTGTCTGGGATGCCTGGATCTGGGGCAGACCTTTTGTCACCAGGAGGGTGACAAAGTCAGCAAACTCAAGGTAGCAGCAAAAGACAGAAAGGACCTGAGTCTTTGATGACACTATTGAGCCACCATATAGGGGCTCACTCTCCCTCTCTGGGGGGAGTTCCTATTATGTGAAACAATGCATTTTCTTATCATTTAAAGCCTGAGTTGGAGATCTTCTGTTACTAGCATTCAAAAGCACGCTGTACCTCGGGTCCCAGGCACCCCCTGCTCACCATCTGAGCCTCTGAGGCTGAACCCATCCATGTACACCTGTGCAGATCACACTTTGAGATTTCCCGTCACAGTGCTCCTACGCCTGCCAGAACTTTGTCGGCACTCTGGTTAGGGCACCAAAGCCCTCTTCCCTCTATTCCCCAGCAATCTAGTTTTAGACCTTTTAGCATGTCTTAGACCTTGGATCCCTGAAACATAACTTGTACCCTCTGTGCATTACGTCCATGTCCTTATAACTGGGGATAAAACAGGCTCTACTCAAGTCCTGGTGTTCCCCAGCTGGCCTCCCTGTCGTCTGGTCCCCTGGCTTATTCAGTAAAATATCAGACAGAAGCTGTTCCATGTGTTGAGCCTGGCAATGCTGTAATCAGGAAATTGAGTCAAGTTGGGGGCTTGGGAAGATCGGAAAGCAATGAGTAAGGAGACTGCAATATGATGGTTTAGGACCAGAGCTTTGGAGGCAGGTCATGGAAAAAGTGAGTGTGCAGAGGCCCGTTTGGAAAAAAAAAACAGTGCATGGTGTAGGGGCAGGCCTGCCAGAGTGAAGGATCTGACCAGGACCAGGCACCCTCTGTAGATACCTAACACTCCCGTACCCCTCCTGTCAGCCCTCACCCAGCGTCCTGTATAAATTTTGTAGTCCTCCTTCAGTAAGCCACCTTGACTGTCCCCGGTTATAGTGCTTCAGAATTTGACTCCAAGTCAACTCAATTCAAGTCAATCCAATATACAGATCGGCTATGCCTGTGCTAGGCATAGACATGACTAGACATACCTCAATGAATAATCAACAGCCCCTGCCTTCTTGGAGCTCATTTGTCATCAAAATGGTTTGCTGTCCCTGCCCTGAGTCTTGCAGGATCTGTCCCTATCCCCCATCCTTAAATCCAGAACATTCTCCTCTTCCCTCTGCATTCTGCTTTCCTTATGATACCCCTGAATATTCACTTCTGCCAAGAAGTTCCCCTGACTCTCACCATCGGGTGCATTTTATGCCATTCCAGGAACCTTGGAAATTTCCTACTGAACTCTGTCCAGCTGGGATTACGGCATATATCCTTTCAGCCTTCGGAGATGAGTGTGTGAGTGCGTGTGTTCCGGCCCAAGGCCACGTCCCCCAAGATGCTGTTATCTGAATGCGCTTGGAAGCAGCCTGAGCCAAAGCCCTCCTGCCCTTTGTCTCCCTGCGTCCCTGTCCTGCTTTTCTGGATGTCTCCCCTTGATGTCCTGCCAAGACCCCAGACTCATCCCACCCAAAACCATCCTTCCCAACCTGCTCTCCCTGCTCTTTCCCCATTTTTGGTTTGTAGCCGCATCAGCCATGCAGGCACACCAACCCAAGACCCCCAGCTCATCCTCCGGTAGACACAAGCACACTATCTACAGCCACACACAAGACTCATAGACTCCACAGCTCCACGAGATCTTCATCCTTGTGAATAGCCTCATTCGGTCATTTAACACAAAGCACACACTCCTACAGAGCTCACACAAAATTTAGAGGCCTGGTCAGTTACACAAAAATAAAATCAGAACTGTACAGAGAAGGAGGCAGAAACTCACTCTCACAGCCAGGCATGTGCGATGACAAGTACACGCACACCCTTGTACCCACACGCAGTCCTGGAGCATCCTAGGGAAACAAAACATCCTAAAGTCCAATCACCTTGAACCCAGACCCAGGACCTGAATCCATCAATCCTGCCAGGGGAGGAAGGCAGGCGTTGCCTCTCCCCTGTTCCTGACAGCCCTGTGATTTGCGTGTGCTCTGTGGGCCCTAGTGCCGTAATTCACCTTCAGGGCCCATAGGATGACTGCCCAGCCTGGCATTTTGCCTAACCCAAACTCCAAGCTTGCCTGTGCCTGTCCTCTTGTCCCCAGAGCCAGGCCATGTCCATGAGCTGGGGATGGCAGTGGGGATTGGAGGTCACATAAGAATTCTGTCTCCCAGGAAAGAGCGAGGCTGTAGAGTAGACCACAGAGATGCATCCATCACCCCTGTGTCTTCCAGGATCCCCTGTGCTGTGCACATGACCAGGAAACTCCAGGACAAACCCTCTCTGTGCCTAGACCAGGCTGCCTTAAATAAATCTGCAAAGAGGACCGAGCAGCCTGAGCCTGGGGCATAGGCCCCGATTGTGAGAATCCGGGCTTCTTCCAGCTCGGACAGCCGGAAACCACTGTTCCCACCACCCAGCCTTCCCTTCCCCCACCTCCAACGTGTGCTCGCAAGCTGCTGTGGCTCTGGCCTGCCTTCCGGAGGGGGCCCTTCCTGAACCATGCCGGGGGCTCACTGCGAGGGCAGTGGCAGTGTTGGTGAAGAAAACAGGATGGACGACATACGTGTGGATGTGGGAGGGTGGAGGGTTGGGTGAGTGGCTGCAGTGATGAGGGTGGTGAGGTTATAGGACAACAATCCAAAGTTATAAGGCCCCTGGCTATTGACTCCAAAACTGGAAGGAAGGATTTTCTTCTTAATTGCTGAGATCTGGGAACAAGGCCGGCGTGCACAGGCAGAGCTCTCTGAAAGGGGCTTTGATAATAACACGGGGTCCGGCTTAGCCCCCCTGACAGCCAGCCGGTGCCTGTTAAGGCCAAGCAGAACCACAGTGAAGAGGGATTCCCCGGGGGATTAGCTGCTAGCAGACTGCGGGAGCCTGGTCCAGACTGCGCTTTTGACCTAGTGGCACTCCTTTCTGCCTCGGAATAGTATTTATTTACCCTCATTCCCTCTCTGGTTGTCACTGGGGGAAAGATGGAATGATCAAACGTTGTCAAGATAACTGACCAACCATTTAGAAAACAAGAAAGCTAGAATGACGCTTTACTCTTTACACAAAAATAAATTCAAATGGATAAAAATATAAGGTGTAAAAAGTGAAACCACACAAGTAGTAAAGCAAAGTGTGAATATTTGTATTATTTAAAGGGAAGAGACCTCTCTAAGTACAGCGTGAAATATAAAAGTTGTAAAGAGAAAACCCTGGGGGACTTAACCACATAAAAATCAAGTACTTATGAAGGACAAAAAAAATAATAATAATAAGGTTGAAAGTCAGGATAAAGTAGAAAAATATCAGGAATACTATCTCTAATAGTAAAAAGAGCTCCCCCCAAACAAGATAAAAGGCAAATACTCCTATAGAGAAATGGGCAAAGGACACAACTAGACAACTCACAGATGCAATATGAATATCCATTAAGAACTAAGACCACATTCCAGTCTAATAGTGACCAAAGAAATGCAAATGGAAGAGGTGTCAACTGTCACCTTGTGCAGGTGGGCAAAAGCTTTCTCTTAAACTGACAATGGTGTAAGGCAAGGGGGCTCTCCGCCACACTGCTGGGGGGAGAGAGATAAACAGGTCCAGTATTTCTGGAAGCCAGTGGGCCAAGGTTACCACAGCAGTAGTTAATATAAACTGCCCTTAAAAACGCCAGGCACCGTTCTAAGTGCTTTGCATGTAAATAACTTGTTTAATCCAAACAGTAATCTCATGATTATTATCCTCACTTTACAGATGAGGAAACTGAAGCCCAGAGAAGCTAAGTCATTTGCCCAAGATCCCTTGGCTAAGAAGTGGCAAAACTGGCATTGAATCTAGGCATCTAGCTCTATCTACTGTGCTATTCTATACCAAAAGGTTACTTTTGCTAACCCTTTATCCTAGAAATTTTACTTCTGGGAATTAATCTTAAAGATTAATTTATTAGGCAAGTGCACAGAGATGTACAAACAAGAATGATGCTCTCCATGTCAAATATGTCAGTGAAAAAAATGAAAATAATATAAATGTTCATCAATAGGAGATCCAGTGACTAAATTATGTTACTTTCATAAAGCAGAATGCTATGCAACCATTAAAAAGTAGATGTATATTTATATTCACTGATATGGAAAGATTTCGACAACATATTGTTGAGTGGAAAAGCAGGTTGCAAAACAGCATGCATAGTATGATCCCGTTTAGGTAAAGTTATGTATAAATATAATATATATCACTCAAGATCTGAGAGGACGGTCGCCACGACGCTAAAGGTTATTGTCTTGAGATGGCGGGGATTTCAGGGAATTTTTATTTTCTCCTTTCTTGTGTTGTTTGGAATTTGCACAGTGAGAATATATTATCTTTGTAAACAGAAAAGGCAGTTTTAAAAAACGAGCCTCCTAGAATTGGCATCTCTTTACTTGTATCTCTCAGTGCTTTGTGCAGGCGACCGAGAAAGAGAACCTACTACGTGTCTGGCCCTGGGTGAGGAGGGAAAAGAGAAAAACGGAGACTTAGAGGGCATCACGGGCAGAGACAGGGCCACAGCGGGAAACGTGGGAAGAGAGGCACAAATGTCTGCATGACTGTGACAGGAACCAGGCCAGACGCAGAGAGGCAGGGAGGTGGACCAGCGCGGGGAAACACGAGGAGGGGCAGACGCAGGTACTTGGTATGGGCACCATGTCCTGGCTCCCAGGTTGGCTAATGCTGTCCTGTTAATGAAGTGAGTGATTAATAGCCAAGGGGATACAGAGCTGGTATATGAGATTAATCCCAGTTAATGAATCCATTGTTAACAGCATTAAAAGCAACAGGGGGGCGGGTGGGGGGAGGCAGCCTCCCTTCTCCTCTCAGCGCATCCAGGCCTGGGCTGCCTCTGCAGCCACCGGAGAGGGAGGCTTTTGGCATGAGGTGGGGACAGAGTGAAGAGACAGAGGAAAAGAAATGAGCATGTATCACGTACCTGCTGGAAGTCTGGTGCTTTCTACACGCTCTCTATGCTAGTCCCCGTTTAGCCTCAGGCAGGCAGCGTATGGACCCCATCTCACTGGGCTGTGGAGATGACAGCTCACCCCTGTCCCTGGTTGCTGTGCCCTCGTCTGCCTGACTCCCCGCCAGGTTCCTGCTGTCAGGACACACTCCCTTTCAGGGGAAGCTGAGTGACAAGGTCCTGGGCGGGGGAGTAAGGGAGAGAGAGAAGTGATCACTGGTCACTGGAGACAGGTGGAGATGAGGGGACACGATGAGCTCTCCAAGAACCAGGGTGGGAAGGCCCCTTTAGTGGTGACATGGAGGCAGAGAATCAGAGGACAGCAGACGGCAGGAGCCCAGGGTGAGGGACCTGGTAGGGTACTGTGGCAAAGCATCACACGGAGATGTCTATCTGCCAAGCCACCCGTCCGGTGGTTCCAGCTGGCTACCTGGAGCCATCTGAACGGGCAGGGGTCAGCTGACTCCTGCCTACCCCAGGGCTTCTCCAGGGTACAGAGGTGACACTTCCTGCCCCCCAGCCTGTGTAGGCACGTTGCTAGAAGCTGACTTATCTGACCCTCACAACAACCATGAGCAATTGGTGTTACTGGTCCCATTTGACAGATAAGGACACTGAGGCTCAGGGACAGACACTGTCTCACCCAAGATCACATAGCAAGTTAGTGAGAGAACCTGGATTAGAAACCAGTTCCACCTGGCTCCCAAATCTATGCTCTTGCCGCAACGCTTCCTCCCTCTAGCCCAGTAGCCCTCAAAGTGTGGCCTCCAGACCACCAGCAGCAACAGTGGCATCACCTGGCCACTTGCTAGAAATGCAATTCTTGGGTCCCACCCAGATCCACTGCAATCTGTCTTAACAAGCCCAGATAATTCTGAGAACCACTACCCTGTCCAGTGCTTCCCTCCATGAATAGAAGAGGATTCTTTTCCAGGGTGAGGCTGGGCAAGTCTGCTGAAAGGACTCATCTTCCAGGCCTGCAAATGCCCAAGCATCCCGGGGACTTCTTCTGTCCTCTAGTACACTCTCTGTCTGGGTGATATCATACCACCCTGTGGCTTTAATCAACATTTATATGCTGACAGTTTCCTAATTGATATCTTCGGTCCTGACATCTCCCCTAAACTCCCATCTCATACATACAGCTACCTACCTGACATCTCCATTTAGACGGCTAAAGCTATCTCAAAATTAAAGTGAATCCTCAATGTCCCCAAACCAACTCCTCCCCCATCTTCCCCATCTCAGCACCAACATTTACCTGGTAGCTCAGCCCCAAAGTCTTGGAGTCATGCTTTCTTTCCTCTTCTTTTTATCGAATAGTCCACATTTGATCCAACAGGAAACACTGTTGGTTTTATTTCTGAAACATATTTCAAAGCTGACTGCTGTTTACCACCCCCACGGCTGCCACTGTGCTCCAAACTATCTTTCTCTTCTCACCTGGATAGGTGCGCAGTAGCTCCCTAACTTACCCCTTGGCTCCCACGCACACTCTCTCCAAGTCTTCTCTGCATTCTGTGGCCAGAGCCAGCTTTCAAAAATCTAATTCTGAGATGTTGTCACTCCCCTAGTCAAACCCTTCCAGTGGCTTTCCAATACATATGGAGTCAAATGCATAGTCTTTGCAAGTCAAATGTATAGTCTATGCAAGGCGCCATACAGTCTACACCCCAATATGCCTTCTCCATCCTCAACCACTCTCTTACCACACCTGCCTTTTTGCCCTCACCCCCATTGCAGCAAGCATGCTCCCATCCCAGGGCCTTTGCACATGACATCCCTCTCTCAGAATGGGCACACAATTGCTCCATTCAGTTCTCTGCTGAAAAGTCAGAGCCACCTGTCCTACCACCTCCTGGTGCTTTCAAGTTCCTTACTCAGCTTCATTCTCTGCATGGCACTCATTGTCACCTGGCATTACATGGCAGATCTGTAAGCTGTGTTGTCTATCTCCCCTCCCAGGCTGGCTGTAGCTCCATCGGGCAGGGACTGTTCATCCACTCAGCAACTAGAACAGGGTCTGCCATGGGAGCTGTTCAATCAGTATTTGCTGAATAAATGAATGCATGAATGAATTTCTCTGAACTTTTGTTTCCTCACCTGTAACAATGGGCACACTCATCTCATAAAATAACCATGAAGACTGAATAAGCACATTTAAAATACTTAGCTCATGATTGGCATAATGTGGATCCTAAATAAAGTGGTGTGGGTTTTTTTGGTCATTTTTAGATCTTATCTTCCTTCCCTTAAGAATTCATGCTGGCTCCATATCTCCCACCACCTTGAGTATGAGTTTCCACCTGACCAGCCTGGCGGAGGGTTGACCAGCATCAGCCAAGGGCTGAAAAGTAGCCAGACTGTTATCAGATCTGTCTGCTCATTGTCCCCTGGAAGAAACTGGCAACAATAATCTCACATCTATTGGACACTTTACAGTTTCCTCTATACTGACCTCAGACAGTCTTCACAACCATCCAGTGAGGTATGCACCACTGCGCCCATTTACAGGTGGGTGGTTTACCCAGGACCATGGCTTCAGGGTGTGGCCAGGATGGGAACTGCTCCAACATCTTATGCCAACCCCTCTTCTCTTTCTCCTACTTCCGATCCCTCTCCCTGCAGCACCCTTTCTCACATCTAAGCTTTCACTTGCACTTGGACTGCCCTCCTCTCTGCTTCAAGTCTCTGAGTTCTACTCATCCTCTGAGATCCTGCTCACTTTCCTCCTCTCCCCTTGGAAGCCCTCCTGAATTTTTCTCTCTCCTCCGAGCTTCTCTGGTGCTAGATTTTATACTCTCTTGGCCTGTTTTCTGATTGTCTCCTGTATGTTTTCTCTCATCAACTACAACAATAGTGACACATAACTTTAAAACTACATTTGCTATATAAGCAAACAGATCGGAGATACGTAGAGAAAAAATCAAAGTTCCCCTTCACTGCCCGCTCCCCTAATCCCGTGCCCCTTGGAGTAACCACGGCCAGCAGTCTAGACTGGCCATTCGCAGCCCCCTTCCATGCATTTACACGCCCACCTGTGCTCACATGCCCAAAACAATGACGAATAGATGGGGTCACGCTGCTTCTATTCTTCAACTTGATTTTTTTACTTAGCAATTTGTCTTAGCGATCGCGCCCCGTCAGCACACAACAGTCTCTCTTTTTTTTTTTTTTTCTCTTTTCAAGAGCTGTAAGACTGTGGATGCACCATGACTCATGTAACCACTTCTCAATTGATAGACATTGCAGTTGTTTACAATTTTTTACTATCAGAGGGCACCCCGCAACGAACAGTCCCGTGCGTACCTCTCTGAGCACCTGTGCGTCTTCATGGGCGAGAACTGGAAGTGGACTTGCAAGGAAAGGCTGCCCCTTCAGAGAGGCTGGGCCAATTTACATTTTGCCAGTGGCACCGTGCACTGATCCCATGCCCTGGATTTACAAAGCGTCTCCACGAGCACTGCTTTATTTGCCCCTCATGAGGACCCTGAGAACTGGTAACGTTAGTACCATTTCACAGGTGGAGGCTGGAGTTCAACCCCATCCTGCCACTCCCTGGGGCTCCTGCTCAGATCCGGCCCTTCCTGTAAGAACCCTGGGAGCGGGGCAGGGCTGGGCTCGGGAGGCCCGGTGGGGTCATGAGCATCAGGGGAGTGGGGGGTTCGAGGTAGGGGTGGGAAGTGTAGATGTCAGGGCACTTGGTGGGGGCTCCAATGCCTGAGGAGGGGCTTTCTTCCCACTCCTTCCATGGCTCAGAGGAGCCTGGGCTCAGGCTGAGAAGCAGGGCTGCTATGTTGCCATGGAAACGGAGGGTTCCTCTCTCCCTCACAGCAGGAATCACAGAGATTGGGGGGCGGGGTGGGAGGAGGACGTTTCCCTGGCAGCACCAAGGGTTGGGGCTAGGAGGCCGGTCACTCCTCCCCTGCCTCCCACCCCTCCCCATCTCCTCCCGCCGGAGTGTCCAGGTCAGCAGCCAGCAGGAGGTGTCAGCAGTGGTGCCGGTGGTGAGGTGATGGTGTGGACCGCGAAGGGACACAAAGTCTGTTGGTTGGCGTGGAGGGGGCGTCAGGGGCTTCCCAGAGAAGCTGCAGAAGGTCTTTCCTTTAGACATCCTGCGCGCCAGGGGCTCGCATGCACCCTGAGCGCTGCCCAGACACCCTCGCAGGACAGACGCCTCCCCACTATCACTCAGAGTCACGCAGCCAACCCCACACTCCAGCCCAGCACGCCCAAGTTTACCCGAGGCACACGTGCATATGAACTTCTTACACACACACACACACACACGCTCGCAGCCATCTGCTCACATGCACGGTCACGAACTGATACGCTCGTATGTTGACAGTTTTATGCACTTACCATTACACAGTTACACACGCACACTGCACGCACCTGCTACCTGATGCACATGTGTGATCACATATTTGTGTGCATGCAAACACGCACACCGCTCTCTGCCTCTATAAGTGACTATCAGTCCCTGGAAGTGCTTCCCCTTCCTCTCCATATCTCCTCCTACTCACTCCCCTCCTCTTCTCTGTGTCTCTGCCCCCAGCCCTCAGCCTGTCCTTGGCCGGAGCCCTGCCCTGTGGGCTTGGCCCTGGAAAGAAATGCTGTCATTGCCAAGGGAGCGGATTCTCAGACATGACAACACTCAGCCTTGAAAAAACAGAAGGGGCTAAGGTTGGAGGGGGTGGTCAACTTTGATGCCCTTCCCCCCTCCTCCTCTTCCAGATGACACTCCTGTCTGATCCTGCACTGGATTTAACAGCAGCAAAGCTACCCCTCTTCCCAAACAACACAAAAACCTCCTATAAGCTTGCCACAGTAAGTAAAATTGTGAATATCCAAATAACCATGGTCAATAATAAAGGCAGCTAAGTAGCTACTTACAGAGTGCCTGAGTACCAGGTACTGGGCAAAGCCCATGGTTCCACTTATTCCTTATGTCAGCCACCCTGATAGGGATTATTATTAATATAGCTAGTTTAGAGAGAAAGAAACTGAAGTTTAGAGAGCTCAAGTAACTTCCAAATGATGGAGCTGGGCCTCAAACTCATGTCTGCCAGATTTGAACGAGTCCTAACCAAGGGACCCCGGCCTTGGACTGCCATGCTGCACTCCCTGAGCTCTGCACTGCGCAAGGGCACTGTGACTGGAGACCCAGGGTAGCAGAGGGTTGACTGACACCAGGAAAGCAGACACCTGCTGGTTGAAATGGAATGCGAGCCATCCCGCTCCTCAGTGTCCCCTGGTCATTCTCTGCCTCTCACTTGGGGGACTTTTACTGGTCACCTCTGAGACTGTAACTCCCTGCCTTGTGTCTGGACGATTCTTTCTTTCAGCCGGTCCTCTTCACGTCCTTGGCTTACCCAGCCTTCCCCAGCTGCAAATCATTCTTCTGCAGAGAATCACTCTAGTTCCATTTCCCACCTGGCCCACCCCAGAGAGCTTTCTAGTACAACCGCAGTGGTTCATCAAGGTGGGTGCTAAACACAGCTTCGTTAATTCCTAAGAGAAATTCTCTTCTCAGTTACTTTTTTTTTCTCCCTGCTACACTAAGATGATATCCTCCTAATTTTTGAAAGTAAAATGTTCTTTTTTAAAAAACAAAAAAGTTCTTATTTGACAAAATTTTAAGCTGTCAGTTCTATGGGTTCCCATTTTTTTTCCTTTAAATAACAAGGTCTGGGAACTAGTGATTGCCTGCTAATCTAATCCAACCGCTTATTGTCACAGATTGGAAAAATGAATCCAAGAGAAGAGGCTTCACTTGTCAAAGGATCAGCTTAATTTGTGAGTTGTACAGACTCTGAGTTGAAAAGACTTCATTCAAAGCCAGACTAGATATTGTATGATCACAACTGGGGAAGTCACTAGACCTGTGAGAGCCTTGGTTTCCTCATCTGTACAATGGACTAATCTGAGAATCAAACAAGATTACACGGTTCACTTTGAAGCTGCAAAGTGCAGTCAACTGTTAGCTGCCACATTGTCCTTCAGCTGCAAAGTTGGAGCCAGAAGCCCAGCCTCCCGCCCCATGCCCTGCTCCTCCTCCCTGCCTCCGTGTGCTGCAGTGGGCTGCCTGGGCTCAGACCCCAACCCACAGCTCACTAGCTGTGCAACTGCGGGAAGCGTAGCTCACATCCTCAATGGCTCTTCATCTGCAAACAGGGGATTAAATAACTAATTTGTAGTTGGCAGGATTCGGTGAGTTGATGTACAGGAAGGGGACTGCACAGTGCCTAGCACATGGCTGGCTGACAACGAGTGGGAGTTTTCTCCCCTTCCCCTCAGATCCTTCCCTCCAGCTGTCACACTCTGAATTTCTTCAGTGGTGACCAATCTCTCACTTCCTTTGAAGGAGGGTTTGATTTGGAAAGAGCCCAAGGTCACCAGGAGGCTCGTCCCGCCAGGGAGGCAGATGGTTAGTGTCAAGCTCAGGAAAGAACACCCTTTGGAGGTGCGGATGGGCTTCAGCCCTGCAGCGGAAGGCTCAGGAGCCAGCTCTGAAAGAGGCCAGTCTCACTCGGGGCCTGCAGTTCCACTCGAGTCGCCTCCTCAGGAGGCCACCGAGGGAAGCAGGTCAGCACCTCCCAGGACAGGGGTGATCGTCATGTGTTGGCAGCTCAGTGGGGATGGTTCTGGCCTTGGTTCTGCCTCTCATCCTTGCCACATCCCTCCCCAACCTGTGCCCTGATGGACCGATGGGAAGCTTCAAATGCAACTCAGACTGTCCCAGCTAGAAAGTGGCCTTGGCAACACCAGCCCAACCCTCCCTTTCTTGCCTGCCCACCCCACTTCACAGATAAGGTAATGGAAGCTCAGCTGTACATCCGAGTCTCCTGACCCTCGCCCAGTGTCCTTCTGCCACCCCGAGACATAGCTCTTTATAGGAGGAGCAAGTGACTGCTCTCCTGGCCTCTCCTGGGAACATCTGTGGAGGCGGGAAGGACCGCAAGCCCAAGAAGAAGTGCTGGGAGAAGGGCGGGCCACCAGCTAGGAGAAGTTGACCAAAATTGAGGGGGCAGCACACATGCTTTCTGCAAGAGGTCCCTCCCAGCAGCGTTTCATCCTCAGAGAAGTCAGCCCAACGGCAGCTGTGTCCCTGACTCCCAGGGTGACCGGGAGAGCCCCTCCTCTCTGGCCTCCCACTTCCTCACCTGTGAAAGAGAGTGGGTGCAGCAGGCAGACCCCCTGGCCCGTCATTCCACAACTCCAAGGGCCGCAGCCCCCAGCCTCCCACGGCAGGACCTGAAGACCAGGGTGGCCGGGGCACCCTGCACCACTCACCCCACAGTGCCCAGTGAGGAGCAGCAGGGATCACCAGCCGCAGGCTTTTCCCTCTAAAGCCCATTTTATTCACTTTATTCATTTTCAGCGTCTGCTTTGCCCCTCGGTTCCCCCAATCTTCCAACTCCCTTAGGCAGCAGCTGCCGGACTCAGCCTAGGAAACCTGCGCCACCTAGCGGTACTCGGCTCCCACTGCCGCCTGGGAGAGGAGGAAGGCAGGGTGGAGGGGTCGCCTCTCTTCTCAGAGCCCCTTCTCATCTGCTGCCGGTCGGCACTGACACCCTGGGAAGGGCAGCTCAGGGAAACTGAGACAGGGAAACCGAGAAGGCCAAGCATCAACAATGCGGGAGAGTCCAAATCGGCGCTCAGGCCTCCCGACTCCAGCAAGCTTCCCCCCCCCCCCCCCCCGGCATTCCAAGGGTGTCTCTGGGTGTCTCTGGGTGGAGTGGCTGAGCCCGTAAGAGATGAGTAAGTCTTCAGCAACCGCTCTTTGGTGAGGCAGAGGTCATCTTCAATCATTGAGAAACTTTTTGGGGTTTTTTTGCTTCAGTAAGGGTTTATAATGGGGTGGGTCTGGCCATGGGCAGTGGAGTGGCCTAGTGGGAACTCCAAGGACTGGGGTGCCTGAGAGGCTGGGGACCACGTGCTGGCTCCATCAAGGACGTGGCCAGGCCATCCCAGTCTCCCTCCAGGAGGAAGTCCCTGAACTAGCTGCAAAGCGGGTTAACTTTCTTACTGGGTTCTCTGGCGGATTAGCAACAAAGTATGTGAGAACACGTGACTCCTGCTGGTCTCAGGAAGTCCTGTCACTCCTCCGCCCAGAACCGGCCACTGCCATCCCAGCCAGGCAAAGAGCCAAAGTCCCCATAGTGGCCTTGAGGCTACTCAGACCTGCCTCCCTCACCTCCCTGACCTTCCTCCTCCTCCACTCTCAGCCTCACTTCCCACCCCACCCCCCACTAGCCTGGACACCCCAGGTGTGGTGTTTGTCATTCCGTCTGCCTGGAATAACACCTGCATAACCTGCTCCCTCACTGCCTTCGAGTTCTTACTCAAATGTCACCTTCCAGAGGGGTCATCCCTATCTGAAATTTCAATACCCGCCCTTCCCGGCAGGATTGTTTTTTCTCCTGTAGTGTTACGGTCTCACGTACTAAATCTGACACCATCCACTTGTTTATTACCTGCCTCCCGTTTGACATGTTCGCTGCTGAGTTCCTGGCATATAGTAGGGGCTCAGTGAACATTTGTTAAGTGTACGGATGACTATTCAAATAATTTTAAAAAGAAAGAAAAAAGCTAAAACACTGACCTCCCCCAACACTGCTTGGGAACTCAGAACATGGTTGACATGTACAGTACTTCGCCTTTATAAAATCTTTTCCTATGAAATATTAAGTGTTACACCCTGGGCCAGGCGGGATGGCTCACGCCTGTAATCCCAGCACTCTGGAAGGCCTAGGCCAGAGAATTGCTTGAGTTCAGGAGTTTAACACCAGCCTGAGCAAGAGTAAGACCCTGTTTCTACTAAAAAAAAAAGGTTACCCCCTAGATCCTGTGAGGAGACAGGGAAGAGATGGCCATGCCCACTTCATAGATGAGAAGGCAGAGGCTCTGCAGATGGAAGGGTGGAGGGTAGAGCCAGGAGAACCCAGTCTCTGGGCTCGGAGGCTGCAGAGCCTCCTCCTTCCCACGCTGCGGCTTCTGCAGAGTGAGTGGGGGACCTGGAAGTACTTATGCTGAAGCACTTGGTTGAAGTATTGTTCTTTGCATAAGCATAGTACTTAAGTGGCCACCCAGTTAGCTCTCAGAGGGCTATCCCAGGGGACAAGCAGAGCCTTTCTTAACATGCATGAAAGCTTACTGGGCACCAGCTCTTGCCATAGCAAGGCCAGGAGAACAATCCAAGGCAGAGAAAGCCAGACTGCTCAAAGCGGTGTTAGCTTCCCAGAGCAGCGGTAGCTTCTGTCAGGGGGCCAAGGCATGGAGCAAGGCACAGGGAAGCTGAGATTGAATCCCACTCTGTCGGGGACGGGCCCTGTTTCCCAGAGCCTCTCCTCTCTTGCCCACTCCTCCCTCTGGGCCTACTCACAGCAGGGCACTCAGCACTGCATTGATGTTTGCCTCCCCTTTCCCAAAGCCAGTGGTCCTCAATGTCTGGAGACATCTTTGTTTGTCACAATTGGGGGATGTTACTGGCATCTAGTGGGTATAGGCCAGCGATGCTTCTACACATACCACAATGCTAGCACCCCCCCCAAGGATTATGCAGCCCAGAATGTCAATAGTGCCCAGGTAAAGGAAGCTTACTCTAGACCGTGAGCCTCTGGAGGGATGGGAGGTGTCGAAGTCTTTTCTACATACCAGGGCCCACCGTGGTGCCAATAAAGACTCCCATAAGTCTTTGCTGATGGCTGTGGACCAGGTGAGAAAACCGCTGGTCTGTCTTGACCCTGCGAGTCTATGATTTAAGCCCCCTGACTTCACCCTGCAGGCCTTGCATTCCTCATTGGCAGGGCTGACAGACCTGGGACCAGAGGTCAGAAGTCATCCCCAGGAGGTGGCACTCTCTGTGGCACCACACTTCCCTTAGGTTCACAGTGCCCAGCTCTGTTCTCAGAGGCATTCTGGGCTTTGTAATCAGACCAACATGAGATCAAGTCTTAGCTGTCCCCGCACTCACTGTCTGTGCTCTTGGAGATCCCGCAACTTTCCTTTCTCATCTGTAAACCAGAGGCACAATCCCTGCCCCACCTGGGGCTTTTGTGATATGCACAAAGTGCTGAAGCAGCGTGAAAAAAAAATCTTACTATTGATGGTGATGAGTTGGCTGGTCCCAGTTGGAGAGTCCTGCGTTTCAAGGGCCTGGCTGGAGAGGACAGGTTCTTGGAGAGACCCTGCCCCCAAGGCCCTTGTCAAGCTATGGCCAACCAGGGTACCCCAAGAGCAGGATCTGGCCCGAGTCAGCAACAGGCCACCCCAATGTAACGATCCAGGAAGATGTTCAGAGTAAGAGAAGCAGCCCCTTGAGAGCAGGGTGCATCTGCGATGTTTGCTAGCACATCCTGGTGCTTGCTGTAATGTCTGGCACCTGGTAGACTTTTGGTAAATGCTGGTGGAACAAATCATCTTCACTGCTGCCTCTGACTGTGTCTGTGTTCTGTCCTAGCGTTTGGACACAATGCCATTTAATGGCCCTTTGGGGAGGAGCTATATCAGCAAAGGAACTGAGGCTCACAAAGGGGGAGCGCTGAAGGTAGCACCTTGGGATTTGAGCCCAGACCTACCCTTACCAAAGCCCACAGCCTTTCCACCAAACCACCCTGCCTCCCTCTATGCAGTTCTCAAAAGAAGCTCTTCTGAGAAGCAGCTCTAGGAGAAGGCCCCTCCAGCCCAAAGGAGCTCCAGTTTGCACGGTAGAGAGAAAAGGGAAGCAGCCAGGATTCCCACTTCTCATACAGCGCATCCACCCCCCCCCCCACCGTGTCCTAGCCAGTGTGGGGGTGTCCCTAGAGCTGGGAGAGATTTTAGTAAGTACCTGTCACCATTCCCGGCAGAGTTTCTGGACTTGAAGTCCAGGAATCTTCCCTTCTCACCAGCAACTTCTGGACCCTATTCCAGAACCTCTGGTATGATGTAAAGCCCTTAGCTAAACTCCTAGGATGCACACACAGGGCATTCAAGGCCATCTGCTTCCATCTGACATTCCTACTCCATCTCTTGCCAATGTCCTCAAATACCTACTGCCCCACCTTGCTCTTGCTAGAATTTTCTGGCACCTCAAACCTCTGTGTCTTTGCACATGCTGTTCTCGCCACCTGGGAATGCCTTTCTCTGTCTCATTGGTCAACCAAATTCCTTCTCAACCTGGGCCAACTATCCATTAGGCAGGGTGGGCTAGTGCCTTGGGCCAACAACACCTTTAGGAACCTATGAAAATATTTTAATTTCTTTTAAAATCAGAAGGAAAAAATGAAATTTTAGGTCAAAGAAAATGTTTTAGTATGTAATATTAATATATTTCTTTTTATACTAATGAAGTCATAAATATCCTTTTTAGGGGCATGTGTGTAGGAAAGGGCGCACAAAGGCAAGAGCTAACAGACCTAGGACCCAGGAAATCATAAGGTAACCCTGTTCTCAACCTTCAAATCTCCTGTTTAGTCACTTCCTCAAAGCAGTGTGGCCCTGCGCACACCCCAACAGAACTGTCTCTTCTCTGTGTCCCCACTAGCTATCCACTTCTGTGCTTAGCACATGATATCGTCATTTGCAAACCCGTCTTTCCTTTAGATGGCGAGCTTTGTAAGGGGAGGGGCTCTACCTTATACATCCCTATGTCCCCAGCACGTGGCAGGTACTCAGCAAACGCTAACTACCGAATTCAGCTGATGTCCCTGGATACAAACAAGGAACGAAAGGCCTCACTCCCCCGGGTCACACAATGACATCCACAGCAGAGCTGTCTCTAATCGCGTATTCATTCAAATATGCCGTTCCCTGCCAGGCACGGGCCTAAGCAGCAAGAACAGTCAGCGTTAAGAAAACAAACAAAATCCCTGCCCTCATAGAACTTCCAGCTGGGGCCCCCCTGCCAGTCTGTCCCCTTTATACCCTCGCATCAGCTCCCATCCTGCCCCACTGACGTTTCCCCAGCGCTGGGAACAGGAGAGAAAACACCAATAACAACCCTGCTTCCCCCACCTGCTCCGGCCCTTCCCCAGCCCCCACCACTGCTCCCAAAGAGACCGAGTTCCTCCCCCTCCGCCTTTCTGGAAGGTGACTACTCCAGCTCCTGCGCGCTCATTAATTTCACGCTCCGTCTCCTGCGTGACTGACCTACTTTCTGCTCTTTCCCCACGTGGCTGCTGGGTCTCTCCCACACCTGGGGCAGGGTTCCCCTCACGCTCTCCCTCTTCCCTGCAGCCACGCGTCCCCTCTGAGGCTTCAGCCCTCCCTGTCCCCACCCCTGGAGCAGAGGCTTCCTGGCCCTGGATTCAAACCTCAGCCCCATCCCTCTTGGGTGCAGAGTCTGCAGCACGCCCTCTCCCAGCCCGAGTCTTCTGTCCCTCATTTATAAGGGAGCCTGCCTGGCAGGGCGGTTGGGAAATGACAGCGGACAGAAAAGGGCAAGAGTCACAGATACGGATTCAAAAACATCCCTCGTCCCTGCCCCACCGTGACCCCCTGCTCTGGCTGGGATTCCACCATTTCTGAGGAAGCCTGCTGCACCCCACCCTGCTCCCGGGGGTGCTCCTGTCCCTTCTGACCAAGCCTCTTCATTCCCCTCCTGCCCTTCTTCAAGGCCAAGCACAGGGTGCCCCCTTCTGAGCAACATCCCAGCTCTGCTCCCCTCCCTGGGCCCCCCACACTGTGGCCTGCCTTTCTTTACAGCTCACCTGACTGCAGAAGGGATTTTAGGCAAGTCTTGTAATTGGTGATCTTCATTTGGCATTTATCACAGAGACCTACTTCTGGGTTTTTCTGGGAGCACCCTAGTGTCAAATATCCTGTCTTCTCAATCCCATGACTACACCTCGGAATAATAACAATAGCTAACATCCACTGTGGGCTACTCCGAGTCAGACACCATTTTCAAGACTTTACATGAGGTAACTTATTTAATCCTCACAATGATCCTATGAAGTAGGTAATGTTATCAGCCTTATTTTTCAGATGTGGAAACCAAGGCACAGAGAAGGGAAGAACTTGCCCAAGGTGGTAGATCTGGGATTCAAATGAAGGCACACTGGCTCCAGGGCCTGTCCCTAAACCATGACTGAGACAGCCAAACTGCAAACCGTCGCTTGCACTCGCGGAACTGGCTCAAATGTCCCTTTGTCAACAAAAGGCGTCCCCTACACTATATGTAACCTTCCACATGGTGAATGGGATTGTCGAGCCTCTTCTCTCAGGCAGGAGTTGATGACAGAGCTGAAGTTTCTAGAGCTCATGCTCTTTCAGTACATTTGGGCTGGAACCAGGGAGCCCTGGGTTCCACGCACACGGTCTGGAGGGCCGGGTCTGTGCTAGCTCCATGTGTCGGGTGTGTGCTGAGCATGTAGGGGGCACAGGGACCCTCTGATTTACTTCAAGGCTTATGAGGAGGACCAAGGACACTGCATCAGGGGATGAGGCAGTTCCTGGCTTTAGAAATGAAGGCCAGAGGCCGAGCACGGTGGCTCACCCCTGTAATCCTAGCACTCTGGGAGGCCGAGCCGGGTAAATAGCTCAAGGTCAGGAGTTCGAACCCAGCTTGAGCAAGAGTGAGAACCTGTCTCTACTAAAAACAGAAAGAAATTAACTGGCCAACTAAAAATATATAGAAAAAATTAGCTGGGCACAAGCTTGTAGTCCCAGCCAGTCGGGAGGCTGAAGCAGGAGGATCGCTTGAGCCCAGGAGTTTGAGGGTGCTGTGAGCTAGGCTGACGCCTAGCCCAGGCAACAGAATGATACTCTGTCTCAAAAAAAAAAAAAAAAAACAACGAAGAAGAAATGCAGGGCAGAATTGTGGGGACGTTAAGCAGGACCTGCCCATTCTGCAAACTCCATTTGAAAACTCTCGGGGGAGAGACAAGGCAGCCACTCAGTTGCAATGCTGAGATGGCTTTCTGCTCCACCCCCACCCCCTGGCACAGTG
The DNA here is from genome assembly GCF_040939455.1 of Microcebus murinus. Classification (NCBI taxonomy): domain Eukaryota; kingdom Metazoa; phylum Chordata; class Mammalia; order Primates; family Cheirogaleidae; genus Microcebus; species Microcebus murinus. The sequence goes on along the minus strand of NC_134105.1, from coordinate 30,294,794 downwards.
GCAGAGGCCTGAGCTCAAGGACAAGAGCCTGGACAGTGGTCTGCCTTCTCATGAGTTCCGGGGGGAGAGGAGGCCCTGGATCCCTATAACTCTATTTGTGTGGAGAGCTGTAGACACGACGTTTTATCCAGTAGAATTCATTAAGTTTTAATAATGCGTGTTTGTTTCTGATTATAGAGATAAAACTTGCTTATTGCAAACATTAAGAAAAATTTTAAAAGTCATCCATAATCCCACAATCCAGAAATACAAATTGTTAACACTTTGGTGCCTTTCATGCCTAACCCATTTTTCCATGCCTATGTATTTTCGCATGATTAGGGTTCTAACAGTACTGTATAGCACAAGTATTTTCCCATTTCGAAAACTCTCCAAACCATGGTTTTTAATGACCTTGTCATGTCTGATCCTATAGAACACCTCATGATATATTTAACCATTCTCTACTTGTTGGATCTTTAGATGATTTTCTATTAACCCTATTTCAAAATTGCAATGGCTGTTAGGGCAAGAAGTTATACTGCCCAGTCATTTATGAATGAAGGAATAAACAAATGAATAGGGTCAGTCCAGGTGTTTAAGGGTGTGAACAGCTGGAGAAGCGAGCTTGGCCCTGATGCCGTGGTCACCCATGGGGTGGAAGATCTGGAGCCAGCCATAAGAATGCCCTTGAACTCTTCTGAGGCAGGTGCTGCAGCAAAATCCTGGCTTTGGGAGTGCTGGTGAAGAGGTGCCCCCTCCCCAGATCTGGTCTAAGGGACAAAGCTCTGCAGGAACCCCGGGAACTTGCCAACCAAGCTTCCCTGGTGGTGCAGGACTGAAAAAGGCACTCGCTCTACTTTTCACAGCATTCAAAAGCAGAACTGCTGAAAGCTGGCCCCCAAATGTTCATATTATGTGGGAGAAAGTCTTGGGGAGAAAATGAGGAAGGAGGGGAATTACGCAATTGAAAACATGTACCAATCCAGACAGAATAATGAAGCACAGACACAAGATTTTGCACTCAATGGAAATTGCATTTAGCCATGTTTTGTGGTTTGAGAAAAAGAGAGAGACTGACTCAGAGAGACAGATGGAGACACGCGGGGTGAGGAGAAAGAGAGAGGAAAAAAGGAAAGAGACAGATGCAAAGGGAGAGTCAGCAGCAGCCAGACGGAGCCCCACCGAGGAGAGGGTTGGGCGCGGTGGGGCTTGGGGCAAACGCCTTTGTCTTCTCCCTGCGTCCCTCCGTCTCTGCACCCGGGCCTGCAGGGGACCAGCCCAGCAAATCCCATGGGCCTAAGCCACTCCTGGCTCGGGCAGGAAGGAAACCAGGAGTCCTCTCCCCTCCAATCTGGGGCCTTGGAGCCTTTTTTCTGTATTTTTCTACGTTTCTAAGTTTTTAAAAAACTGATCACCCCTGGAATACTACTTAACAATAAAAAAGGAACAAAGTATTGATACACGTGACAACTGGAATGAATCTTAAGCGTTTCATGCAGGATAAAAAAGTCAGTCTCCAGAGGTTACCTAGAGTACGATTCCATTTCTATGACATTCGAGAAATGACAGAATTGTAGACATTGGGGGCAGGTCAGAGAGTGCCTGGGTTAGGGATGGGGGAGAAGGCTTGGCTGAGCCTGTAAGGGGCAGCCCTGGGAGGGGGGCGTCTTTGTGGTGATGGAACACTTCTGCACGTGACCTCGGGGAGGTTACGTGAATCCAACCGTGTGATAAAAACGACACAGAACTACACACTCACATTGTGCCAATGTCAGTTTCCTGATTTAGATGTGGTACCACTGGGGGAAACTGAGCGAAGGCTCGTGGGACCTCTCTGTCTACTATTGTTGCAACTTTCTATGAATCTATAATTGTTTTAAACTAAAAAGTTAACCAACAAAAAGTTACCAAAAAATAGATCAGGTACTACGATGATGCCACTGCACTCTAGCCTGGGCAACAGAGTGAGACCCTATCTCCAAAACAACAACAAAAAAAAAAAAACAGAAAAAGAAAAGAAAAGTTACCCTAAAATGTTAAGTGCAACACAGATGAAAGCTTCTAAAATACACATGACAAAATATCATGACCTAAGGGTTATAATCCACAAAGAAATTCTTACCTAAGCTAAAATTTACCCTGGGGATGAGTAGAGGCTGAACAGAAACCAACTGGATGGTTTGGAGAGAGTGTAGCTGAGAGAGAAGTGTACTCTTCCTCTTCTTGGCTGTGTGACCTTAGGCAGGTCACATCACCTCTCTGGGCTGAGATTCCTCATCTGTATAATGGGTTGCCACACAGATTAAAGAAGACAGCACTTGTAAAACACACAATCAATTGATATGAAGTCCCTTCCTTCCTTAAGGCAGCCACCAGCCATGACAAGTCACTGCCCTGGGAGGACCCTGCCTTCACCTGCTGGGCCAGGAAGTGAGGCTGGGGCTGAAAGGGCCATTAGGAGAATTCCATGTGAGCCACCAAGCATGCTATGAAAGTTTTTGAGCCCCATCACAGTTGGGGAAAAAAATACTCATTTTCCCTGAGAAGATCTTTCTAGATATATATATATATATATATATATATATATATATATATATATATATATTTTTTTTTTTTTTTTTTTTTTTAAGACAGAGTCTCTGTTGCCCAGGCTAGAGTGAGTGCCGTGGCATCAGCCTAGCTCACAGCAACCTCAAACTCCTGGGCTCAAGCAATCCTGCTGCCTCAGCCTCCTGAGTAGCTGGGACTACAGGCATGCGCCACCATGCCCGGCTAATTTTTTCTATATATATTAGTTGGCCAATTAATTTCTTTCTATTTATAGTAGAGACGAGGTCTCTGTCTTGCTCAGGCTGGTTTCGAACTCCTGACCTCGAGCAATCCGCCCGCCTCGGCCTCCCAGAGCTAGGATTACAGGCGTGAGCCACAGCGCCCGGCCTAGACTTATTAATCTTTAAGAGTAATTTTTAAGGCTGTCACCCATGTGGTAGCATTGGGAGGAAAATGGTGTGGTTTTAAAACAGAAAGAGACAAAAGCAGGACTTCCATTAGTATTTTTAAATTATAAAAGATGAAGATAAATCTTTCTGCTATGGTAGCGTAAAACCCTAGCGATAACTCAGGTTTGGAAGTGTAGCGATGCTGGCAGGTAGGGTCACCTGTTCGGAACAGGTGGGTGGCCCTGTGTGGGGCGGCCTGAAGAGGCTGGGTTCTCGGGAGCAGGGAGGGGACCGTGCTTTGCCTGAGACTCCGCAGAGACTCTGTGAGCCACTAGTTTTGAGTGGTTCGTTCACAGACGAGACCCAAACAAAGGGAACGCGATGTGCTTCAGGCGCTCAGGGCCTGCGAGTGGCAGCGTGGGCTATGCTTTTGGAGACACAGCAGCGTGGAGCGTGAGGCCGGCTGTCACAGCAGCGATGTAGCCTCTTAGGACATTTAGCATTTCAGTGACACTTCTCAGTGTACAAAGCGCTTCCTCTGCTTCTCCCTCCTGCTATGAGACTTCCTCCATCCAGGGCCCTGCCCAGTGCCCAGTGGAAGGTCAGCCGTCAGCCGCTTGAGTTCCTCGGTGACAGCAGCCCACTCCTTGTTGGACAGCTCCTGTCGTCAGAAAGCTCTCCTCGCCAGCCAGGTGTGATGTCTCTGACCCAGACGATCAACCCCACGCACAGCCTGTCACTCCGTCATTTGAGTTCCACGGCTGCACATTTTAAAGATGAAAACATCTTTATGAGCCCCTTGTTGAAATGCAAATGTGGCCGTGAACACCCAAAGCCCACATCAGTGAGGACCTCTGAGGTGGAGAGTTGGCAGGAGGCCCTGTGATGGGATGACTCGGGACAGCCAGGACGCAACAAAGCCGAGGGCCGGGAGGCCAGGAGGGCCAAATGCGCTTTATACAGGGGGCTCCGTGGGTCCTCCAGGGCCTGCATCTCCTTGGGAATAAAACAGAAGCATCCAGAAGGGCAGATTCCTTTCCTTCCTGTATCCGCAAGGCTGGCTGCTGGAAACAATCCTATCCACATCAGAGAGCGTTTACCCTGGGGAGGTTCAAAGGCTCCAGAAACTTCTGGTCAAGATGGTGCTGCAAATTCATGCTTTCCATCCCTTTCTCATGCACTAAACTCACAGCAGCAATGTTAAAAGATAAATTCAAAACAGGAACAGCCATGCTCAAATTCAGGACAAACGTCTTTATGGATCAGAAATTCAACAGAAACACGAGGCTGACATAACGTTGCAGCCAGGGGTCTGGCTCCAGAAGCAGGGAGAGCAGCCAGGAGTTTGGCTCTGTCCAGGCATAAGGGGCTAAACGAGCCCCCTGTGAGGCCAGCGCCAAGCCTCATGGAGGTTCAGTGACAGGACATGTGAAATACACGCTGTCATCACAGGATGAGAGCCCTTGAGTCACCAGCATGAAACCTGGCTCTGGACAGGGTCCCAGGAGTGTGGGCAGAAACCATCAAACCACCAAGCGGGGTGGGTATGTACAGAAAAATTAATCCCACTTAAGAAAAGCCTAGAACTAAAATTCCAAAACACATGAGGAAATGAATGCTGATGCGGACAGCCAACAAAACCAATAATTGGGAAATGAATCCATTACAGACAAAAGTAAAATAGTAGAATTATCTGAAAGCAACTTCAAAATAAATGTGTTCAAGGCTCTTCAAATGGTCAGGAATAACATCCATCCATTAAAAAAATAGAATAATAAATTATAAATTAAAAACAGGCAGAAACTAAACAAAACCATTTAGAAACACTGGGAATGGGAGATAGAGTTATTGAACTAAACAGAGGAGACGGAGTAAATCTGGATTGGACATGGTAGGAGACAGGATCCATTATTTGGAAGAGAGAACTAGGGTGTCACATAGGATGCGACAAGAGATAAATTACGGGAACGAGCCATGTAGGAGTTAGAGGAGGACCTCATGCAAGGGACAGGTTGCCGGTACTGTCGGTGGCCAGCCCATGTTCCCTTGGCTGAGTCCCGCAGTCACCTGAAGACAGTTCTGTACAGGATGGCAGCATCCTGAGGGCATTTCTGGCCACAGGGGCATGGTCAGTTTGCACAAGGACAGACAGACTACTGGGAGAGTTGGCCCCAGAAATGACCCTCAATTGGTAGGGGCCATTAGTTCATGGTAAAAGCTCCAGCTTCCTTTCTCCTCGATAGGACAATTCCACAGCCTGTTTCATGCATCTCCCACAGCAAGGCTGAGTCTGTCTTTGCTTCTAGCAGCAACCTACTCAAGATCAAACCTTTTGCTGTCTTTTCCCCTTTCCTTGCCTCTCCTCCCCACTTCTTCACTCTGCTTCCTGGGATCAAGTCCCAGAGAAACTACTTGCATCCAAATCCTTGTCTCAAGGTCTATTTGTGGGAAGCCCAAATTAAGACAGATAGGAAAATAATCATGGCTTGAACAAGACACAAACCCAGTTCTCTCTCATGTAGTGACCCAGTGTTAGCAAGGTTGGGGGTAAGAGGAAGATCTCATAAAGTCATCAAAACACAGGCTCCTTCTCTCTGGCTTCTACCCTGTGGTCCAAGATGGCTGCACCAACTCCAGCCCTCTCGTGTATTTTTCAGATAGCAGGAAGAAAGATAAGTCAAAGAACAGCACACTTCCTTGCTTTAAAGCCATTACAAGAAAATTTCACAAGACTCATGCTTAGACTCATTGTCCAGAGCTCCGTTATATGCCCTTATGTAGCAAAATGGAAGACTTAGAAGTGCTGTCCTTACCCAAGCAGCCACGCACCTGCCTAAACATCAGACATTCTATTACAAAGGAAAAAAAGAACAGATACGAGGGGACAAATGGCACCCCATAGAATGCCCAGCAGTTAAGAGACATAGATATAGACTGACAAGACTGCGATGTAGGAGTTCCAGGAGGACAGAGGCAATGCAGAAGAAGCAAGATTAGAGTAATAAGAACTGAGAATTTTCCAGAGTTAAAGACAGACATGATGTCTCACATTCAAAATGCATACCAGTGCTGAACAGAACAAATCAAAGTAAATCCACACCTAGACACAGTGTAGTGAAACCACAGCATATCAAGAATAAAGAGAAAACATGAAAGCTACTGCAGCAAAAAGATATTGCATGTAGAAGAAAGGCAAATTTTCATTTTTTAAGCCAGCAAATATTTATTAGTGCTTTCTTTGGGCCAGGTCTGTTCTAGGGGTGTCAATGCAGTGATGACCTAGACAAATAAATTTAAATAAGTCTATCACTTATCATCAGATAGGGATTGGGGACTTAGAGAAAAAGCAGAGTGAGGGATAAATGTGACAGAGGGTGGGGACAGATATCTTAGGTGAGTTGTTCAGGGGGTGGGGGGCTCTCTGTAACATTTGAGCAGAGACCAGAATTGAGGAGCAGGTCATACACATCTCTGGGGGAAGAGCCTCCCAAACAGAGAGAACAGCAAGTGCGAAGGCCGTGGGGTGGACTTGTGCTTGTTATGTTCAAGGAACGGCAACAGAGCGCTCATCCAGCAGGGTGAGCAGACAGACGGAGGGGTGAGCAATGAATGTGTCTAGAGAAGTCGTCCAGGCACGACCCCATGTGTGGGGCCCTGGGTGGCAACGCCTTGGTGCCAACTCAGACTGGCTCCTCGGGTGCTGATGATCGGTGTCTCTTCCCACCTCTCAGCCCAGTGATGTCATGTCAGAAGCTTGAAATCTGCCATGGAGTGAGAATGCACGCCACAATTGGCAAACGCTACAAATCGGGGCTTCCCACCTCTGAGAGCTGGCGGTTATGCAAGGACCAGCACACCACTGCGTGTAGGCGTGGTGAGAAATTCAGACATTGTTCCAGTTAAAATAGGAAGCTTTTGGAGGGTTTGCACTGAGGAGTAGTGTGATGAGGTTTCCTTCTAACAACAGCGCGGTAGAGAGCAGAGCCTGGGGGTGCAAGAATGGAAGCGGGGAAATGGATTAAGGGATTATTGTCGTAGCAAGGGATGGGGGACTGGTCTAGGGAGGTCCCAGGGGAGGGGGCAGTCTTGATCCTGGGTTCTGTCTGGTATTACCTCCCTTACACCATGTCTAGCCTCTGTTGATAGACTGAGTCCAGTGCCTGGGAGAAGCATATTTTCCTGGAAGAAGGATAGGATTTGGAATCAGTAGGCCTGGATCCACTTGTCAATAGTGTCCCTTGCGGACCTGTCTGCATCACAGTGCCTTGTGTGTAAAACTGTGATGGTACCTAAACCGGTAGCTGTGAAGAGATAAGGAGTGTGAAATTCCTGTTATCCTTCTTTCCTGGAGCACAGCGCCCTGTCCCTCAGCCCTACAGGGTCCCTCCCGCTGTGGGCTCATGTCTTAGAAGCAGCAAGAGTGACATTGCAGCACGTCACAGCGTTCCCAAGGCTGGTTTCTGGGCTCTCCCAGTTTCCGGATGTGTTACCAGCGCCACCTAGTGTCCCTTTTGGGCTCCTGCAGGCCAGCCTTTCCCTGTATGATTTCTTCATCCTAAATCAGCTCAAGGTTAAAGACCTGTTGGCCAGATAGAGCTAACAGCACATTGACTGTCCTATAACATTAATTGTCTGACCTCCTAACGAAGCTTGATCTCTGCTGCTCCAGCCCTCTCCTGCATGTCAGTCTTACCTCCACATCCACTTTGTAGAGGGCAGGACCTGTGTCTTCAGCATCCACTCCTTTTTCTTGAGCAACTACTTTGTGCCAGGCATTCTGACTTAATCCTTAAGGCAATTATATCCTTATTCCTTACCTGAAGAAATTGAGGCCAAGCCATAGAAAGTGACTGCCTTAAGGTCACGGGGTAAGCAACCGAGGTAAGTTTTGATTCCAGGGCCTCTCTCTGCAAGCCGAAGGGTTTCCCCGCAAAAACATTCAGCACAAGCTGGGTATCCAGAAGATGCTCAGGGGGCCATTTGAGTTCTTAGACTCTTTTGAAGTCATGAGGCAAAGAGAACACTGAACAGGAGTCAGGATATCCACACTCAAGTTCAAGGTCTGTCTTAAAAAACGTGCGGAGTAACCTTGGGTGGAACGACACCCCTCGGTGGCCCTCGGTCACCACGTGAGTAAAAGGAAGGCACTGGACTAGATGGTCTCAAAGGCTCCCTGCGGTCCAGAGGTTCTGCAGTTGCAAAGTTGAGGAGAGGGTTCTGGATAGGGGTTAAGATTGTGGGTTCTGAGTCCACTGCCTGGGTGCATCCCAGGTTCCCCACTTAGTAGCCCTGAGAACTTGGGCCAGTTATTCATCTCTGCCTCCATCTCCTTGTCTATAAAATGAGGATAATGAGAGTAGTCACCTCCCTGCCTCATAGGGTTGTTGAGTTATCCATTAGAGCCTCTTAAAACTCTGTTTGGTATACAGAAGGTAATACATTTGTGTTCATTTTTTTAAATATCGATTTTACCTGCTACCTAAGTCTTCCTGTTAAACCATTGAGCCAGATCACATGCAAGTCTGTGCATTGCAAACAGTGCTGGACATTGGTTAATTCTCCAAGATCCAGGACACAGTCGTACATGTAGTCACGGATAAAGCGATACTAGAGGTCAGATGTCTGTTGTACAGGTTCCTCATAGGATCATCTGGATAAAACTTGAATTTCTTGAAACAAAATAAGGCCCAAAGACCATTATTGTATGCTAAATTCCATCATAAAGAGATAGCTTCGAAATCTGTGCAACCTGAGTCCTAAACTAGGCCACTCTGGGCCTCCGTTTCCTCATTTGTAAAATGGGATTGGACTAGTTGAATATTTACAAAGGCTCCTATTATGGGCCAGGTGTTGTGGTGGGTTGTCACATGGCTAAATCAGAGAATAGTGTGCATTGACGAAGGGGCAAGGAACCCTTGCCCTGTCATTTGGGTCACTGTAGACAGGAATTGAGGCTGGGCAGTGCAACAGTGCATCCTCTCGTCTTATCCTCTGGGGTCTCCTCCTAAACAGCCAGGTAGGGAGGCTGGAGACCTTGCTATGTGATGCGACAGATCCCCTCCCCCCTCAGAGTCACAGGCCTCTAGAGCAGCACAGTCCGACAGGACTTTCTGGGACAATGGAAGTGTTCAGTATCTGTGCTGTCCAGTATGGCGGCCATGAGTCACTAGTAGCATTCAAGCACTTGAAATGTGGCAAGTGCAACCGAGGAAGTGAATTTTTTAAATGTATCTATTTTCAATGAATTTAAATGTAAACAGCCCCCTGTGGCTACTGTATTGGATAGCACTCTAGAGCTATAAGGCCTCACAGGCATCCTCCTGGAGAGATGAGGAGGTAATTGAGACACATTGAGACTAAGCGATTTGCTTGAAGGCTTTCAGTGACTCTGTGACAGAATTGAACCCAAAACCTAGGTCCTCCTTACTCCACAACAGCCCTCTTTCCCTGCATCAGTGCTGCACGTAGAGACTTCTACAGTGCTCTACGATGGCTCCATACCTTTCTTCAGCTACGTAGTTATGCCTAACTGCAGTACCCTTCTTACCCGCATCCAGCCCCTCTCTGCTTGGTAAACTCCTACTCATACTTCAAGATCTAACTCAAATATTACAACCTTCTCCCCATCCCTGGTGGCAGTTCCTTGTTCCTTTCCTGTTCTCTTGTAGCATTTTGTCTACTTCGCTATGAGAGTAACTATGATGTAATTATCTGTTTATTTATCTCCCCCATTTGACTAGAATTCCCTAAAAGCACAGACAGTATTTTATTCTTCTTGCCTCCAGAACCCAGCACAGGAGAATGGTCAACAAACGTGTCTGGGATCAACATCCTGAATGTACTACAATTTATAGGCTCCAGATAAAAACAGACCTTTCCCAGAAGATAAGGAAGGTGTAACCAGCAATCAGGATGCCAGTCAGGGTTCTGTTTGTGACCCATGTTAAGTTGCTGTGTGACTATGGGTACGTTGTGTGCCCTTTCTGGGCCTGAGGGGATTGGACTGGGTCATTTGTAAGGCAAGCCCAGCCTCTGTAAGGGTGTGACCAAGGGGCTCCTGGCTCATCAATTAAGTAGCTGAAATGAAGTCTCCAGAGGAGGTTTTTGGGCACGTGGTGGAGGTGGCCATCAGACTGTGGCAGAAGCAGCTGGTTTCTGGACCCAGAGCTGCCAGAGATGCAGCTGTGTCGGCAGCTGCTCCTGGGCCACTGGGCCAGGAGGGTCCAGGCCCCTAGACACGGTAGAGGGGGCGCTTGGAGAGCAGCTCAGGTAGGAGCCAAGGGGAAGAGAGGAAAAGCACAGAACCAGCACCCCAGAAAGAGGAGAAAGGCAGAAAACTACAACAAAATAGCAACTATGGAAAATCCATTTCTGGTTAGACTCCCATTCATTCATGCATTTCACTCATTCATTCAACAAATATTTATTCACAGATTTCCTGAGTTCAGGAGTTCTTAGATCTTTAGGAGAAGAAACTGAGGCCTGAAGTTGGAGATGACTTACTCCAGGTCACATGGAGTTACTCCAGGTCTGGGACTTAGAGCCCAGGTGACCACCTTCTCAACTCTGCCAAACCACTGCACCAGTGGAAAGCCAGCCGCATGTCTAACCAGTGTGCCAGCCGGTGGGCCCCACGCTGACTCTCAGTGGGCAAGGCCCTGGGCAGGGCATGCTAGTCCCACCAGGAATAGCAATCTCTTCCAGAGGGCAGAAGGGGACTGAGGGTATTCCTTGGACCCCCCTTTTTGTAGAGTAGCTTAATAGAGTGAGCCCTGGACTTGGAACTAGATGGTTTGGGATTCAAGTCCCTAGAGACTTCCTTATTTTTTCCCAACTGGGTAAATTTGGAAAGTCACTCATCGCTCAGAGTCAGTTTCCTCATCCATGAAATGGAGATAATGATCCCTCAGAGAGCTCAGGGAGGGTTAAATGAGATAATATGCGTGACTGTGTCTAGAAGCCATCAGTAAATGTTTTGCGCATGAATAAGATGAGGAAGAAACCAGCAGCCCCCACCAGCCCTCTGCCGGCCTGGCGCTCACAGCGAGGCCACGGGGGTCTCATGCCAAACATAAGCAAGTTCACAGAATACCAGCAACAGACAAGGCCACCGTAATTGTGACACAGTGAAACAAAAAAGACACCTCCACACCACATCTGAATACAGACAAAAATCTGAACATTGTGCAAAATCGTTAAAATGACCAAGCAGCCCCCTCTCCTGGGCAACACGATTGGGGTGATTTCTTTACCAATTACAGCTTTAGCCTTGCTCCACTCTTCCCACTCTTAAATAAAAATAATCCAATCACTGAATTGTCCCTGCTCTTTGGCAGCACCTAGCCCAGAGCAAACCTTTCCTAATACCGTCTATCTAAGCTGCCTCATGGTTTTCCAAGGTGTGTCAAGTGCTTTATGCAGTGTGTAATAATCCCAACTGCATTTGACTACAGGTGCAGCCTTGGTGGCCTTTTGCTATGGGGCATTGACAAAGATTTAAATGGTGGAAGTTCAGACTCCATGGTAGACTACTGGAGAAATATGCATGCACACAGAACATACAATTATATATAGAGAGAGATATAGATATTATGTGTATATATTATATACACACACAATGTTTTATCTGAAGGCTCTTCCCCTTAAATTACATAGTGGGGGTGACTTATTACTCTGCTATGAATGAAATTGGCCCTTGGTCTAACTAGGCTCTAGTAGAATTTGGGAAATAACTGTCATGGGCAGAGGAAGAAATGGTGACAAGGAGAGAGATTAATATTAATATTTATAGAAATCTGACCATGTGCCAGACTTTACTACATTTAATTTTCACAACCACTTTATGGGGTAGGTACAGTGTTATGTTCCCAGTTTACAGAGAGGAACGTGGGCTCATGGATGCTTAGTAAGCATTGGGACCAAGATTTGAAGCAGGACTGACTCCAGAGTCCCTGCTCTGTGCCCCCAGGGAGATCTCTTCCACCCTACCCAAGGAAGGAGGTGGACGTAGGGATGGGCCAACTCTGTCTCCTTGTCCCTGAGTGCCCTGGTACCCCGGCCACTCCAAGGCAGCCTTCTCTAGCCCCGCAGTCCCTGGGATAAGGCCTAAAAATTAGTCTTGAGTAAACATAATCCATCAGAGAGCGGAAGCCCTTCATGAATTCTAACTTTATAAGTGGGGAAACTTACCAGGGAAAGAAGTCCCCTCTCCCACCTGGGCTTCCTCTAGTGACTGCTGGAGCTGGCACTTACTGACTCACAAGGGTCCATGGTATGTACTCTTCCCAGCTCAGTATTGACTGATACACCATTGGTAGCTTGCTGTCAGCTGCAGTGAGAGCATTTATACCATATTTACCATTGGTAAATGCTACAAATCAGGGACTATTGCTTGGTTTTATTTTTTTTATTTGGGTTTCCCCCCAGAGACCCAGTTACTAAACATTTACCAATGCACCACGGGCTCCTTCCCTCCCATAGGAAAAGGAATTGTAAACACTAGTGGGGATGCTTGGGAATGTGGGCGAGTTGGATCTCAGCCTGGCCTGGCTGCGATTTTATCATTAATGTCTAAGTGGCCTATGATTTACTTGTGTCAGAATATTCTGAAGGCCTTGTTTAAAATGTTTGCTAGGCCCCACTGGATCAGAATCTCTGGAGGTAGGACCCTAGAATCTGCACTTTAGGTGGTGTGTTCAGATGATTCTTTTGGTTCCTGAGTTTGAGTATCACTGCTCTATGTTCCCATTGTCATATAGAATGACATCTCAGTCACAGAGGGAAAAGTTTAGACCCTCAAGGAAAATGTGATTCAGGCTCTATTTGTGTATGTGTGTGTGTGTGTGTGTATAGAAGGGATCTCATTATATTTCCCAGACTGGTCTTGAACTCCTGGCCTCAAGTGTTCAGCTCGCTTCAACCTCACAAAATGCTGGGATTACAGGCATGAGCCACTGTACCTGGCCCAGCCTCTGTTTCTTGAATGTGCTATCTGAGGGCAGATGAAGACAGGACTAGGTCTCCTCTGTCTTCTGAGGTGATGGCAGAGAGCTCATTGGTGTGTAGACATTGGAATCAGAATTCCACCCACGTCACCTCCCAGAGAGCTCTAGGTGAGTTTGCTTGCTAAAAGTTCCAGTAGAATCTATTAACACACAGGCAATGTATAGTCAATTCTTAACTATACAAACAAGTTGGAGTCAGAAGAACTGGGTTAGAGTCCTAGACCTGATCCACACTAAGTGGATCTGAGGCAAGTCCCTTAACCTTTCTGGGGCTCAGTTGCCTCTTTTTTAAAACTAGCATCCACCTTAGAGGTTTATAAGAATCAAATGAGATGATGTGGGGAGAGCAAATTCATGTGTAAAGTGCTAGATACACACTCACTTCCTTGGCTGCCTCGCCCTTGCAGGTGGGCCCTCCTCCACTCTAGCATCATGGGACCCTCTCCCTCCCCAGGCTGTGAGCACCTCAGAGAGACCCTGAGCTCACCCATCTGTGTGTGTGCCTGGCACATATTAATATTAATTAGTTTCTAAAGGTCTGTGATTGAATATGAATTGTATTAGGGTTCTCCAGGGAACAGAACCAATAGGATATAGGCAGATGGATAGATAAATGGACAGATATTTATTATAAGATATTGGCTCACATGATTGTGGAGGCTGAAAGTTCTACAATCTGCTATCTATCTGTTAGTTGGAGACCCAGGATACCCCGAAGGGTAGTTCAAAAGCATGGGACTCAGAGAGCTGATGATGTAGATTTTAGTCCAGGTCTAAAGACCTGAAAACCAGGACTGCCAAAGGCAGGAGATCAATGTCCCAGCTCAAGCAGTAGGGCAGACAGCAAAATCAGCCTTCCACTGCCTTTTTGTTCTATTTAGGCCCTCAGCAGATTGAATGATGCTGAGGGACATATGTTTCACCCAGTCTACCAATTCAAATGCTAAACACTTCTAGAAATACCCTCAGAGACACACCCAGAAATAAGGTTTAATCAGCTAACAGGGCATCCCTCAGCCTAGTTAAGTTGATACATAAGATTAACTATCACAAGTACACATGATCTGTGTGTAAATATAGATAGATAAAGCCACCCACATATAGACACACAGAAACTGTTATGGCGTTGTTCACAGAGAGGCAGCATGCAATGGTCCCCAGAGCAGGGGTGGGGTCAGGAGCTTCAGGTGTTAGGGTGGGGAATGGTATCTACTGCTGCATAGTAAATCACCACAAACTCAGAGGCTTAAAACAACACATGTTTATTATCTCACAGGTTCCCAGCTTAGACGAGTCCTCTTCCTTGGGTCTCCCAAGACTGCCATCTTGGGAGTTCAACAGAATTGAACTGTTTTTTCTGGGCCAGAATCTTATCCAAGGTTTGGCTGGGGAAGCATCTGATTCCACGCTCACTCAGGTGGTTGGCAGAATTTAATTCCTTGCAGTTGCAGGTCTGAGAGCTTCCGTTTCTTATTGGCTATCAGTCAGAGGCCACCCTCAGCTCCAAGAGATGCTGCAGTTCCCTGCTGTGTGGACCTCCCAACATAGGCAGACCCCACATGGCAGCTTGCTTCTTTGAAACCAGCAGGGAGGAATAGAGAAACTCAACAAGATAGGTGCCACACTTTTATGTAATGTACCCATGCCACACATACGTGAGGACATCCATCTCATCTATCCCGTCACCTCTGCTATATTCTACCAGTGAGAAGTCAGTCACAGGTCCCACCCACACGCAAATGCAAGGAATTGCACCAAGCCATGACACAGCAGGTGGGATGATGGGCCAACTCCCTAAGAGTCTGTTTGCCACAGGAACTGAGATGACCCTTATGCAGGATGTTCCCTAGGAAGTTGGTAGCCTCAGACTTGTGGGATAACACAGCTCTGGGGAATCATGTCTAACAATTTCACTTTACCCAGGAGAAAACAGAAGCCCAGAAAGACTGAGTCACATAAGCACACAATACAGCCAACTATCCAGACCCTCTGACTCCCAATTTCCAACATACTCTACTATTTTTTTTTTTTTTTTTGAGACAGAGTCTCGCTTTGTTGCCCAGGCTAGAGTGAGTGCCGTGGCATCAGCCTAGCTCACAGCAACCTCAAACTCCTGGGCTCAAGCGATCCTCCTGCCTCAGCCTCCCGAGTAGCTGGGACTACAGGCATGCGCCACCATGCCCGGCTAATTTTTTATGTATATATATCAGTTGGCCAATTAATTTCTTTCTATTTATAGTAGAGACGGGGTCTCGCTCTTGCTCAGGCTGGTTTTGAACTCCTGACCTTGAGCAATCCGCCCGCCTCGGCCTCCCAAGAGCTAGGATTACAGGCGTGAGCCACAGCGCCCGGCCCATACTCTACTATTTTTATCTCTGCTTATTGTCAGGACTTTGGGGCCACAGGACAGAAAGTTAGGTGACACTTTGAGGCTGTAGCTCAGTGGATGTTGGAATTCTTTAGAATACCTACAGAATCAATCCATATCTTTAGCATGGCATTCAAGGCCCTTTGACTACCTGGCCCAATCAGCTTTTCTGTCTCCCCTCTTGCCATTTGCCGAAGCATCCAATGTTCCATCACAGAAAACTATTTGGGGCTTCCCAGTGGTGCCTCCCTGCCTTTACATACTTTCCACTAGGAATGCCCTTCACTTTCTATGCTTAGAAAATACATAAAACAAACAGGAAAATAAACTACTTATCCTTTGAGTCTCAGCTCAGATGCCACCTTCTCTGTGAATCCTTTCTTAATTCTTATACACAAAATTAATTCCTCCCTACATTCTGTCCTTAGACTCTTGTACTGCCTCTGTTATAACCCTTTTCATATGTATGACCGTTGTTTTTGAGTTCTGTCCCTCCTGTAACACTAGGACCTTAAAGCAGAGTTGTTAGAAAGATGGGAAACCAATTTGGTTTAAAGAAGTCTATCATGCCAGCTGGCCCTGTCAAGAGACTATCACAGCCTCTCCCACTGAGCTGAGATCCTAACAAGACTAATGAGAGTATTTATTTCAAAGAAGATGTGTCCAGAAGCTCCTTGCAAGTCAAGGAAAGGCTAGCTCAATCCCCATCCAATTACGTTCTCCTTTGTAGCTCCTCCGGCACTTTGCTCCAGCCAGTAACTCTTTACTGGTCGAGGGAACAGAATTGAACTGTCATTCAATAATCTTAATTTATGTGCAGTTGGCCCTTGAACAACATGAGTTTGAACTGTGCAGGTCCACTACTAGCAAATTTTTTCAATAAATATTATATATTGGAAACATTTTTGGAAATTTGTGACAATTTTAAAAAAAGTGCAAACTGCATAGCTTAGAAATGTCAAAAAATTAAGAAAAAGTTAGGTATGTCATGAATGCATAAAATATATGTAGATACTAGTCAATTTTATCATTTACAACCATAAAATACACACAAATCTATTATAAACGGTTAAAATTTATCAAAACTTACACAAACACAGACCATACATGGCCTCATTTGCAGTTTAGAGAAATGTAAACAAACGTAAAGACACAGTATTAAATCATAACTGCATAAAATTAACTACAGTACATACTGTATTACTGTAGTAGTTATGTAGCCACCTCTTGTTGTTATTGCAGTGAGCTCAAATGTTGTGAGTATCTCTTAAAATGCCATGTGACACTGGTCATCTCCACCTGAGCAGTTCATCTCTCCAGTAAATTGAGTATTGCAGGAAAAAGGGATCTCTCGTGGTTCTTGTGTATTTTTCATCATGTTTAGTGCAATACTATAAACCTTGAATAACACCATGGGAACTATATGAAGTGCCACTAGAGATGCTGGAAGGGCTCCCAAGAAGCAGAGAAAGTCATGACATTACAATAAAAAGTTGAATTGCTTGATATGTTTCATAGATTGAGGTCTGCAGCTGCAGTTGCCCACAATTTCAGATAGATGATTCATCTTGTAAACGTATGACATAAATTTATGGTATTAATAAATATAGTACAGTACTATAGATATACTTTCACTTCTTTATGAGTTTCTTAACCTTTCCCTAGCTTACTTTATTGTAAGAATACAGTATAACTCTTATACACAAAATGTGTGTTCATTGACTGTTTAAGGCTTCTGGTGAACAGTAAGCTATTAGTAGTTACGTTTTGGGGGAATCAAAACTTATATGTGAATTTTGACTACACAGGGGCTGATACCCTCATCCCCCACATTGTTCAAGTGTCAACTGTATACCAAAGGTTGGGCCTATACTAAAATTTCAGGTTACAGGCCGGGTGCAGTGGCTCATGCCTGTAATTCTAGCACTCTGGGAGGCCAAGGCGGGTGGATCGCTTGAACTCAGAAGTTTGAGACCAGCCTGAGCAAGAGCGAGACCCCGTCTCTACTAAAAATAGAAAGAAATTACTTGGACAGCTAAAAATCTATAGAAAAAATTGGCCAGGCATGGTGACACATGCCTGTAGTCCCAGCTACTCGGACTGCTGAGGCTGCTGAGGCAGCAGGATTGCTTGAGCCTAGGAGTCTGAGGTTGCTATGAGCTAGGCTGACGCCATGGCACTCTAGCCCAGGCAACAGAGTAAGACTCTGTCTCAAAAAAAAATAAATAAATAAAAAATAAAATAAAAATAAAAATAAAAAATTCAGGTTACAGAGATGAACAAGATAAGAAAAGGGCATGAACAATTGAAATTACAAGGGCTTTGAAACCAAAAAACTCTTCTTCAAAGCCAGACTCAGTTACTTGCTAACTATATGATCTTGAGCAAGTTAAATAACTTCTCTGACCTCAGTTTCCTCAGTTAAAGAGGGGATAACAATACCTATGCCATAATGGTTGCAGTGTAGACTACATAAAATGGTGTATACACCTGGCATATTGCAGGTGCTCAACAAATGTTAGTGCTGTGCCCTTTACCCATTCATGGAGAATCAATAGCCACATGGGCAATAACTACCATGCACTGTGATCAGCTGTGACAGATGCAAAGTGCTAGGGAAAAAAACGTAGGGAATGGAGAGACTCTTTCTATTAAGCAGATAAGAGGGAAGGGGAAGGCTTCAAAGAAAGGATCGGCAGGAACTGACCAAAAGGACCTTCAGTCAGGGGGATGGCGTTTACCAAAGCAAGAGTGTCCTCAGTAGGAATATGAAGCCCCCAGTCTTCATATTTGTCTGCTCCTAGATGAGGTGGCAGCTAGGCCTTGAAGTTAACACAGAGATGAAGAAATCTCTTCCTTCTGCAACAGATGACTGACATTTTTATTCCTTTTACCACACTAGAGAAAGTGCTTTCTTTCTCTACCATAAATATGAACCATAATTCAATTTGCAATAAGTTAATGGTGAGAATTGAAATGCAATGAATTCCAAAGTTCTCATTCTTAGAAGAATGTCAAGTGAATCTCACTCTCAATGCATGTGACACATTTTAAAATATATTCTAGATAGGGTTTGATGCTGTTAAATTGAGACATATATAACCTCAGTGATATAGTTGCTGTGGGAATCCTTGAAATCTCCTAACATTTTTTTACATCCAAAATGTCATAATCTTAATTTAGACTCCCAGAATCCCAAAATGTTAGTAATAGAAGACCCCTTAAAGATTCAACCTCCACATCTCCCAGATGGAGAAACTGAGATCAAGACATGAGGAATGACCTGTCCAAATCCATGCAGCAAAATTCTTAATTTCTGACACTGGAACATAGGCCTCTAAGCTTCAAATCCAATTCTCTCTCTCCTATATGATAGTCACTCTTGAGGGACTGTTAAAAGTTTAGGGTAGGGTCTTTTCAAATTGCACATTTCAGTTATAGATAGATGTTCATTTTGAGGAAGACTCATTCCCTTTGGGTCCAATACTTTTGCTTCTAACAAGGTCAATGATAAAAGGTTATGTCAAACCTGAGGTTCTTAACCATCTCCCCAATGCTAGAACCCTAAAGGTGACAGAATCATAGACTTTTAGAGTAAAAATGGGATTTTAGGGGCTCATCTGGTTCAACTCCCCTTCTACCAAGAAACACCGTTTTTGAAATGTATCCAGTGATGCATTCATTCCTCCCAAGGGAATTTATCCCATTGTTTGGCCATGGATCCAAGCTCCATTGAGTAGAACTCTGTCTCTCTGTCTGTTCTGTCCATTAAGAGAAAGGGAAGAGAGGGCATGGCACTCACTTACTGAGCACCATTTGGATACCAGGCATATGTGAGGGCCTTAGATATTTTTCCTCACTGGACTCTTAAAACATCCTTATAAAGTAGATGCCATTATCCCAATTTGCAGACTGGAAAATAAGAGTTCATACAGTTTAAATAATGCACCCAAATTCATCCACGATAAGTGGAAGATCCAAGCCTTTGGACCGTCTTTGGTGTGCTGAGATGCCTTCTCTTCCCTGCCTCCTATCTCTCTTCAGTACAGCTCTTTCAGCAGTCTGTGCTAGAGCTTTCCTTTTAAAATAAAATTCCCCTGCTTAAACGCTTTTGATGGCTCTTCAATACCCACTCATGGTAAATAGTTCAACATCCACTCAAGGTAAATAGCCCAAGCTCTTTAGCTTAATAATCAAGGTCCTTGACAATCTGGCTCCAACCAGACTTCACAGGCTCACTCCCTCTGCTCATCTTGGGTTTACCATGAGGATGCCTTTCTGTCTGCACACATGCTGTACTTGCTGCCTACATGCCCCTGCCCTCTTTCTCTGCCTAAAGAAATCCTAGTTTTACTTTAAGGTCCATTCAAATGTCATCTCCTTGGTGAAGTGTTCCGCAGTCCCTTTGGGCAAAATGAACTCTGCTTTCTCTAGCACATGGCAAGGGCCTCAGTCATAGCCTCTTTTGTACTGCCTTGGTCCTTTGAAGTTTAAGATCCTCAAGGACACGGATTATATTTTACTTTTCTTTGTATTCCAGTTCCTGGCATAGGATAGGAGTTTCATAGATATTTATGGAATAGAATTGAGATCTAATCCTTTTCCACGTGTTAGCCCTTCAATTATTTGAAGACTGTTTTAAGGCCTTGCCCTATCCTGCTCTACTCCTAGCTATTTCTTCTCTAGGTTAAATGTTCCCAACTCCTTTAGCTATTCCTTGTAAAGTCTGATTTCCAGATCCTTTATCTGGTTATTTGCTTCTGAGTGATAATTTGTCAATATCCCTCTTTTAAAACATGATGCCTAGGACAAAACCAAATAGCCCGAACAAAGTCTGGCCACAGCAGAACAAAGTGAGAGGATTTCAATCTATGATTTAGAGGTAACATTTCCTTAACCACTACTGTGTGCCAGGAGCCTCTGCCAACTGAATTTTCTTTCATTCTCCAATAACCTGGTGAGGTAGGTGTTATTTCTTTTTTTTCTTTTTCTTTTTACTTTCTTTTTTTTTTTTTTTTTTTTTTTTTTTTTGTGGCGACAGAGTCTCACTCTGTTGCCTGGGGTAGGGTAGAGTGCCATGGCATCAGCCTAGCTCACTGCAACCTTAAACTTGTGGGCTCAAGGGATCCTCCTGCCTCAGCCTCCCAAGTAGCTGGGACTACAGGAGTGTGCCACCACACCTGGCTAATTTTTTCTATTTTTAGTAGAGATGGAATCTTGCTCTGCTTAGGCTGGTCTCGAACTCCTGACATCAAGTGATCCTCCTGTCTCGGCCTTCCAGAATGTTAGGATTACAGGTGTGAGCCACTGTAGGTATCATTTCTCCGTAAGTTAACTTACAGTCACAAGCTGAGAGCACAAAGGGAACTTGTAGTCAGCTAATACCTTTAGATTATTTTTACATTAGCTGCTGGCAAATTATTATTTTTTCCAGTTACCAACTAGTGACAGGCTTAAGGGCAACTGAGGACAAAAAGAATCAGTGCCTTTAGAAGGGTGTGAAACCAAAGCACAGAGAAAAGTCTGGTTGGATTAATGACCAACTTCCTAACAATAACAGCCTTTATCTAGGAGCTCAGACAGAGCCTGGAATTTCTCAACCACATAGCTTCCTGGAACTATTTTTATTTGGTATTTTACAAGAGGAGCAAGAGCAGAAGAAGTGTCTTAGATAAACAATGAGGTTTGGGGCTCAGCACGTCTCTGCAAAGCACTCACACCATCAGAATCTGAGCAGCCAGTGGAGTCCTGTAAGTCACAAGGTGACAATAAGGAGGCTGCCTCTCTGGTCTGTGGCTTGGGTCTGAGAGGTTCCCCGCTGTGCACATTCTTTCCTTTAATATAGACTGAGCCTCAGCTGTGTTCCAGGCATGGTGTGAGGTGCTGGGGATGTAATGAAGAACAGAGTTCCAACCTTCTGGAGCTTATAGTTAGGTGGAAGCCAGGCACACAAGCACTTGATATGGACACGTCCGAGTAAATGCAATGATAAAAGAATGTGCCCAGCCTACTGGTAGAGCAAGAGAAGGAGCATTTAACCCATCCTGGGATGAGGCTGGAAGACAGCAGAGGAAGTTCCTGGGTGGGGTAGTCTTAATTGATGAATAGGACTTAACCTGGTGAAGGCAGGAAAAAGAGACGAAAGAAGAAAATGTTCCAGGTATGAGCAGAGCCTCAAATGCAAGAAATAGCATAACAGTCCAATAGTGTAGGAAGAATTAAAAGAATTTCAGTGTTTAACTAAAATTCAAGAGGCTGGGGTGGTAGATAGGGTTATTAAGTGCCTGTTGCGTGTTAGGTACCTCGATAAACCCTTAACAGACATACATTATTCCAGATCATTATTAACTCATTGTGATCTTGAGCAAGTTACTGCACCTCTCTGGACCTCACTAGTAAAATGAGGACGAGATGAATCCTACGGTCCCATCTAATCTCAGCCCGGGATGTAAGTGAGTGGGAAGGCATTCTAATCTATGGGCTGTGCGCGCAGGGATGCTGGTCAGGTGGATCATGCATCATCCCTGCTTACCCAAGTTATAGGCACAGTATTCAAGAGGATTCTATTAAACTTAAGAACATTTGCCAAGCATATAATGTGTGCAGGATTCAGAAAAGATACAGATTAAAATATCTATCAGCAGGGTAGGCTACGATAAATGCCACTGGGAAGGATCAGATGAGCTGTGGGGAGCCCGGGGTTGGGAGGGACCAGAGTCGGCGTGGAGACTGGAGCAAGGCTTCTCAGAGGACAGGGCATTTGTGATGGGCCACAGCACACAGAGTGTTGAGGAAGAGGTTCAGCAGAGGCATTCTAGGCAAAGGAAGCAGCAAAGGCCTGAAAAAGTCAAATGAATGCTATATATTCTGCTCCCCCAGACGCCCCCTCTCCCCTCCATACCCTCTGCTCTCCCTACCTACCCTCAGAATTCTGAGCTGACATTTGAGACTCTCCATAGTTAAGCCCCTTCTCTCTGTCCTGCTTTCAGTCCCATGTTTCTCCTATACAGACCCCCTGCTCCAGCCACACAAAGCTACTTGCCGTTTCTTAAATGTGCCCCTCAGTTTGCTATCCCTCACTATACCTCTCCGTACAATGTCCCACTTCCCTACTACTCCCTCCTCTGCCTCCAGTCAGCTTTGCCCACCCATCATTTAAGGTTCATCTAAAATACTATCTTCTCTAACCCTGCCTGAATCTCTTCCAAATACTGCAACATCTTGAATGCCTTCCTCATGTAGCATTTATAACTTCTTGCCTTGTGTTATATCTGTCCTTAAAAGACTGTCTGCTCCTTGAGGAAAAGTGCTATGCCATGTAGGTATCTCTCCCAAGGGTCTTGCACACAGTAGCAATGCCCAGAAGGCCAGCTCCCCAGTAAGCACACGGGCTATGAGCAAAGTGGTCAGAGAGAGTCTAACTGAACCTGCTGTTTGATCATCAGTCAAGGAGTGCTGGAACTGTTATTCTGTCATCCTTTGGTTATGCTAGCAATCACTCCTCTAAACTCAGGCAAGTGCTCAGGGGGTACTAGGCCCACCTCTAGTTCCAGCAGCGCACTCTGGCTAGCTTATCATCCTGTTTCAGGAATGGGAGCCAAGGATGCAGCTATTTGAGGGGCAGAGATGGAGGCATGGAGTAGGTGTATGTCTAACTGATTAATTCAAAAGAAATCCATCCTAATGGGCCTGAGAAGAGTGTTTGAGGCCAATATTTGGTCAAAATTTACCACTCTTGTGATGTGGGTACATTATCCTTGCTTTATAAGTAAACAAACTCAGAGAGCTCAAGGGCTCAGAGAGGTTAAGATGCTTGCCTGGAGTCATATGGTACATGGCAGAACTAAAACGTGAGGTCAGGCCTAATGCATTCTCTACTTTATCACAACTGTCACTCAACATCACAGTTGCCTGTGAGGGGACATGAGACCCAGATCCTTTTTAAGAGGTTCAAGTTCCTGGTGAATAAGATCAGAAAATTTCCAACCCTACTTCTGATTCCAGACTTAGTATACAGATGAAATCTGCTTAAACTACCCATTTTTAATGATCTTAGGCAGCCTTGACACAGAAGAGGAGTCATAAAAGGCCAACAGCCAGAAGCAGGTAGGAAAGGGAAACATCAAAATCAGGAAGAGATTAAGAGCTCTTATGTGTTTCAGCACCCTCCCCCACCACCTCCAATTTCTTTAAGCACCAGAAAGCATCTCTTCCACTTCCTTCTTCAACTCTTGCCTGGGTCATCAACAACATGGTAAAAGTAAAATACTGTTCCCTCGATTTTCAGTGTCGAATAATCACTCCTTTTTGCTGTTCCTTATGAAGAGCTCTGCCAGGTTTTATTCCTTAATGTAATATATAAAACAGCAGACCTGGGGTTTCCTAGCATCCCTTCTTAAAGAAATATTACATCCTTATTAATTTGCCTACTTCTTCCCTCTCCATTGTCTATGTACTTCTGGGCTTCCCCCCACCTGTGACCCTTCTTAAGGGGCACAGGGTCTGTCATAGCCTAATTCTGCTTTCCATCTGCCTCTTGGTTTTTAAATCCCCTTTTAAAAATTCAAACATTAAACAATTAATGACATCTGTGTGCCCTGGGATACTAAGTGGAATAAAAGTGAAGTACTATGCTCAAGGAAAGGACAGTCTAACCTAAAATACTACCATGTGATACATTTCATACAGAGATATTTACCAAGTGGCAGCAGAGAGGAGGGATCAATTAATTCTTCCTGAAAAGTGTTGGAGAAGTTTTGAGCTGGATCTGAAAAAGAAGCAGGGATCCGAATGACGATGTGTGCACTTTTCATTTTTTTTTAGCAAACACGTAGGAATGTCTCCTTCATGCCAAGCCTTATCTAAAGGCATCAGAGCTACAGGTGTGAACAAGGTTCCTGATCTCAACAAGCTTTCAGCCTAAACATGGAGTTTAAAAATATATACCAATAATGCAATACAATGCATACTGTGCCATGCAGAGAGTTAGAGAACAAACTGCCAGGGGAGTTCACAGAGAAATTTCTTTTTTCCTTCGAGAACTATTTAAAAGAACATTTCTCATTGGATATAGTATTCACCTGGCCCTGGGCATATACCACATAAATAATTTCTGAAACAGTGACTAGTATGAATTTTACTCTGGTTATTAGGATGTGTGATATGAAAGAGTTGACCTTAAAGTAGGGAAATTATCTGGGTGGGCCTGAGCTAATTATGAGTATTTTAAAAGCTCACAGTGTTCTCTGACTGGTTAGAGAAGGGGAAAGTCAGACAGAGTCAAAGAATGAGAAGGATTTGATGTAAGAGACATTCTCTGTTGATGAGACAAAGAGGACCATGTGGCAAGGACCTTAGAGTGGTCCCCAATTGATAGCTAGCAAGACAATCTAGCGGCAGTCCTACAACCACAGGGAAATTGAATTCTGCCAGCAACCTGAAGGAGCTTGGGGCAGACCTTTTCCTCGTTGAGCCTCCAGACATCTTGACTTCAGCCTTAGGAGACCCTAAGCAGAGAACCCAGCGACACCATGCCAATTTTGTGATCTACAGAACCACTGGGTGTTGCTTTAAGCTACTAAATTTGTAATCATTTGTACACAGCAATAGAAAACTAATATGAGCACTTATAACACTGTGCTCTCATTAGCTGTTAATATATTAGTTTCCTCAACTATTGGCTCCTTGGATTCAGGCTGTATCTAATTATCCTTGTAACATTAGGCTTATTCATAAGACAGGTACTCCCTAAAATGCCAGTGAATAAAAGGTTAAATGAGACCCAGGGATGCAGATCAGGACCTAGACACACTCTGTTCGTTTCTTTTTCTCAAAGATGGGCTGACTGATACTGAGACCAATACCAGGACAAAAGGAGAAGGCTCCCCTTCAGTCAAATGCTCCAAGGCCTATATCAGAGGCAAAGTGACCAACCCAGCCTTGGCTGCCCTAGCTGCCGGTCCAATCTCAGCTTAGGTGGATATCTTTCCAAGGACATTGCTCCTAGAAGTACCACTAACTAGGACACCCCCATGTGACCTGAGCATGGTTCCACCATTTACTGTGTGACCCTGGACAAGTTACTTCACCTCCCTGTTGTGCCTCAGTTTTCTGATCTATAAAATGCAGATCATAATATCACATAGGTTTGTTGTGAAAATTGTTCACAAGAATTTTAATTCACAAGAATTAAAAATGATACATGTAATTGAAGCCCTCACCCAGCTCAGGAGGGGCCTCAGGATTTATATTTCACTGTAATACCTTAGCTATAGGTGAAAGCTAAATGCTAAGTATTTTCAAGCAGCCAAAATATAAGTTGAAAAGTATTTGAACTTCATATATTCATTTCTTATGAAATGTTTTGTGTTTGTAATACGACACAAAAGGAATAATAGTGAACACTCATGTACTGTCTACTTTGCTTACAAATACTGAAAATCTCCCATGTGATCCTCCTTGTTGATATCCCCACTCCCAAACCCCTGGAGATAACCACTACTCTGAATTTGGTGTTTGCTGTTTCTGTGTATGTCTTTATATTTTTACTACAGGGACATACAGGTGTACAGGTGTATGGGTGTACCTCAACCAAACTCATATTATTTTGTTTATTTTTAAAACTTTAAGTGACATCATACTGCTTATTCTTTTTGTCCAATACTGTTTCTAAGATATTTTCATGTTATTACATGTTATTATTGTTCTTAGCTCAAGATCAGGGGTTGGCAATTTTTTCCATAAAGGCCTGCATAGTAAATATTTTAGGCTTTGCAGGTTGTAAGATCCTATTGTAGCACAAAGGCAGCCTCAAAAAGCCTGGCTGTGTTACTATAAAACTTTTCATGTAATTTTCATATGTCATAGAAGTATCATTCAACCATTTAAAAATGTAAAACCCATTCTTAGTTCCTGTACCAAACACAAATAGGAGGGAGGCCAGATTTGGCCCAAGGACCATTGTTTGTCAATCCTGCTCCAGTTTATTCATTCTGATTGCTATAGAGTGCTTTATGTTCATTCATTTAAAAACTGTTTATTAAGCATTTACCAGGTACTATTGTAGATCAGATATGATCCCGGTTTTAAGAAATTTAGTGTGTAAGTAGGCAAGATAAGACATATTAACCAATAATAACACAGAAAGTGATAAAAGCTCTAAGAGAGGTTTGTATGGGCTGCCATGAGCGCTAACAGGAGTGGTGGCAGAAGAGCTCGTTTCACATTGCCACAGTAGCTGACGAAATGGGCTCTGGAGCTGGGTTGCCTGAGTTCCTCTTCTGGCTCCACCATTCACTAGCTATGTGATCTTAGAGAAGTTACTTCACCTTTCTGTGCCCCAGTTTTCTTATCTGTAAAATGCAGATCATAATACTGCATAGGTTTGTTGTGAAAATTAAATTGTCACAAGAATTAAAGATAGTACATATAAAGTACCTAGAAGAGCACTGGCTCATCATAAGGATGATATAAATGTTAGTTTTGATTATTAAAGCTAGAAGATCACAGAAGGCTTCATGAAGGAAGTAGTAAATCAGAATTTTAAAAGATGGGTAGGACTTAGACATACAGAAATGGAAAGGAAGACATTCTAAGAAAATAGAACAGTGTATGGAAAAGCCTAGAGTAGCAAAGGATATATATAGAGAGAAAATTACAAGTGAATCAAAAGGAAAGTAAAGGAGAATAATGAGAAATAAATTTAGAAAGGAAGGTTGTGGCCAGATCATGGAGAGCCTTGAATGCAAGGCTAAGGAGTTTTTACTTTGTCCTGTAGATAATGAGGACTTATTAGTTTTATGAACTAGGAATGACGTAAGCTTCCAAGATCTGGCAGTTGTGGGAGGCAAGTTTGAGAGAAATGTCAAGAATTAAGATATAACTCCAACAGCCTGGGGAGAGGGGCCTCCACTAGGGCAAAGGCAGTGAGCCTTGGATGTGGGGAGGACAGGGAAGCATTTTAAGGTACACTACCTAATTTTAAGCCTGGGTGACTGGAAATACGGTGGTGCCATTATCTGAAATGGGAAATACAGAGGTTTAGAAAGTCATCTGTTTTCATATTTCTATCCCTTTGCTTGGAATGCCTGTGTCTTGTGGATTCATCTCACAGGGGCTAGCTTGGGTCTTAAAAGCTCTTTCTGAAAAGCGTATCTTACTAAGTTGCTACTTAAAACTCTTCAATACTTCTTATTGCCTATAGCAGGCATTCATTTGATCTCAGGATGCCTCTCTACTCTTAAAAATTACTGAGGACCCGGAGAACTTTTTTATGTGCAGTCTGTTACTTCTATCAATATTTACCATATTAGAAACTAAAACTGAAAAAAATTTAAAAATTTATTAATTCATTTAAAAATTACAATAATAAACCCATTACATGGTAACCTAGGCACATTTTTAATGAAAAATATACTATTTAAAACAAAATATTAATAAGAGTAGTATTTTACATTTGAGCACATCTCTTTTAATGTCTGGCTTAAAAGAAGAGAGCTGGATTCTAAAATCTGTTTCTGTATTTCTGTTGTGATATCATACGTCCTACAGAAAAGTTCACTGTACACTTGTAAAAGAATGTGAATGAAAAACCCAAAAAAACCGCTTAGCATTATTAGAAAAATAAGACTGAGTTCCCTGATCCCCCCACAAAGGATCTCAGGGACACCCAGGGGTTCCAGACCACACTTTGAAAACCGCTGATCTATAAAATAAACTCAAAGCTCTTCATCTAGACACGCAAGGACCTCCTTCCACGCTCTGGCTTCCTTTTCCTAACTTCAGCAGCATCACCGCCACAGCCACATCTCCCTACTCCGGCCACACTATCCCCTCCAGCCCCGTCACTCGCCTTTATCCTCCGCCCTCCTGCAGTGAGCTTCCCCCTCCCAGACTCCTCAAAGACCCGATTTGAACGCGCTTAGCTGCGGGATGCCTCCTTTGAGGAGCACAGGCTGGAGACGAATCTCTGTCCCTCAGTGACTGGCTGGGTGACCTTGGACAAGTAACTTCGCCTTCTGGGCTCCAGCTTCCTCACTGCTAAATGCAGTGGCGGTTAAACAACTGTGGCGCCCACAGTGCGGGGGGGCACTGAACGAGTGACCCCGCACGGCGCCCGGCCCCCGCGGGCTCGGTGCGTACTTGCTGAAGGGATGAGCAGCGCAGGAACCCTGGACGCTCGGTCCCCGGCACCGTTCCGTGGGCTTAGCAAACGCTCACTTATTCTCCTCACGTCAACCCTCCAGGTCAAGGGCTGCCGCGGGGAGGTGCGGGGTAACTCGCTCAAGGGCATCGCACAGCCGGCCACTAGCAGAGCTGGGGTTCGTCCCAAGCCGCGCCCCGGGTCAGCTGGCCTTCGGGGCCCAGCGCTGCCTCGGAACCGGCTACCTGCGGCGGCGGGATCAGAACCCGAGCCCGAGTCCTCGAGCTCTCTCCAGGCCTCAGTTTACCCATCCGTGAGACGCGAGCCCGACAGCCAGGAACGGAAGGAACGCCAGCAGGACCCAGCCAAGAAAGCCGGAGGCGGCGGGGACTGCCAGACAGGGGCCCTCCGCCGCGCCCGCCCCGCCCCGCCCCCGCGCGCGAGCCCAACGGCCCAGGCGCGCGCCACCTCGCGGCGGGAGGCGCGGGGGCGGGGCGGGGCCGGGGAGCTCCCGCCCCCCAGTTCCCCGCTCGGCCGCCGCCACTGCCGCCGCCTCGGTGGAGCCCCCCGCCGCCCGCCCCCTTCCCGCGTCCTCTCTCCCTCCCTGCGCAGCGGAAACATGGCGGCGGGAAGGGAGTGAGCCGCCGGTGCCCCCGCCGCGCCCGCAGGTAAGCGCCTCGCGGCAGCCTCCGCTCGCCGGAGTAGCCCGCGCCTGAGGGGCCGCCCTGG
The DNA here is from genome assembly GCF_040939455.1 of Microcebus murinus. Lineage (NCBI taxonomy): Eukaryota > Metazoa > Chordata > Mammalia > Primates > Cheirogaleidae > Microcebus > Microcebus murinus. The sequence continues at coordinate 30,265,631 of NC_134105.1, read as the reverse complement.
GCTAGGAGGCGGCGGCGGGACCTGCGCAGCTGCTGCGCGCGCCCCTCCCGGCCCGGGGTCCGCCTGTCTGTGGGGCCGGCCTGCCCGCCCGTCTGCGGTCCGCGCGGGGCCGCGGCCCTTCCCCTTTGGTGTCAGCCGGGCCCGGAGCCCCGGCAGCCCGTTCTGCATCTGTGGTCGCGCCGGCAGGGCCCAGTGTCCGGCCGGCGGCCCTGAAGCGGCGGGGACGGCCCGGGGACGCCGGCACGGGAAAACCAAGGACAGGGGCTCCTGGGAGGGTCGGCATCGCGGGGCGGTCACCGAGGGGTCGCTGGTTCCAGGCCGGCGGCGCTGGGGTGGGCCAGGGAAGGTTCTAGGGCTCTGGGCCGAGGGCCAGGAGTCGGCGCGATGTCTGTCTGCGCGCAGGTCAGTAGGTGAGCGGATGCCTGTGGTCCTGGCCGGCCCAGTCCCGGTTCCCGGCAGGCGAGGACCGGGGTCGGCGGGGCGGCATGGCCCAGCGAGGGCCGGGGGCGCCTGGGGCCCAGAGCTGTCAGCAGCGTCCTCGGGGCTGGGCTCCGGCGGCAGAGCTGCGCGGGACAACTCACGTGTGCCGCCAGCCCCGAGCCCCGCCGGAAACGGGTGGGGAGAGCAGGTTTCAAACGTCGGATGCGGCGGGAGCAGCGGGGCAGCGAAGTGAGTTAGCGTTAAAAGGAGTTTCCAGAGGATGAGTGAACCCCAGAACATCCCCTGACCCGAAAGGAATTTAAAAGTCATCTAGGGTCTCTTTCTCCCATCTCGTGTCAAAGTATGTTTGATAATCCCAAATTCCACCCTAATAATTTGACGAACCTGTTTGGACACCTCTTCCAGTGATGAGAAAGTAATCTCTTCCCGAGGAACCCATTCTCTTCCTGAACAGATTTGGTTATAAGTTGAAAGAAACAGCTGTCTCCCATCCTTCCTAGTTCGTTCCCTTCCCTTATGGGCAGCCGTTAAGATATTTGAAGATAGTAATCATGTCCCCCGAGTCTTGTCTTCTCTTCGTTTCCAGTTCTTTCAGTTATTTCTCATGCTTGGCTCCCTGAACCATCCTCGGGATGAGCTCTAGTTTGCCCATATCCCCTTTAAAGGAGAACTTAATGTGAGTGAGGAGACAAAGCCTATTAAGTTTCTCCAAAAAGCTCCTTGGCTGCAAGGATTGACCTGTTTAAATAAAAGGTACTCTGTTCCCTTCCTTATTTTTGTGCTATGTTTTGAACTTAAAAAATTAAAGAAGGCATCTAGTAGTGTTTGTTCAAACTAAAAGAGGTCTGATTTTGTGGAAATTTGGGGATTTTTTCTTTTTAAAATGTCTGTGAATAATTTATCAAGTGAGCCAATGTACATTAAAATGTTTTTAAAGTGTAATGTGCCTTACAAATAGAATAATTTATTACTTTTACTCTGAAAAGAATTGAGACTTAGTTTGGTGCCAAACTGCAATTTAATATTTGGTTGGAGAGGAAAATGCTTTATTACATTGAACTCTTTGCTCTATTTCTAACTGCCAGCAAAAGGCCCAAAATTACTATGAAAAAGAACACTTTTTGTTACTCACCAGCATTATTTTTTACTTTTTAATCTCTTAGCCTTGGTGGTATTTGGGGTTAAGTTTTTAAAAAGAATCTTTTACCAACCCCCTAAACTCCTGCCTAAGCTGCAGGTTAGTAACTTTTTAAGCCCAGCAGAGATGTCATGGCCTTGTAGATAAAATGTCTAGCTCTTGTTTCTGGGACCCTGTTCAAGTTCTCAGCAAAGTTTCACTGTTTTTATAACTTAGACAAGCGCATACCAGCAGTCAGAATTGGCTCTTTATCTTTGTTCTTATGTCTTCATTTTTCAAATTGGTCAGTAGTTTTGAAGTTTATAGCATATATGTCAAGTTTAATTTCTGGTATATTTGTGCAAATGCTGTTTCCCTTTTATGTAAAATGGGTAAAAATTTGTATAGCACCATTCTGTACAGAACTATACAGATCCAGAAAGGCTCTGGTTCCTTCCCTTCAAAGGACTTGGAGTAAAAGGTACTAAACTGTGAGAAAAAACTTGTGCGAATATCTCATGGAAAATTTAAACTTAGTATGTTTTAACCTTCATTGTACACTTTTGTACGTACTGTGGGTCAGGTACTATGCTATGTACTGTGCTTAGCTAAGTATACAAAGATGAATAAAATACCTTTCCTATCCTTATGGAGCTGGTAAATTAGATGCTTAAATATAGTATCTTAGAATAAAAGGTGAGAACTATGTATAGCTGAGATATGCAAGGTGAGAGCTGCAGTTGCCCAAAGGTGAGGGCACTTAGATTAGTTTAGGAGTTGAGGAAAGGCTTTGGAAAGAGATGACACTTGACCCAAATCTTAAATGGTAAATAGGAGTAAGCTAGGCAAAGCTAAGTAGAAAGTGTGTTTCAGACAAAGAAAGCAGCTTGAGCAAAGGCATCAATATGAGAAAAGGAATGGCTTGCATAGTGAATCACAAGCAGGTTAGGACTGCTGAGAATATAACAATAAAGATTAAGTGGTAAATTGTGAGGCTGGAAAAACAAGCAGAGGCCATGTCATAGGGGACCTTGTATGCATAAGTATCTTGAAATTTCATAGGTTTTTATTGTTGTTGTTGAGAAATAGTAAAAGAAAAAAAGGTGATTTTTTTAAATTTTTTTTTTGGATCACTGAAAGGTTTTCATCAGACATGATTTTAAAATGCGGTGAGGCCAGCCACAGTGGCTCATGCCTGTAATCCCAGCACTTTGAGAAGCCAAAGTGGGAGGATCGCTTGAGACTAGGAGTTTGAGACCAGCCTCAGCAACCGTGAGACCCCATCTCTATAAAAAATAAAATTAACCAGACAGGGTGGCGAGTACCTGTAGTCCTGGCTACTTGGGAGGCTGCAGGAGGATTGCTTGAGACCAGGAGCTCAAGGCTGCCATCATACCACTGCGCTCCAGCCTGGGTGACAGAACAAGACTCTTGTCTCAAAAATAAAAAAAAAAAAAAAAATAGAAAGAAAAGAAATGTCATAGGAATGAAGAGAAAGAGATGAATTTGAGAAAAATCTGTGAGACTTTATAATTGATTGGATGTGAAGGCAAAAGGGTGAGGAGTCCAGTGTGATGCTCAGGTTTTTGGCTTCGGTGACCAGGAGTATGGTGGAAATATTAACTGAGACAGGAAACAGTGGATGATGAGTTTAGTGGGGTTTTTTCTTTTTCTTTTTTTCCTATTTCAGAGTATTATGGGGGCTGAGTTCAGTTTTGAACTTCAATATTTTGCAATTTCTTGAGTTAGATCAATGAGCAAATGGAGTAGGATAAAGCTGGGGGGGAAGGTGTGGTCAGAAAGTGGAATATTGGAGATAAGTTGTCTGATGGGGAGCTGTTCTAGGTGACAGCTAGGTCTCTCTAGCTGAAATATACAGCAGAGTTGAAGGTCAGTGAAGCTGAATATGACAAGGAACTGTGAGGCTAGTGTATTGAATGTCATCCATGTGGATAGTGAAGTAATTTAGGATGACACGGTGTAAGGAAGATAGGAAGATTGTGACCCAGGTGCAGTGAAGATAGGAGATTAATCGGGAGGGTGGTAGATGACAGATGAAGAGGTGGGGTCAAGAGTGATATAGCCAGATGGTGCAAACCTCAAAGGAGGATGGGTTTTTAAACACAAGAGTGGAAACGTAATGGTTTTTGACTTTTCCTTCCTAGAAATAGGGTTCTGATCTCTTTATCTGTATTCAGGATGCATATTAATTCTTCTATTTGCCCTGAAGAGTTGGTTCTTAGTCTTAGGAAGTGGGAGGGCAGATACCCCATATCAGATCATTTCTGCTAATACTTAATGACAAAAGGCAGTGGAGGTTTGTCCTCTGATGATTATTAGTGGGTGGATAGGAAATAGTCATTTAACACAGTGAGGATATACCATGGTGTCTGGGCAGATTATAGTGAAAAGAGGCTAGGCTTTGAAGTTAGAAAGATCAAGATTCAGATCTAGACTCTGTTCACTTACTAGTCTTATGACTGTAAACAAACTGTTTGGTCTCTGTGAGCTTCAGTGTCCCTATGTATAAAAAATAGCTTCCTGCTTTGTAGGGTGTCACAGAAATATTACATAAAAAAACATGTATACACACATGTAAAATCACTAGGAAAGCAATTGGTGTTTCATAGATACAAAGTAAATGTTAGTTTCCTTCCACCTACATGTAAGGGGCTTGTGCTTTGCTAGCAGAAATGAAACTTTTTCATGTTTACCTAGATTATAAGACAGGATATAATTTTTCAGTAGATAGGCTTAGTGAGGTTAAGAAACTCTAAGGGAAGTAGAAGGAAAGTGATACAACAGTTCAGAGGAGGGAGATACCATTTCTTAACATTTGCAAACAAGGTTAGGCTTCACATTCAAGAACTTCATTTGGGCCTTGGAGAGCAAATTTCAGTAGATTAAATAATAATTTAGGTAGCAATACAAAGTAGAGAAAGTATAGGATATGCTTGTTAAAAGCTGATAGCTTCCACAGGTTTGAGTGTTGTGATTATATAAGTTAATAGGGGTAAATGTGACTGGAGAGGTGGGCTGGGGCCATAGTATTAAAAGAACTGAAACTATGCAGTTTAGAGTTGATTCTGGATAAACTAGGGAGCCAAGATTGTACACCCTTTCCCTACCTCAGTTTACTATCTGTAAAATTTATAAGCATTAATTCAGAAACTTCAGATTTTTGTTTGAAGTGAACCAAGTAAGAAATTCCACATTTGAAAATAAGTTTCTATGTAGGCCAATTCTAGGTTTAAAAAATAACTACTAAGACTTGTTTTATAGTTTAATCTTTACAATAACCTTGTTTGATAGATAGGCTTAGTGGGGTTAAGAAACATACAAGATGTCACTGGTAGAAAGTGATTTCAAATTCTGCCTTTTCCATTCCGCCATACTGATTGAGATTTGAAAAGAAGCCTGGGTTCTTCAATGTCATTGAAGATTAACTGTATAGCCCTAGGCACTTTTACTCTCTGATTCTCTGTTCCCTCATTTATAAAATGTTTAAGACAGTATGTGTAAAGTACTTTATATAATGTCAGTGTTTTGGTTCATCTCTGGCTACTTCATTGCAAGTATTCTTTGGGTGAGAGCTCATCTTCTCTTGCCTGTCTTTGGTCCTGCATTCTCTTAGCAGTGTCATCCACTCACTTGGCTTCTGATAACACCTATATACCCATGACTCAAATTTCTATCTATAGTCAAAATATCTCTTCTGAGTGTTAGACCTTATTTTTAGCTACCTATAGACAGCTTCACAAACAGCTATGTACCATATCTACATCAAAGTCAGTATGTCCCAAACTGAACCCAATGTTTTTGCCACTTTCCCTGCCCACCTCATGTTTGAGAAAATTTCTTTCTGAAGGGTATTTCTGGTTTAGAGAAATTTATGTTATTTCAATAAATAGTTATTATTGGTTACTCAGATAAATAAGATATCCATCCTTTCAGGGAGCTCATAGTCTAGGAGGGGAAGATAAAATACATAATTAATTCTTCAACAGTATTAAAGTTAAATGCTATATAACTGCATAAAACACTTTAGAAATTCAGAGGTGGAAGGAGAGGTCACTGATTTCTGGGTTGATCATATAAAGTCTTCAAGTTCATTGCTTAAGGAAGGCTCAACATAGGTAATTCAAGAATAAAGGTAGAGATGGAGAGTATGAGAATTTGGGAGCAGAGCTGCTTTTGGAAAGATAAGGGTGAAAATCTTTCCTTTCTCCTAAATCCTTGGAATATTGCAAACTCCATTAAGATAAAACTTTTCATAGGATAGATCAATTCTAATTGTTTCTTGACACAAAGTTTACTAGGTTCAGTTATCGGCAGTTTATTGGAGCATTCATTGAGTACTAAACATTTAGAGAATGTTCAGTGCTGTGTAAGCAAGAGACAAAAATGGCAATATGTTACAATATGTAGTAGTAAGTACTATAGTAGTGGTAATTGTAGTATGGTAAGATATCTATATATCTGTTATGGGCTGAATTATGTTTCCTCCAAAATTCATGTTGAAGTTCTAATCCCTAGAACATTAGAATGTGAGTGTATTTTGAGATAGGGCTTTTAAAGAGATAATTAATGTAAAACGAGATCATATGATTGGTTTCTTTGTAAGAAGAGATTAGGGTACAGACACAGAGGGAAGACCACATGAAGACAAGGAGAGAAGATGGCCATCTATAAGGCAAGGAGAAGGGCCTCAGAAGAAATCATCCCTGTGGACACCTTGATCTTAGACTTAAGTCTTTAGAATTATGAGGAAATACATTTTTGTTGTTTAAACCACCTAGTCTGTGGTATTTGTTATGGCAGGCCTAGCAAACAAATATATTAATAAAGTCCATTCCAGAAGAGTTAGGAGTTTCCAGATCTGCTTAGGAGCTTCAGGAATAGTGTAGGTAGCATTGGGGATATGGAAGGGTAGGAAGGAGAGATAGTTACAGTTGTATAGTATTAAGGATGTCATATTTTTCCTATTTATTAATAATTTGAAACATGTCATAATACTGTCAGGCATAATGCCAAGTCATTGTAAACCCTGTTTACTGATAAGGAACTGAGATACAAATAGAGTAAATATGTGCCTAACAGCAAACAGCTAGTATATATGTTGGAACGACTCCGTAAGGCCAGGTCTTCTTACCATAGGTTTAGTGCTTTGTTTAGAATGACTCCATTGCCTCATTTGACCTCACTTTAAAAATCCTGTGCTGTTTGATCCTCTTGCTGGTTCTATTGCAAGTCATCATGTATTAATTTTTCTAAAATTTGAAGCATATAAAGGCTGGTGCATTATTTTCCCCTATATTTACTTACAATATTGTAATTATTTACTTCTAAAATTAAAGCATATACATATTATATATTCATTTTAATCACTATATCTATTATTGCTCATTGATTTATTGGCACATTTCCACGTTTTCTTATTTTTTATAATTGCTTTACACTCATGCTTATGTTGACTTTCCTCTGAAGCATTCAAACATGATGGAAATAAAAGCTATTTTAGCCATTATGTTCTATTAATTATAGTAGAAAATATAGGAGCCAGCATACTAGTTCTAGAAAATATTTAAGAAGAGAACAGGCAACCATTTGTATTTCGAATTTTAGATTTTTAACCCTGATTTTGTGGTGCCTTGCCATATCTCCAGTTGCCTCACGGTCAGCCAGAAGGTCTCCAAATTATATTAAATTTACTTCTTTAAAAGTAAATGAATTTGGGAATATAATATGACACCTAAAAGGCATTGAGAGTCACAATTCCAAATTAAGAGACTATAGGAACTTGGAAACATTGTCTAATTTCTTTGTGTATTTTTTTGTTGTTCATTCATTGAACAAATATTTATTAATGTCTACTAACTGCCAGGCACTGTGCTATGTACAGTGACAAAGATTATTGCCATAATTTTAAAAATGAAAAAATAAGCTGTAGAGTTGACGAATATATTTGTGGTACATTTAATAGCTAAATATTACTATCTGTAATAATAAAGAATTCCTAAAAATAGTTTGGGAAAAGACAAATCAATAGAAAAATGACAAGGCATAAATGAGTCAACCTAAATATTTATTAACCATTCTATAGTAATTAGGTAAAGGCAAATTAAAGCTCTAATGAGATACCATTTCACACTTATCAGATTGGCAAAAATTAAGAAGTTTGATAATACCAAATATTGGTGGAGATGTGAAGTTAAGGGAACTCTTGGACAGCATTGATAGGAATAAAAATTGCACAACCTTAGTGAAGAATAATTTGACGATATCTGTTAAAACTAAAATGCATATAACCTACAGTCCAGCGATATCATTTCTAGGTATATGCCATTTAGAAACTCTCCAGTGTATGCATAAAGATATGTACAAAAATATTCATGAAACATTGTTATAGCAAAAAGTTTGAACTGATCCAATTGTCTATCAATAAAAGAATGAAAATATTGTGGTATACTTATCTAGTTGAATGCCATACAATAATTAAAATGCATGAACTAGATCTATATAGTAATGGGTAAATCTCACAAATAAAATGTTAAATGAGTAAGGCAAATTACAGAACAGATTTATATAAAGCTTAACATGCATGTATTATTTAGGGAGGCTTACTTATGTAATAAATGTTTAAAGAAATACATTGTAATGATAAATATCAAATTGAGGATGCCATGTATTTCTGAAAGGTAGGGTGGGTAGAAAAGATCAGGAAAAATGTGGAGAAGAGCACTCAGAGGGCTTAAATTATATTAGTAAGTATTTTTTTTCAACTGAGTTGTGGAAATATGGGTGTTCATTATTCTTTATAGCTTTTTATATATCTGAACTTTTCAACATATGTGTATTTTTAAGGAAAAAATAGCATATAGTCCTTGTGATGAGTATAATGCAGGGAGGGAGGTGTAGCAGAAGTATAAAGAGATGTTAGTAGGGTGAGTCATAAACTTTCTGATTTTATAGGTGTAAGATGGTTTCATATAGACAATTTCAAATGGCTTAGCCGCATTCGATCTAATGTAACAAGTGCTCTAGTTGAAATATGTTCAAAGTACTATGGGAAAGCTAGAGCAGGAACAGCTGATGGTTAAAGCAGTAGGATGGAAGTGATCTTTGGAAAGGCTCCAGAGTGAGAGAGAGAATGATACTTGACTGAATCCTAAAGGTTGAAAAGAAATTCATCAGATAGTGAGGAGAAGAAAGAAGGCTTTCCAGATAGACAGAGGCAAAGACCTCTTTGAATGAAGGAATCTGCTAGTTGGAATATGTGGAGGAAGATTAAGAAGGGGAACAACAATGTAGCACTTACTAAATGGGTTCATAGAAAATAAGTAACCTGTCCAAGATCACAGAACTAGCAAGTGGTAGAACTAGAATTTGAACTCTGGCAGTCTGGATCAAGAGTCTGTGTTCTTTGCCAGCAACCTATATTCTGAATCATTATATTATGAGCAAAATCAGGGAAAATTTTTTTGAATGCCCAGGGAACAACAGTAAATTTCAAAAAGAAAGGAATAGTCAGCAGGGTGACTATCCCTAGTGTGAAAGGCCCTAGGGAGATAAAATAGGGACGCTAAAAAAGAAGCCACTGGATATTAAAAAAAAAAAAAATCATTGTGCTTAAAGTACGGTAAGGGATACCAAGATAATAGGGATATGGATATTTCAGAATACTAATGATTCAACCTAACATTTCTGTGAGCCAGTGATTATGATTCCATTTAATTATGAAGTAGATGGAGTCAGGGACTATTCAAAATAGATCTCTATATTTAAGTGTGGAGATCTGAAGTATCAACATGATTGAAAGAATTGTAATCCTACGCTATATATAGTTATAGTTACTCTTAAGCTAACTAGGATTAGTAATGACAATTTTGTTTATTCTTCTGTACCTGCTGCTTTTGATAAAGATAGAACTTAGCCTATTGTTGGTTTAATGGATTTTCAGAATTGGATGATATTCTAAAGATCAATAGATGAGATCATAGATGATAGATAAGAAGGTGAAAGAGACCTTATAAGCAACCTGATATATAGAAAGAGTTATATGGCTCGGTGGTTAGGATTCCTGATTTAAGTCCCAATTTGACACTAACTGGCTCTGTGATTGAGGCAAGGGGTGCAGTAGATGATTTCTAAGATCTCTTCCAACTCTCAAGTTCTGTGACAATTAGGTCAGTCATTTAGTGAAGAAACAGAAGCCTAAAGAAGGGGATGGTTTGTCCAGGCTCATGAAAACTGGTATCTTGGGTTCCCTTGACTCTTGGTCCAAGAAATCTGATGGAAGAATCATCAAACATTTGAGTGGCTGCTATATATCCAGCAAGTACTAGGTACCTAAGAAAACATAAAGGCATGTGAAAGTGTTTCAGAATTCATGGATGCAATGTATAAAAGTACCCAGTATTTCCTATGTTTGTTTGTTTATATATATGTTGCCTTGTTCCAGGATGTATTTAAAGCAGAACTCCTCTATGTAATGAACTATATAATGAAATAAGAAAGGGAATAACCTTTTTTGAGTATCTGTCAGATACATTGAAACATGCAAGCATATAGCATATATTATAGGCCTTATAATATAGGTCTCATGCAGATAGGCCTTATCAGCTCTGTTTTATACATAAATTGACATGCAGATATCTGGCCAAAATTATGCAATTTATCAGTTTCAAACCCACACCAGCCTGACGTCAACGCCAGTCCTCTTTACATTTCACTGTGTACACTCCCCACAGCAGCGTTATATAATTCTGAAACTTTATTAGTACAGGCAAAGTTTACATGCAGAAATTGACATCTATATTTTTTGACTGAATATATCCTATCTCACCAAATAAGGTAGGCAAATCAGAAAGACCCCTGAATAGAAGAATTAAATGATTTAGTGAATCAGCATCATGGTTATTTTTTAATTTGAGTGGATATGTGAATAGTTTCTGTATAAGTGTCAGTGCTTGTATTTTAGTAAATTGCAAACATGTCTGTACCACCTCAACCTTTGGTCTGCATCCAGTTCTTGATTCTCAACCAACAGACATTTACTAGCTACCTACTAAGCATACAAAGGTGAGAATAAGATAATGGTTTCTTTCCTCAGTAAGTTTACCATTCAGGTGACAGGTATAATAACTTTACCTAAGTAGTCTTCCTCCCCAAAACCCATAACCTTAGTCTAATCATGGGAAAAATGTCAGACAACTCTCAACTGAGGTACATTTACAAAATACCCAACCAGTACTCCTCTAAACTTTAAGGTCATCAAACAAGGAAAGCTTAAGAAACTGTCAGACAAGAATAGCCTACAAAGACGTGATGACTAAATGTAATATAGTGTCCTGGATAAGATCCTGGAACAGGAAAAGGATATTAGGTAAAAACTAAATAAGTCTGAATAATGTATGGGCTTTAATAATATATCAGTATTGGTTTATTAATTATAACACATATGCCATACTAATGTAACATGTTAGTAATAGTGGAAACTGGATACAGGATATATGGCAACTATCTTTGCAATTTTTCTATAAATCTGAAACTGTTCTGATAGAAAAAGTTTACTTTTATAATCAAAGTAAAATAATTTTAGATGCTATTTCTTTGAGATTTAATTAAAACACATTTCTTCATAAAATGATGTTCCTTATTTGATGTTTATTCATTTGATAGGAATGACAAATTGCAGTCTGTTGATAAGATTCATTTGCCAAAGTGTATGCTAGGTAGATATCACATAAACTTTTTCTACCTCAGTGTCTTATACATGTCGTGTCAAAAATATGCCAAGTGAATTTCAACAGAGCAGACTCAGACAAATGTAAAAAAATCCTTACCACATAGTAAAATAGTCCTCCCTTATCCATGGGGAATATGTTTCAAGACTCTCAGTGGATACCTGAGACAGTGGTGGGTTCATAGTGTATCCTAAATAAATACCATTATAATGTCCTTCCTTTGTATTGCTGGGAAAGAACAGAACTACCATTTCATACACTATGGGAGAAAACTAAGCTAATATTTCCCCAGCTTGCCTGATCACATGGATCATCTGGAACATTTATTAAGAAATGACAGATACTTGACCTGGAGATTCTGTTTCAGTAAGTTTAGGTTATTTCCCTGGTGATTCTTTCAAAAAAAAAAAAAAAAGCAGTGTTCTTGTTTTTAAATATTGGTAGTATATTAACACTTTTTGGTTGCAAAGGGCAGAAACTCAGCCTAAATAGATTGAAGGAAAAAAAGGAATTTACTGGCTCACTAAGTTTAAAATAGGGCCTGGAGAAGGGGAGGGTAATAATCTACTTTTTGCTTTTAGCTTCTGTCCCAGCTTTATTGGGCAAGGAATGCATACATAACTGAGGTGCTTGGGGGGACCATAAGGGAATCAAGACTCTCCAGAGTTTCAGTCTTACTCGTAGTTATAGGTCCTGCCTTTCTGCCTTTGCTCCTACTATTTTACCTGGGTAAAGTTTTTCAATTCAGCAAGGCTCCTTTGCAGGCTGTAGGCAGAATGAACCTTTTTTAGAAAAGCTATGTTTTCTTCCCAATGCTTTCAGATTGACCAGTTTACCCCAGGGCTGCTATTCTCCAGTATGCATTGGTATGGCGAGGTTGCTTATAGCTGGCCTTTGTTTGAATTGGTCAGTGTAATCTTTCTGATTGGATGGTATCCAGACTGTACTGGTTGTTAAATATTTTGAATGTCTGCACTATTTCAAATTAAGCAGTATCTTTTGGAGAGGACTTGATCGAAGACCATAGTCACTGGACATCATGTATTGCGTTTTTCTTACCAAGTTTCTTTTTTCAGTATGCTTCAGTAATGGTGAGTATTGGTACAAAACAGACTACAATTTGATCAGCTGTCTCATCTACATTATAAGGATGGCCAACCTCAACATGGTATAGAGAAGTCTGCACTGTTCTGTCCTCAACTTTGATCCAGACAGTTCTGCATTTCAGTGACTGTCACTTGTACCATCTCTCTTCCACATACCAATTTTTGTATCATATTGGGTTCTTTTGGTTGCAAGCAATATAGAAACCTACTCCGGTTAACTTTGTCTGCAGCAGCAATTCCCAAACTTTGTTGATTATCAGAATCACCTGGAGAGATTTTTTAAATTAAAAATTCCATGCACCAAAAATATGTATTGAATTATAATCTCTAAGGGGATGGAACATAGGAATTAATATTTAGGTTAATCTGACACTTGCCCATTGTTGCCAGTTTCAGTGAACAGCCTTGTAATTCATCTGTTTGCTCAGGCCTAAAAACTGGAAGTCATTTCTCAAATTACTTTTTCTACATTTTTAGTTCACTGATGTGATACCCCTTAGGACTATATCCTAAATATCTAGTGAATCTTTCCATCCCTCTCTGTTATCACTTCCTTTATTCTAGGCTACTGTAGTTCTTCTTTTGGACCATTGTATCAACTCCTGAAATGGTTGTCATGTTGCTTCTTCTGAACACTAGCTCCTACCAACACTGTCACCATAGATTGTGTTATCTCTGCCTAAAATCCTTCGATGGCTTCCCACTGCATTGCATATACAAATGATATTTTCTCTTGTGGTGTACATGACACGGAGCCTGCTTTCTTAGCCTCAGGTGGTGCCACCATCCCCTAGCTAAGTTCCAGTCACACTGGCTCCGTTTTTGTTTCTTGAATACATAAAACTCTTTCCTGTATCTGAGACTTTGTACATGCTGTTTGCTCTGCCTGGGAGGGTCTCCCCTGACTGTTGGGTAGTTCTCTCTCAGTTTAAAATCACTTCGTCATGGAGGCCTCCCTGACTGCCCTGTCACTTTCTTTATTCGTTATAGCACTTAATCACAAAATGTAATTATTTATTTATTTGTTTACCGTTAACAAGTTCCATGGTGGGGGGAGTCTTGCTAATCTTATTGTTATATCTAATACCTATAACAACGCTTGGCATATGACCTCTTACCACTTTCCTTCTTGCTTTCTGTGTATCAGCCATACTGCCTTTCTCTCTGTTGTATGGGCCAATCATCTCACCTCAGTTTTTCTTCACGCCTGTTCCCTCTGCCTAGAATGTTCTTTCCCTTTCCTCGCCTGGTAAATTCTATTCATTCTTTGAATTTCAACTGAGATATAGATATAACTTCTTCCTGGAATCCTTCCTTGGTCTCCCAGAATCTATTTAAAATAATCTCTATGTTGCATGATTTTATAGTACCATGTGACTTTCCTTTGTAGTACTTATAATAGTTTTAAATGAAGCCGTCTTATTTATACCTTTTGGGTGATTAATATCTGTTGTAGTAGCAGGGACTGTGTCTTATGTTCAATATGATATCCTTAGCACCTAGTATTTTTTTTTTTTTTTTTTTTTTTTTTTTTTTTTGAGACAGAGTCTCGCTTTGCTGTCCAGGCTAGAGTGAGTGCCGTGGCGTCAGCCTAGCTCACAGCAACCTCAAACTCCTGGGCTCGAGTGATCCTTCTGCCTCAGCCTCCCGAGTAGCTGGGACTACAGGCATGCGCCACTATGCCCGGCTAATTTTATATATATATATCAGTTGGCCAATTAATTTCTTTCTATTTATAGTAGAGACGGGGTCTCGCTCTTGCTCAGGCTGGTTTTGAACTCCTGACCTTGAGCAATCCGCCCGCCTCGGCCTCCCAAGAGCTAGGATTACAGGCGTGAGCCACAGCGCCCGGCCGCACCTAGTATTTAAGTAGATGTTTGAGTAAATAATGTAACATATACAATAATATTAAAATTTGTTGACTAAATGAATTTGGGTCTGTAAATTGATGGCATAAGGTCTTTCTCTCTAAACATCTACTTGCATATCTAAGCCTTTCATGACTACTTTAGCTTGTAGGGATCTCCTTTTTCTGTTAAATTAAAAGTCCTTATTTATTGTTTGCCAGATGTTTAACATTTACATAAGTAATGCTTATGTAATCTGAAATTTTCTATTTTTTCATAGTTTATGCTTTATATTTGCCAATAGCTCTTCCCCCTCTAAACAGCCACTATAGTTATTTTCTAACTTTGTAAATTACAAATTTGATCAGTTGTGGAACCTTTGGGTCAATGCTTCTTAAATGATATGTGCTGAAAGAACAGTTTTATTTTCTGTTTATCTCAGACTAATAATTTTGTAAATGCAGTAAAAGTGAATTATTAATATTAGATGAAATTTTTGAAAAGACAAAATATAATCCTCAAAATTTTATTAGGTTTAATGACATACAATTCTCTTAAATTGCTATAGAAAATTTCTAAGTGCTTACTCAATTCTCTAGTTACTGCAAACAGGTAACAAACAATTTGCTGATAAAGACCATACACTGATTAGTAGCACTGCTTCAGGTCTCTGACATCTGAGAAGGGGCGTCATGATGAGGCAGGGTAGGCTGCTTCCTTGCTCCCCCTTTACCAGATAAGCTCTGTAGTTATAATTGTTGTGTTTTGCATAAAAACTTTTTTGAAGATGGTTCTTTGACCAAAAAAAGTTTAAAAACCTCTAAATTTATTGTACATTTAAAAATAATTAAAAGAGTAGAATTGGAATGTTCCTAACACAAAGACATGATAAAAGCTTGAGGTGATGGTTAGTTACCCCAGTTACCTTGATTTGATCATTACAAAGTATATGCCTATATCAAAACATCACATGTTCCCTATAAATACATATACCTAGTGTGTACCCCTAATAATTAGAGGTAAAACATTTAAAAACACCTCCAGTCTGCAGGATTTATTCCTGGCTCTTTATAATGGCATTTAAGATTCTTCATGATGTGATGATTCCAGCCTAGTTTTCTAGTTCAGTCACTATCTTACTTGAACCATCCACCATTTTCCATAGGCCATCATACTTACACTACTTTCACTACTTACAACCTTTCTACTTCTGTTTGCTTAGAATTTCCTGAACTTCCCTCTCTGTCTGGAATAAGATATATTCTCCAAGTTCTGCTTGAAAAAATCACCTCCGCTGTGAAGCCTTTTCAATTTCTTTAGACAAAGTTAGTCTCCATGTTTAACATACCTGTAATGACTACATATTACATTTTGTTATAGTTAATGTATTTGCATGTCAATAAATATTGATTAGATAAATTGGGGCATCCATCAATATTTGGTACCTATCTCATATGTAGAAGCTTTTTATTTGGTCTTGGACAAGCTTTATGATATTCTCCTCACTTAGGGGACCTATCCCTGAATGTTGCATGTGACATATATACTAAGGGTTGAAATATGTGTCTTAGAAAATGCAAGTAGTGAACCTCCTACCCACATGTCTTGTGTGGACCTGAATTGAAGCTCTGTGTGTGTTGGGAGTCCATAGAGAAGGAGGTTAAAATTGGATTAGCCATGAAGTTGGTTTGATTGCAAGATTTTGAATTTGATCCTTCGAATGCCACCTTTGTTTTATTTTAATTGAATTTGTTCTTCAAGTTTTATGAGTGACCTCTTAAGTGATCTCTTCCAAGAGAGACTGGCATATGGAAAAAGTATAAGGTTTGGAGTCTGTGACCAAGATATTCTAATCCTAGATCCAGTAATTACTAGCTGTGTGACCTTTATAAGTCATTTCAACTCTGTAAGTCTTGTTTCTCCATTTGTAATGCAGGGATAACTAACATTTGTCCTATGTACCATACAAGATTGTGAGGACTAAATGAAGTAGAGGATATGAAAGTGCAGGTAAATCCCAGAAACTATACAACAGAATTTGTGCTATATATTACTAGCTCCTTGAATTCAGACAAGTTATTTGTACCTCAGTTTATTCACCTATAAAATGAGAATGCCAGTACCTGTACCATTAGGTTTATTGTGTGAATTAAGTTATACATATTTATAAAAAAGTGTCTGCATCTAGGCTTAATGGTTCATGCCTGTAATCCCAGCGCTTTGAGATGGGATGATCACTTGAGGCCAGGAATTTGAGACCAGCCAAGGCAACATAGCAAGACCTCCTCTCTACAAAATGAAAAAAAAAAAGCTGGGTGTTTTGGAATGCACCTCTTAGGCCCAGGTACTAAGGGGGCTGAGGCAGGAGGATCACTTGACCTGGGAGTTTGAGGTTTTATAGAGCTGTGATTGCACCACTGCACTCCAGCCTGGGTGGTAGAGTGAGACCCGGTCTCTACAAAAACAAACAAACAAACAAACAAACAAACAAACAAAAAGTGTCTAGTAGATAGATCTAGGTGTTTGATTATCAGTCAGTTTACATTTGCTTTAGCATCACACCATTTCCTAGCCCTCACCCTGTATTGGGGTTTAATAATAAGAAGAAATGGCATTATAGTAAGTGGAGATTATTTATTTATTTACTAAATGCTAGTGTATGCTTAAGTGTATGCTAATTGCTAAGGGGAAAACGGAGATATAATAATGCCTTATGCCAGGTGCAGTGTCTCACACCTGTAATCCCAGCAGGAGGATTACCTGAGCCTAGAAGTTAGAGACTAGCCTAGCCAACATAGTGAGACCCTGACAAAAAATTTAAAAAGTAGCTAGGTGTGGTGGCACATGCCTATAATCTCAACTACTTGGGAGGCTGAGGCACGAAGATCACTTGAGCTTGAGCCTGCATCGAGCTGGAATTGTGCCACTGCACTCCAGCCTGGGCAACAGTAAGACCCTGTCTCAAAAAAAAAAAAAAAAAAACAACTTACATTTCATTTCAGCTATTCATTATTTATTATATTACCCACCATGTGCTGAGTATAGAGGGTAAAGAAATAAACATGAAGCAACCTCACCCCTCAAGGCTCATAATCTCATAGAAGAATCAGACATACAAATAAATCGTAATATAGCATAGTGCAATAATATAAATGTATACACTTCATGAAAAAGATAATGATTTTTGTCTGAGAGTGTGAGGAAGGCTTCTCAGAAGAGATAATATATGAATTGGTTTTAAAGGATGCATATAAGCTTCTCAGGTGGACTAAGGGGGAAAAAGAAGGCATTCCAGATAGAAGGAATCAGCATATGCAGTGTTTGGGACTATATAAATATTTGAATATGGCTGTGGTATTAAGGTTGAGAAGAGGTAACTAGAGGTGCGGCCATAGGGTAGGCAAGGGCTGAATCATCCCACAATCCTATATGCCATCCTGAGGAGCTTAAATGTACTCAGAATGCTGTAGGCAAGGTGAGTCAATGAAGAGTTTTGAGCAGAAAACAAAGATGATCTCTTGGTGTCATAGGAAAACTGCTTTGATGGCATTGTGAGTGACAGACCAGGGAGCTTTACAAATTACCCAAATACATTCAGGTTGTTTATTCATCTCATTCTTACAACAGGTCTTTGAAAGTTGGCATGGCAGGAATTATCCCATCTAACACACGAACCAGTTAGAATGAGAGATGGCCCTGGAAATTAGCCAGCATCATTTATAATATAATCAGTACTTATTGAATAAGGATTAAACCTCTTGGCCTTTTCCAAATCTACTCTTATTTTTACCACAACACATTGAAAAACATAGTCTCTGCCCCAAATGAAATTTAAAGACCTGTTGGGGATGTTGAAGGGTAATTTTCTTTACAAAAAGTAAAATCATAACTCTCATACAAATATTAATATAAAATGAACAAAATTTTAGCTCATTAATTAATACAGGAAACGGAAAGGTGGAACAAAGACAATTCAGAGAACTCAAAGTACTACGTAATTATAGTCAAGGAATGCTGAAATTGAAATTAATTTAAAAATGGATACAAAATTTATTAATAGCCATAGGGCATCAGTCGCATTCCATGGACACAGTTTGCACTTCACTGGACAGGAATTTTCTGCATTACTATCAGTTTTCAATAAGTTAATGTCTTTTTTTTTCTAATAAAGCTGTGAGAAAGCTAATTAAAGCCAGACTAAGTAGCACATCCCTATAGGGTCAGGTATTCCTGATAAGCTCCCAATTCCATTGATAGACTATGCAGTAATTTCTTTTACCCATTTCAAAACCTTCCATGACTTTACCCTACAGGGATTTAGGACTAATTCTCAGAGAATTCAGATTAATAAAAGATATCATAAAATTAAGGGTTAAATTATAGATTTGGACCAGATTGCTGTGAGTCAGGATCTTCCCCAGTTTTTCCTGCTACCCTATCAGCATAAATCAGTGATTCTTTATCTCAACAAAAATGTCCTTTGGAAAATGGCTGAGTTATGCAGTCCCATTTTGCAATGTTGGTCTCATTCTCACTTTATGTTTAGATTTCCTGCCCAAGACCCTTCTTGAGTATTTGAATTACCCCTTCCCAAAAATAAAAATCTGCCTCTAAACCCACCAGCCTGAGTTATTCAAGCCCTTATACTCAAGTTGAAAAAAAATACGTTGTATGTGCCAGGTATCTGGATTTTCCAAGCATTACTTCTGTAGAGTTCCTTGGCGTATGCTGTCTTCCCCCTTAGCACTATGATATGTCTCCATACAGTGTCTTTTTGCTGTAATATAATAGGTACCTTCCTAAGAGGTCTTATATATAGTAATAATTGTTTCAAGGGTTTTTTTTTTCCCCAGTATGAAAATAAAGGTGCTATATAGCTCTAACTATATGGCTATAAAATCTAAAAATTTTGAGGAAATCCAGTGTTTGATTTTATTTAACTTTTGGAAAAGAATATTTCCTTGCATATCTCTACTAGCATTATTTTATTGCTTTTATTGCCCATTATTATGAAAAAACGCTAAGTCGCTTGAAGCAATTGTTTTACACTTCTAGTATTTTTCTCCTTCTTTCCTTTCTTTTTTTCATTCTTTCTCCTTCTTCCCTTCCCTTCATTTCCTTTTCTTTCTTTCTTCCCTTCCCTTCCCTCACTTCCTCCTTGCCTCTTCCCTCTCTATATTCCACATAAGGTATTTAAAATGATGCAAATAATATTTCCTAAAACCAGATACGGATATATCTCTTTGACTTAATGCTTCCAGCGTAAGGTTATTTACCTATTCATATCATCTGTAGATAGGTCTGCTGTCTCAAGATTTATCATTGCTTAATGATGTCAGACTCCAGTCTTTTTGTTGCCCATCCTTTTTTTGCTTTGTTTAGCCATGGCCTGTTGAATTTTGTGTATGTATCTATTCCAAAATATATATAACATAAAGTTTACCATTTGAACCATTTTTAAGTGTACCGTTCTGTGGCATTAAGTACATTCACATTGTTGTGCAACCATTACCACCATCTATCTCCAGAACTTTTTCATCTTCCCCAACTGAAATTCTGTTCCCATTAAATAATAATTCCCCATTCTCTACTCCTCCTAGCCCTGCAATCACCACTTCTACTTTCTGTCTCTAAATTTGACTATTTTAAAACCTCATATATTAGGAATCATAATATTTGTCATTTTCTGACTGCATGCCCTGTTGAATTTTTAAATATGGTATTGATGATTCTGATGGTAATAATAATAATGGTTACTGTTTATTTACTACTGTTCTTTTGGCCAGGCTGCTATTTATTTAATCTTCTCAATCTGTGCCAATAAATGACTTTATCCTCATTTGACAATTAAAGATGAGGCTAAAGAGATTAAATAATTCATCCAAGGTTATAGGTATATGAAGCACTAGACTCAGAATTTGATCTGTGTTTTCTCTCTGACTAAGGCTTCTGTCTTCCATTACACCAAAAGTTGATGCAGTAGTCCTGGTTCCAACCTATATCAAGATGGCACTGGAAAAGGATTGAATATGCTTCATGATTTTTTAATCCTCTTATATACAAGTTTGCTTTGCTCAAATATTAAAAAAAAATAGCATGAGGAAGGTTCCAGTAAAAAGATATGAACTTTATTTTCAGACCTCTTTAGATTATGAACTCTTATAAAAAAAAAGGTGTCTTTCATTTCTATATTCTTACCATTAGCCTAGTATTTAGAAGTCACCAAAACACATGTTAACTAAGCTGAACAAATTGTATGCTCTGAATCTGTCCCTCCTTTGCTCTCCAGATAAGTGGTTTTTGATAAAAGAAAGCTATAAATACAGTTTCTGTTTTCAAGGAGCTTGGAGACTTGTTAGAGATGAGACATATAAAGAAATCCTCATCAGAATCAATTCCTATTTGAATTAGTAATTGCACTAAACATGTTGGCTTTAAATGGCTCGTTAAAAAATGTTGTAAGGTATTTCAGTCATTTATAGGGTTTAGTTCACAATAAAGAACATTTTTGGGAAAATTAACTATCATTATCCATGAGTCAAGTTGGAGGTAGTCCCTCTAAACACATGTACATATCCCCTGGTGAAATTCTCCCAATGTCTTCCTGCCCACAATGCAGTTGGTGCTTGTTACAATGTGGGGTCAGTGAGCAGTGATTGAATCAGGCAAGGGGTCTTGCTACTGGGGTTTGTGTTCTTGCCTTGCATCGACAAATAAGTCTCAATCCCCCAAATACCTGGCAAATACCTCAACTCTTTTCTCTGATAGACATGTCACTGTGTATCAGCTCAAAATTATTATTTGTTGAGAGAAATAATGGAAAGCTCAATTCTGCATATGAGAAAAAGTTTGTTGGTTAATATATAATGTATGAAAGTCAAATATCTGAAAGGCTAAGTAGCTTATATCTTGTATAGCATGCTTTTCTGTTTACTCTCACTAGTTACTATTGGGTATACTGAGCTACCGTAGGACTCATTCACAATATTCTTTTGTAAACCCACCAGTTCTGATACCAACTGATGTATTGCAATTCAATTCTGACACTAACCCCCCAGAGTTAGTGTCAGACTCCACAAGTTTAAGGGAACATGGTCCCCAATAAGACTGCCCACATTTCAGCTGCCAGCCTCAAGTGGAATCCCAAGACCACCCATACTTCTGAATCCAGAGGGTTCCCATGACCTCTCTTGGGTTCAGTAATTCACTAGAACAACTCATAGTACTCAGGAAAGTGCTGTAATTATAATTACAGGGTTGTTACAAAAGATACAAATTAGGGAGTCAAATGACGAGACACTTAGGATGAGACCTGGGAGAGTCTCTAATGCAGAAGTTCTGTGTCCTCTTTCCATGGAATCAGAGCACATCAATGTGTTCACCAATTAAGAAGCTGCACTAAGCTTTAGTGTCAAGAATTTGCTTTGGATTTCATTATTTAGGCATAATTGATAACTCAGTCTCCAGGCCTCCATCACTCCCCAGATGGCAGGCTGGCTTAAAACCCCAACCCTCTAATCATATGATTTGTCCTTCTGGTAACTAACCCCCATTCTGAGCCATCTCATTAGCAGAAACTCAGGTGTTATCTCAGGAGCTCATGAATAATAAAGATAATCATATCACTTGGAAAATTCTAAGGGTTTTAGAAGTTCTGTGCCAGGAACCTAGGACAAAGACCAGACAAATTCTTTATTGTATAACACATGGTACATAAGAGAAAGTTTAGTGTAGTGGTTAAGAGTAGTAGAGTAGAACGCTATTTAATTTCTTTTCCTCATGAAGTTGTGGTGAGGTTTAAATGTGATCATCAGTGTAAAGCACTCAACACTGTGCCTGGTACAGGGTAAGTCTTAAATATACATTAACTCCTAGGGCTTCTGTAACAAGGTACCACACATTGGGTGGCTTAGAACAACAGAAATTTTTTCTCTTATAGTCTGAAGGCTAGAAGTCTAAAATTAAGGTATCAGCTGGACCATGACCCCTCTGAGACTCTGGGTAGAATCCTTGCTTGCCTTTTCCTAGCTTCTGTGGTGACTTTCAATCCTTAGTATTCCTTAGCTTACAGCTTTATCACTCCAGTCTCTGCTTCTGTTGTCACATGGTGTTCTCCCTGTGTATATCTATGTCACATGGAATTTAACTCTTTTAAGGACACCAGTCATATTGGATTATAGCCTATCCTAATGACCTCATCTTAACTGGTTTATATCTTCAAAGATCCTATTTCCCAAATAATGTCACATTCAAAGGTACCAGGGGTAATAATTTGGGAGATACAATTCAACACAGTTAACAATTTTGGCCCCCCAGAGTCCATGTCCTTCCCATATGCAAAATATATTCACTCCATGCCAACGTCCCCAAAAATCTTAACTCCTAGCATCAGCTCTAAGCCCAAAATCTCATCTGAATATAATAAATTCAAAAAGTTCCAAATTTCATCTTCTAAATCAGGTATGAGTGAGCCTATGGATATGGCCCACCTTGAAATAAAATTCCTCTCCATCTGTGGACCTGTGAAACCTTAAAAACAAGTTATCTACTTCCAAGAAACAATGGTAAGACAGGCATAGGAAAGATTTGCATTACGAAAGGGAGAAAATGGAAGGAAGAAAGGAGTCACTGGTCTAAAGCAAGTTCACACACCAGTAGGGGACACTGCATTAGATTTCAGGGCCTGGGAATAATCCTCTCTGGCTCAATTATCTGTCCTCTGGACTGCTGGGGCAGCTCTACCCTTTTAGCTTGAGAAGGTCCCTTAGTCCTAGGCCTCTGCATCTGTGGCTCTGCCCTGAGTCAGTCAGTCTTCCTATCATTCTGTCTCTATCCCTTTCAGTCCTGAGTGGCAGTGTGTCTGCTGGTATAGAATTCTTAAAAACCACCAGGTGTGGTGGTTCACACCTGTAATCCCAGCTACTTGTGAGGCTGAAGTCAGAGGGTCTCTTGAGGTCAGGAGTTCGAGACCAGCCTGGGAAACATAGTGAGCTACCATTTCTAAAAAGAATTAGCCTAGCATGGTGGCACATGCCTGTGATCCCAGCTACTTGGGAGGCTGAGGCAGGAGGATCACTTGAACCCAGGAATTTGAGACTGTAGTGAGCTATGATCGTGCCATTACACTCCAGTCTGGGCAACAAAGCAAGACCCCATCTCTTAAAAAAAAACCTCAAAAATCTTGTTAGTCTTCTGTGCAATGCGTGGGAGTCCAAGCCATCTGACAAGAGGGTCCTCTATACATCTTTCCTATCTAACTGTCTCTCTAACTCTGGCTTCTGCTGAGGTGATTGGCTGGATCCATGTGTCACAGGCAGATGATCATCCATACATGCCCAGGGCACACTGTCTGTATAGGCAGAGAATTTTCCAAAGCTTCTAGTATTGGTTCCTTTCTCTTTTTTGCTTAATAGTTCATTCCTCAATTTATTTCTTTCCTTTTACATTTTACTGTAAGGACCAAGGAGAAACTAGGCTACAATTCCACATTTTGCTTAGAAATCTCCTCAGCTAAATATCCAAGTTTATCACTTACAAGTTATACCTTCCACCCAGTGGCTGAACACAATTCAAACAAGTATGCTTCTACTATATAACAAAGATTGCCTTTCCTGAGGTGTCCAATAACATGTTTATCATTTCCTTGTAAGGCCCTACTAGTAGCACCTTCAATGCTCATATTAATATTTGTGCCAGTTATCTCTTCAAAGCAATCTAGGCTAAAGTCTAGGCTAAAATTCTTCTAGCCCTAACACATTACCCCATTCCAAAGCCACTTCCTTTTTTTTTTTTTTTTTTTTTTTTTGAGATAGTGTCTCGCTCTGTCACCCAGGCTAGTGCATTGGTGTCATCATAGCTGACTGCAACCTCAATCTCCTGGGCTCAAGCGATCCTCCTGCCTCAGCCTCCCAAGTAGCTGGGACTACAGGCTCACACCACCATTCCCAGCTATTTTTTCACTTTTGCTGAGACTGATCTCCAACTCCTGGCCTCAAGCAATCTTCCTGCCTTGGCCTCCCAAAGTGCTAGGATTATAGGTGTGAGCCACTGCACTGGGCTATTTCCTCATTTTTAAGTATTTGTTAGAGCAGCATCCCACTCTTGTTACCAAAATCTGTATTAAATTTCTGGGGCTACCTGAAGCTGGAAGAGACAAGGAAAAATCTTCCCCTATAGGCTTCAGAAAGAATGTGACTCTACCAACACCTTGATTTCAGACCTCTAGCCTCCAGAAGTGTGAGAATAAATTTCTTTTGTTTTAAGACACTCAGTTTATAGTACATTGTTATAGTAGCCCTGGGAAGGTGAAATGGAGGTGTTAACCTAGAGGTACTGTAGTCATCATTGAAAAGCAGACTATGAAGTATCTCTCTTCATCTACAGGATTTCCTGTCATTTTTCTCTTTCCCTCTTAGGATATATTTGTGTCTAGTTTTATTATACAATTTACACTTGTTGTGTTAACATCTTATGATTTGGCTTTGTTTTATCTCAGGAGCTTACTCTTAAGTAAAGATGCTCTGGTACCAAGAAGCCTTCAAACCTTTAGAGGAGTGGGGACTTCAATTTTATAGACCTTCCTTCTGCCAGAATGCCTAGTACTGGCTCTTGGTTTCCTCCTCATCCATACTCTTGTAATGCCTGCCTCCATTGTGGTGAAGCTAGAAGAGTCCCAGTGGCACTTCAGTTAGCTCTAGGATAGGCAGTGGACCCATAAATGAAGATTTACATAATGGATCCTTTACTATTGCTGCCAATGGATATCTTTGTTTTTCAGTTTTATTTTTCAAGAGCCATCCTTTGTCTGTCTTAATGAGGACCTATACTTTTTTGGATTTCCCTGAATGCCAGTCATAGTGTTTGCAGGTCTCTTAGAAGATACTCTGTAAAAAAAAAATGTTTTGTGTTGAAGAAGGCTTATCCACGGCACTGCTAGTGAGACTAGGTCTAATGATAAATAAGAGATATTAGTTGCCAGGGCTGTCATTTCAATTTGTCTTGCTTGTACTGAGCTCATTAATACATTGCCACAATGGTAATGTGAAAGTAATGAACCTTCTGGAGGCCCAGCTGCGGCACAGAGTGCTAGCAGGGACCTTCAGGGTAACTGCCATTGTTGTACACAGTTCATCTAAAAGGTTTCAGGCTTCCCCCCTCCCCTTGAAGCATTTATATTTTACAAAATCCAAATCCTATTTTTAACACTTGTGTATTTTCTGAGTTGAATATATTTAAATTTAACTTAACAAACATTTACCTGATGCCTACTACTGTCAGGCAGTGTATTAGATCCTAGGGATATAAAGATGAATAAGACATCCCTTAGGACTTCACTATCAAATAGAGAGAAAAGTATGTAAACAAATAATTATAATAGGAATTTATATGCTGTAAGTATGAATCAGATATAAATGTACCATACAAGAAGAAATGGTTATCTAGGGAAAAGAGCTAGGAAAGCTGAGGCAGAGAGGATTCATTGATTTCTAAATTAAATTTTGAAGGATGAGTTGTAAGTTGACAAGTTGAGTTTTGTGTATAGTGTTGCCACTAACATCTCTTATTTATCACTAGAACTAGGCTCTCACTAGCAGTGCCATGGATAAGCTACCTTCAATACACCAAACCCAACTTGTCGACTTAAGCTCATTGAATAATAGGTAAGTTGAGGGACTGCAGATCATTTGGAATAACTTAGGGGAAGAAGGTAAAGAGAAGAAGATGAGCAATAGATGAGCCTGGAGAAGTAGAAAGGGACCAAATTATAAAGGGTTTATGTTTTGAAGTACTATATATATATGCTATGCCAAGAACTTTGGTGGATTTTATCCTATACTACATAGGTCTATTAAAGGGTTTTAAGCTGAGAAGTCACATGATCTGATTTTCATTTTAGAAGTATTACTCTAGTTGCCATATACAGGATGCAGTAGAAGTAGAAAGAAACCAATTAGAAGATTGTTGACTAGTTCTGTGTAAAGAACAGCATAGTACGCTGCAAAGAGTATGAACTAGATTATTTCAATCCCGATTCAACTACCTACTAACTCTTAATTCTCTCTGAAGCTTCTTCATTAGTGAAATAGGAATAATAGTAATCTCTCACTGGATATTATGAAAAAAATCACATGAAATAACATATACATGGAATTGCTCCAAAGAGCTGAGTATAAATGGTGTATTTTAAATTCTATTTTTGTTAGGCCGGGTGCGATGGCTCATGCCTGTAATCCTAGCACTCTGGGAGGCCAAGGCGGGCGGATTGCTTGAGGTTAGGAGTTCAGAACCAGCCTGAGCAAGAGCGAGACCCCCATCTCTACTATAAATAAAAAGAAGTTAATTGGCCAACTAATATATATAGAAAAAATTAGCCGGGCATGGTGGCACATGCCTGTAGTCCCAGCTACTCGAGAGGCTGAGGCAGGAGGATCGCTTGAGCCCAGGAGTTTGAGGTTGCTGTGAGCTAGGCTGACGCCACGGCACTCACTCTAGCCTGGGCAACAATTTTTTTTTTTTGAGACTCTGTCTCAAAAAAAAAAAAAAAATTCTGTTTTTGTTGAGCTTTAGGTAACTTATAACCAAGTTTGGAATTTTAAGAAACACTTTCATTTTCCTTGTACCATCTGTCCCAATAAAACGCAGAAATCAGAAAGTTTACAAACATTTTATATCCATATTAAGATCCATATCTCAGAATTTTCCAAACATTTAAAAATAACATAATTAAAGTTTTTTCGTTTGGACATCCTGTCAGACCCTCATTTGGAGAATCAGGCTTAATGTCTTTTTTTGAGTCTGGTGTAATAGAAAAAGAATGGAGCCCTAACTTAACAGATGAGCTATTTAGCTGACAAATAGCATCAGAGTTTGTTCTGCCTGTATTTCTTCAAGTGTTTAGTAAGAATAATGTAAATAGTTGTCCTAGCCATCTTGCACATTTATTGTGAAGATCACGTTCTTTCCTTAAGTAAACCTTTACTAAATAGCTAATATTCAAGGCCCTGTTTCAATGAATGTAGAAATTAATCAGATCTAGTTCGTAATTTTAAGTGAATTATATTGCTAAAAGAACTGTGTTTATATAATTGAGATGATATCACCTAACTTTTAGATTGTGATAAAATGATCATTATATGGAAAAATGCTAATAATAAATGTCTGTTCTTTCCTTCAGTCTCTTTGCCGTAGCCTACCCATCTTTTCACTTTCAGCTTTGAGAAAACAGCTTCATTGAAATAATATAGAGTTTTTTTCTTTTTTTAAACTATGCAGCTGTAGAAAAGGAAAATAATTTTTCCTCACACATCATAAGTTCACAGCTGAGGCCCCTGTAACGAAAGACATACTAATAAAAGCACTATCAATTTATTTAATATAAGTTTTGTATGACATAGGAGCTTTCATAAGGAAATGAAAACTTAAAGAAAAGGTTAAACTTATGTATTTTTAACACTAGGTTTGATGATGAAGTAGATAGTTAGGGAGAAACAGAAGTGGACCAAGGGACTATGATCTAACAGTAATAAACTGCAAGGAAACTTAGCAAGGCCTATTTGTTCAGATTCTTCCTGGTGTCTCTGTGTCTTCAGCTCCTTTCCTCTGAGTAATAGGGAAGGACCTGTCACATGAGGGTGTTATGACCTGCTTCATAGAAAGGTCAGAAAATCCTAGGTTTTATGACCTGATTCAGAGGAGGACAGTGGGGGAAGGTGAAGGGTGATTTTCTTCTATTTTCTCAAATTCCTTCAGCTTAAAATATTCGGGGGATAATGTATCCTGAACCCCATCACATACATACAACAAAAGTGAAAGGATTTTATAATGAAAAACTTTATTATGTCCCCCACCTAAATTTTATCATTACTTGTAAATATCACATATCTATTTATCTTCCTTTTACCCACCAGCTGTATTGAAATTTCTCTGGTGATTCTTTGGGACTTTTCTGTAAGAGATCTATAACTAATGTAAAGGCCAGGAATGCAAATACATTTCAAATATTTTTAATCAAATTATACTTTTCCTATTTACATTGTTTTGTATCTATGATGAATTTTATTTACCCGGTTATTCATTATTTGGATCTATCTGTATTATTTGCATTCCTAAACTATTATTTGTAGCCTTAATTCATCTGTTGGCATACAGATCATCCCATTTCATTTTCCAGGGAATATTTTTGTTTAATCTTTTTTCAGTGTCAAATTTAGAGTAGGTTCTTTATGTTAGTCCTTGTCTTTTTCTCCTTTTAAAACATGTATCTTTAAAAATTAATGAAAATAGGCTGGGCGTGGTGGCTCACGCCTGTAATCCTAGCACTCTGGGAGGCCAAGGCAGGTGGATCGTTTGAGCTCAGGAGTTCAAGACCAGCCTGAGCAAGAGCAAGACCCCGTCTCTACTAAAAAAATAGAAATAAATTAGCTGGACAACTAAAAATATATAGAAAAAATTAGCTGGGCATGGCGACGCATGCCTGTAGTCACAGCTACTCGGGAAGCTGAGGCAGGAGGATTGCTTGAGCCCAGGAGTTTGAGGTTGCTGTGAGCTAGGCTGATGCCACAGCACTCTAGCCCGGACAACAGAGTGAGACTCTGTCTCAAAAAAAAAAAAATTTAATGAAAATAATAACTGCAGATTTTGTGCCTAGTGGCAAACACTGCAGCTAGAAGCTTTGTGTGCATAGTGTGGGATGTCAACACAGGTCTTAAAATCTCAGGTATCTCAATACTTTCTATCAACTCCCATTTCTTGTTTCCAAGCTTAGGTTGGTTGGTTTGTTTTTCAGGAAAACAGGATTATTTAGTATGCCCAAGGAGTAAATACAGTCTTTTGCCTATATCTGGTTAGAGGCTGTCAGCTTTGATTGATTTTTCTCCATTATAAAGCTATATTTAGATTATATGTGACAGCAATTCTTCAGAATTTCTGGTTCTTTGATGGCACTCTTCCCCAGTTTCTGGTGCTAAGTAGCTATGTACTTACATTTTTAAAATCTTTCATCATCTCAATGCATGTTTCTAAAATGAGTTTTAATCAAATAGAATTTGCCTTTGTGTTACTGGATTTCCTTAATAAGCTGTGAGAATTATATTCAGAAAAGTCTTTGAAAAGCTAAATTATATTCATGATTATGTTTCTCAACTTCTTCCATCCTCTCATTACCTTTATGTAATGATCTTGGGGAATTTGAGAGTGACTTACAAATACTAAAGTGCCCAGCTTGTTTTCATTTTAAGAGATTTTCCTTAACTATGTTTATTTCAGAATCAACTTATGTGTTCTAATTATAAGTCATCCAAGTATAATATTTTTTAAATTCAGAAAATAGTCACTGTTCTGGTCATGTAATTTTTGAGTTTTGTACCTTTTTTTCCCTACTGATTAGCACACATTCACTTCGTTCATAAATACTTATTGAATGCCTTCTCTTAAATAAGGCACTATTCCAGTGTTGGGATATAGTACTGGATAAATAACACACACAGGGCCCCAGTGGGGGAGATACTTTTTTAAAGATAAGAACTTTAGACTTCAGTGGGGATTCACAAAATGGTTTATGGATGCCACTCTGTCAGTTAGCCCAAATTGCTTTATTTACCTGTCTCTGTGGCCCAAGCTGTTGAGGATTTATTTATTCTCAGGACTCTGTGCCTAAGGAGTTAGTTTTCTATATAGGATTCTAACCTATTAGACTCTAATGGGTTAAAGTTCTTGAGATTTCTGGTCCCTTGTAGCATAGACATCTTGCAGAGGTCTTCTTGAGCAGTGTATAAACTGATTTAAAAAATGGTAAGCGGGTTAATAATTTCTTATTGGTCCCCAAAGTCATATAACTCTGACCTCAGATTTTCATTTTGTCACCATGAAAAGCTTGTATTAAGCAGCTCTTATTTATAGATGGTGACATGGATTCAGATGTTCACTCCAGGAAACCTGGGGAAATAAGTCATTCTTAGAAGCTTAATGTTATGAAGAGCTACAGGTTTGTTCCATTATTGATGAGAGCTTTATTTTAAAAAATTATTTTAGTTGGAAGTTGTTCTAAAATGGGTTGTACCTTTTCTTCCTTTTAATTTAGTTCAATGAGCCTAATTTAACCTGTGTGTGTATGTGAGAAGGATACAAAGTTTCATGGGTTTTTAGTAATCTATTCCTGTTTATCCTACAAGCCTATTTTTAGTGCATACTTTTTACAGAATGTGAGGTTTCCAGGAATGTATATACTGTTGTAAAAAACACCTAGATGTAAGTCTTTGGGTCACAGTCAAGAAAGATTTGAAAGCCACTGCCCTAGGTACCTCCTTCCTTGCATTAATGATAATTTCTTACATTGCATAGGATTTGACTGTTTGCCAAGCATCTATATATACTTTGTATATGGCCTGTGATAAGTAAACTAGGGAAGGGATTGTCTCTTTGTTGTTCTAAACTATACTAGGCAGATGTAATGAAACCAAAAAGAGGATGGGCTTTGAAATCAGACCATCTTTAATTTTAGCCTTTGCAATTAGAAGCTATGTGTCTTTGGATACGTTAATTAATCTCATTTGACTTTAGAACCTCAGCTGTTTTTTGTTTTGTTTTGTTTTTTGAGATCTAATTTTACTCTTTATTGTTGAAGCAGCAAAGAAATGAAAGCAAAGTTTTAAAGAATCCAGTAGAAAAATATTTATCAAAAATAGGTCATGATAACATACCTGTAGTCACTCATATTATTCTTTTTTTTTTAAATAAAGACTGGGTCTCACTCTGTTGCCCAGGCTAGAGTGCAATGATGTTCTCATAGCTCACTGCAACCTCAAACTCCTGGGCTCAGGCGATCCTCCTGCCTCAGCCTCCTGAGTAGCTGGGACTATGGGCGTGCACCACACCTGGCTAATTTTTCTATTTTTTGTAGAGACAGGGTCTTGCTCTTGCTGAGGCTAGTCTTGAACTCCTGACCTCAAGCAATCTTCTTACCTTGGCCTCTCAAAGTGCTAAGATTACAAGTGTGAACCACCACGCCTGACTCAGAACCTCAGCTTTTTAAAAAAACTCTAAATAGGAACAATAATGCCAGAATTTTGGGGTGCTTTAAATCAAGTGGTGAAGATAAAAACGCCTCCCAGGAGCACAATGGATGAATCCCATAAACAAAATGTTGAGTGAAATAAGGTGGACATAAAAGAGTACCTACGATATAATTTCATTTATATTATATGACGTTTAAAATAGGCAACTAATCTACAATGAAAGAAGTCAAGATAGTGGTTACTCTTGGGTGAATTAGTGACTGGGAGAGAGCACGGGGTACTTATAGGGGTGCTACTAACGATCTCTTTCTTAGTTTGGAGACACATTGTAAAAGTTCATTGAGCTTTTATATTTAGGATTTGTGCACTTTTTGGCATAATATACTTTATTTTAGTTTAGTTTTTTGAGACAGAGTCTTGCTCTGTTGCTCAGGTTAGAGTGCAGCGGTATCATCATAGCTCACTGCAACCTCAAACTCCTGGTCTCAAACAATCTTCCTGCCTCAGCCTCCGGAGTAGCTAGGACTAGAGGCATGTGCCACTATGCTGGGTTTTTTTTTGTTGTTGTTGTTGTTGTTTTTTATAGAGACAAAGTCTCACTGTGTTGCCCACATTCATCTCGAGCTCCTGGACTCAAGCAAACGTCCTACCTCACCCTACCAAAGTGCTAAAATTACAGGCACGAGCCACCACCTGGCTGAATATTATACTTTACTAAAAAGTTGTTTTTAAAGTACCTAACACATAGTTGATTCCCTTCTCCTATGATGATTCCATAAGTTAACAGTATGAAAGCTTATTTTAACAAAATGGTTCTAGCCTCTTTTCCTTGAACCTTTTAGTTTTTTGTTCTGTAATGGTCTCTGTTTCCTAATTCCAATTTCATACCGAGGCATGTTTAATAAATATATACTGATAATAATCCCAGCTCGTGTAGTTGGAGTAGTTTAGGACAGTCAGACAAGGTGAAATTGAATGTCTGATTATTGTGATCTAGGAGTATATCAGAAATACGAATTTTAACTTGATACTATTCTTGGTTCTTTCAGTGATTTGGTGATGTTTTACTTTTTAAGTGGAAATTAAATGGAGATTTTTCTGATTTGTGTAATATTTTGTCTGATATCAGATCAACTTTATTGGTGACTTTTTTCATGGTGAAATATTGGACTTTGTTATTTCTTGCACTTTTAATGCATGCCAATTATAGTGTAGCAGGCTTTGAAATGGTCACTATCATACCCTGTAGCACCTTACATTTTTTGTTTGAGTTCTTATTGCTGAAAGAGAACCATACTTACTGTTTTTGTCTTATTTTTGTAATACAAGTATAAAAGTAGACTTGTATACTAGGAAATTTATGCAAGATCCTGTTACAAAAAACTGAAGATTCTTGAGAATTCAATTTTTTTTTTTTTTTTTTTTTTTTTTTTGAGACAGAGTCTTGCTTTGTTGCCCAGGCTAGAGTGAGTGCCGTGGTGTCAGCCTAGCTCACAGCAACCTCAAACTCCTGGGCTCAAGCAATCCTCCTGCCTCAGCCTCCTGAGTAGCTGGGACTACAGGCATGTGCCACCATGCCCGGCTAATTTTTTCTATATATATTAGTTGGCCAATTAATTTCTTTCTATTTTTAGTAGAGACGGGGTCTCGCTCTTGCTCAGGCTGGTTTTGAACTCCCGACCTCAAGCAATCCGCCCGCCTCGGCCTCCCAGAGTGCTAGGATTACAGGCGTGAGCCACCGCGCCCGGCCAAGAATTCAATTTTTTTTTTTTTTTTTTTTTTTTTACGATAGAGGAGAGTTCAGAACTGATGCGTGAAGAATTCAATTTTTAAAAATTGAGAAAGTTATTTTCTGTTAGGCAATGTGTAGAATATAAAATAAGACTATGTTAGATTCTGCCCCCGCAGGAGTGGACTCCTGTAGAAGAGAGGCTTCTGGTTTGTGAGATAGGTAGAAAATGAATTTGTCCACATTTGTTTTTGGTCTTTTAGACACTGGCTTTTGAAAGGTCTCTGACAGAGATAGTAGCAAGGCTTTCTGAGCCACAGAGAGCTGTTGTGGAGATCATAAGGATGAAGTTGGAGCCAAGAGACAAAGAACCGACTGTGACTTCATCAGTGATCAGTAATATGACAAAGGGTTAGGGAGGTGGGGAAGCATCCTTTGTATATCAGTTACTTATTTATATTAATTCATTAAAATAGATAATGTCATTCAATCCTCAGTAACATTTTGAGGTAGGCATTATTACTTCCACTTTAAAGCTGCAGAAATAGAGGCCTAGAGACATTTAGCGACTTGTCCAAGTTTACATAGCTAGTGACAGAGTTGATTTTCAAACCCAGAGCCCATCTGTACCACATACTATGAATAGATAGTAACATTATCCAGAGAAAGAATGTATTTATCAGAATATAGTCAGCTTGGAAACATGCTAAATGGTAAGTCATAAAGAAAATTGGTAGAGAGTTACATCTTAAGACTACCCAGGAAAGGGACTATTATGGCTCAAAGATTAAATTTCTCAAAGTCCCTATGAAGCTTCTTGTTTTCCTGCTGTGAGATGATTGAATGAGGCTGTCAAACCCTGATCCACAGCCACCTGTTACCTGTTATTTTAGTTGTGGTAAAATATTCATAACTTAAATTTTACTATTTTAACCATTTTAAGACATTAAGTACATTTACAGTGTTGTGCAACCTTTACCACTATCTATCTCCATAACTTTTTTATCATCCCCAAAAGAAACTCTGTACCCATTAAATAACTCTCTGCCTTCCACCAGTCCCCTGGTAACCTATATTCTATTAATATTTTCCATCTCTATGAATGTACCTATTCTAAGTACCTCACATAAGTGGAATCATACAATATGTAATATTTGGCCTTTTGTGTCTGGCTTATTTCACTTAGCACAGTGCCTTCAAGATTCATCTATGTTGTATCAGAATTTCATTCCTTTTTATGGCTGAATAATATTTTATTTATACACATACCATATTTTGTTTATCTGTTTATCTATTGATGGACACTTGTATTTTTTCCACCCTTTGGCCATTGTGAATCATGCTGCTGTGAACATTGGTGTACAGATATCTGTTTGAATCCCTGTTTTTAGTTCTTTTGGATATATACCTAGGAGTGGAATTGCTGAGTCATATGATAATTCTATGTTTAACTATTTGAAGAACCACCAAATTGTTTTCTGCAGCAGATGTACCATTTTATATTCGCACCAGCAATGCGTGAGAGTTACAGTTTCTCTACATCTGTGCCAACCCTTGTTATTTTTCATTTTTTCATAACAGCCATCTTAAGGGGTATGAAGTAGTATCTCATTGTGGTTTTGATTTGCATTTCCCTAATGATTAGTAAGGCTGAACATCTTTTCATGTGCTTATTGGCCATCTGTGTTCTTTCTTTGAAGAAATCTCATTTGCTCTTTTTTTTTTTTAATTTATTTATTTTTTTTATTTTGGCATATTATGGGGGTACAGATTTTAAGGTTTCAATAAATGCCCATTTCCCCCCCTCCCCCCAAAAGTCTGAGTCTCCATCATGACCATCCCCCAGATGGTGCACATCTCACTCATTATGTATGTATACACCCACCCCCCTCCCCCCTCCCACCTGCCCAATACCCTATTACTGTAGTACCTATGTGTCCACTTAGGTGCTAGTCAGTTAATACCAGTTTTCTGGAGAATATATCTGGTGCTTGTTTTTCCATTCTTGGGATACTTCACTTAGTAGTATGGGTTCCAGCTCTAACCAGGAAAATATAAGATGTGCTATATCACCATTGTTTCTTAGAGCTGAATAGTACTCCATGGTATACATATACCACATTTTATTAATCCATTCTTTGATTGATGGGCACTTGGGCTGTTTCCACAGCCTTGCAATTATGAATTGTGCTGCTATAAACATTCGAGTGCAGGTGTCTTTTTTGTAGAGTGTCACTGGATCATTTGGGTAGATGCCCAGCAATGGGATTGCTGGATCAAATGGTAGATTCAGTTGTATCGCTTCAAGGTATCTCCATATGCTTTCCACAGAGGTTGAACTAGTTTGCAGTCCCACCAGCAGTGTAGGAGTGTTCCTCTCTCTCCGCAACCACGCCAGCATTTATTGTTTGGAGATTTTTTGATAAAGGCCATTCTCACTGGGGTTAAGTGATATCTCATTGTGGTTTTGATTTGCATTTCCCTGATGATTAGAGATGTTGAGCATTTCTTCATATGTTTGTTGGCCATTCTTCTGTCTTCTTTAGAAAAATTTCTGTTCAAGTCTTTTGCCCACTTTTTAATGGGGTTATTTGATTTTTTCTTCCTAATTTTCGTGAGTTCTAAGTATATTCTAGTTATCAGTCCCATTTGCTCTTTTTTGAAATGGATTGTTTCAGTTTTTTGTTTTTGTTGTCATTGAACTATAGGAGTGTTCTGTAAGTGTTTCTGGATATTAATCCATTATCAGATATATTATTTGAAATATTTTCTCCCATTCTCTGGGTTGTCTTTTCACTATCATGATAGTGTCCTTTGATGCACAAAAGTTTTTCATTTTGATGAAGTCCAGTTGATATTCTCTTTTGCTGCCTATGCTTTGGGTGTTATATCTAAGAATCATTGCCAAATCCAATGTGATGAAGATTTTTCACTATGTTTTCTTCCAAGAGTTTTATAGTTTTAGCTCTTATGTTTAAGTCTTCGATACATTTTGAGTTAATTTTTTGTATATGGTGCAAGATAAGGTTTCAACTTCATTCTTTTGCATGTAGATATTCAATTTTCTCAGCACTATTTGTTGAAAAAAATGTCCTTTTCCTATTGAACGGTCTTGGCACCTTTGTCAAAAATCAGTTGACTATATATGTGAAGGTCTATTTCTGGGCTTTCTATTCTATTCCATTCCCTTCGTCTATATGTCTATACCATACTGTTTTGATTAGTGTAGCTTTGTAGTAAGTTTAGACTCAGAAAGTGTGAGCTTTCCAACTTTGTTCTTCTTTTTCAAGATTGTATGAGCTATTTGGGATCCTGTAAGATTCCACGTAAATTTTAGGATCACTTATTCTATTTGTGCAAAAACATCATTTGAAATTTGATAGAGATTACTTTGAATCTGTAGATTTCTTTGGATAGTATTGTCATCTTAACAATATTAATCATCCAATTCATGAACACAGGATGTCTTTCCATGTACTTGTCTTCTTTAATTTCTTTCAGCACTGTTTTGTAGTTTCAGTTTATAAGTCTTTAGCCTTGTTGGTTAAATTTATTCCTAAATAGTTTATTCTTTTTGATACCATTATAAATGGAATTATTTTCTCAATTTTCTTTTCAGACACTCCATTGCTAGTGTATAGAAATGCAGCTGATTTTGTGAGTTGGCTTTGTAGCCTGCAACTTTGCTGAATTCCTTTATCAGCTCTAACAGCTTTTTGTGTGTGTGGAATTTTTAGGGTTTTCTATGTGTAAGATTATATTAGATTGTTAAGTATGAAATGTCTGATTTCCTTAAGTACTAAGTTGGGCAGTTGATATCTCTGACATTTCACTTTGACACTTCTTGTTTTATGTTTATTGTGAAGGTACAGCCTCAGTCTTTTAAACATATGTTTTGGCTTGTAATTATCTTCCAAAATTTTTTAGAGCAATTTTTGTGAAACCAAGTAAAAAATTTGTGTTATTTTTGAATATGAGTTCCGTCACAGAATCAATGCAGTGCAGACAGCTCAAAATATCAACAAACTGTTTGAGAAGGATATGGCTAATGAATGCACAGTACGTCACTCTTTTGAGAAGTTCCATTCTGGTGATTTTAATCTTGAAAATGAGCCAGCTGGGTGACCTGAGACCAACGTGGATAATGATGAACTGAAAGCTGTAGTATAAGCAAATCTATTTCAACCTATGCATGAATTAGCATCAAGGTTTGACATCACTATTCCAACAATATTGGACCATTCGAAACAAATCGGCAAGGTAAAGAAGCTGGATAGATGGGTTCCACATGAGCATCAGAAGAGAAATCGTCTCAAAGCTTGTCTGTCTTTGCCGTCACAACAGAATAGTGAAACATTTCTACACTGTATTATTACATGTGATGGAAAATAGATTCTTTTTGACAGCTGCAAGCCTTTGGCACAATGATTGGATAAAGATAAAGTGCCAAAACACAGTCCAAAACTGGATATTCATCAAAAATATCTACTGGTGTCTGTTTGGTGGTCCAGCGCTGGTATTATCTACTACAGCCTCATGAAAACTAGTCATTCTATTACAGTGGATGTCTGCTTCAACCAACTGGATGAAATTATGAGGATGCTTGCGATTAAGCAGCCAAGATTGGTCAATAGAGACAGGTCAATCCTCTTGCAAGAAAACACTTAAACACATGTTGCACGAACAGTGCTGCTTCAAACTACAGAGGCTGGACTTGGAAACTTTCTGTCATCTACCAGACCTTACACCAACTGACTAGCACTTTTTCCATGCTTTGGACCACTTCTTGCAAGGAAAAATAATTCAGTTCTCAACAAGCTGTAGAAAACGCCTTTGCGATTTCATCACCACTCACTCTCTAGGTTTCTTTGCTGCTGGCATAAACAAGTACCATTAAGATGGCAAAACCATGTCAATAGTTTTAGTGCATACTTTGATTAATTATACTGTTTCTTGTTTGAGATATAATAAACTACACTTTTGATTCGAAATTGGATATTTCATATTTAATGACCTAATATTATCTTCAAACAGAGACCATTTTACTTCTTCCTTTCAAATCTGAATGCCTTTAATTTCTGTTTCTTGACTAATTTCTTTGGCTGGAATTTCCAGTACTTTAACAGAAGTGGGGAAAGTCGACATCCTTGTCTTGGTTGTAATCTTAGGGGAAAGAAAGGCTTTCAGTCTTTCATGATTGACTATAATGTTAGGTGTGGGTTTTGCATATATGGTCTTTATTATGTTGAGGAAGTTCCCTTCTAAGTTTATTGAGTTTATTATGAAAGCATGTTAAATTTTGTCAAATGCTTTCTCTACATCGATTGAGATGATCCTGTGATTATCCTGTGGTTTTTAAACTTCATTCTGTTTCTGTAGTGTATTATGTTACGTTGACTGATTTTCATATGCTGAACCATTCTTGTATTCTGGGAATAAACACCATTTGGTAATTACATATAATAATCCTCTTACTATGCTGCTGAATTTAGTTTTAGTATTTTTTGTGGGTTTTTGCATTCCTAAGGGCTGCTGCCCATTTTGGAAATTAAGGTTTTATTGGAACATAGCCATGCCCATTCTTTCTATATTGTCTATGGCTACTTGCACATTTCAACAGAGGCCACATGGCCTGCTAAGCTGAAAATATTTACTATCTGGAATAAGTAAGTACCTTTTCTAGAATAAGTTTGCCAACCTCTGAGTTAGATAAGTAACTCTCCTTACTGTGGCCCTACCCTGCCCAAAAAACTTGTGGTTCTCATTTGGTTTTCTGTGAAGGTGTACCTTTGGAGTCGAACGGCCCTGGTCATGCACCAGTGAATATTTTAGGTCACATGGCAGTTATATTTCTCACAGTAAATTAATAAATTAGCATTTTAATTTATCCATCATTGTATAATCACCTAGAGATCTGACCTCAGGAGTCTTCTATTTTTAATAGAATCAGGGTTCTGAACGCACAAAAGTTGAGGGAATGATGCTGGAAATTGGAAACCTAAACAAATTGCTACCCTTGGGCAGCCCTGTTGGGTATATAGCCTGCTGCTTCCCCTGATAAAAACCAAATTTCACTGCATGTATCCTTTGATCTACGGTAGTTTATATTTATGTTTTTTTCTATCTTTTGCTTTTAGATTTCTTCATCATGCTGAGGAAGAACGATTTCCTATTTCATATAGCAGTTGGTACCATGCAAAAATCAGCTCCTTGAAAAGGTCAGAACCTGTATTTATACGTAGTAGAACTGGAGACTTGTTCCCTGTTAAGCTGTGTATGAATGTGTGTGTCACAAAAAAACAATTAGACTGAATAAAAAAATCCTACTCTTTCTTGCCAACTTATCCTGTGAATTTAACAAATCCTGTGTGATTTATGTGGCTCTTTATAGTTTGCAAAGTACTCTTCATGTAATTATCTCATACAGTCTTCACAGTAATCTTGTGAAGAAGGTGCTATTATTATTCCTATTTTATAGAAACAGTGATGGGTTAAGAGATGTACTCAGAATCTTGAGCTGTTGATTGCAAGACCTAGTCCCAGATCTTTTGCCTATAAATATTACCCTCCTTTCTACATCACAAGTTCATAATCAATATCAGAATTTAGTAGACATCTAACTATGAAAGCTGTATGAGCATTGGAAATAATGTATGCAAAAGTCTACGAAAAAGCTTCTAAGCCCCTTTATGGATGTAAAATATCACTAACAAATCAGATCCTGACATTGAATGCCTAACATATATATAATCTTTGGGATTATACCAGGGTCCTCAATGTATAATATACCATTGGCTTAGTATGTGAAATAAAGTTCATAAATTGCCTCTTACCTACTTTTCTAGCCTCATTTCACTCTGTTCCTTTGTCCTTTGTCTCTGTAGCTTATCCTACCTCTTTTCATCTGTAATAAATGGTTGGCTATTGTTCAAACACACTGTCCATTTCCATTTCCATGTTCAGATCCATATAATTAGGAAGAGAATTTTGGATACTTTTGTACTATATTCTCATTGCCTAGAATGCCTATTCATCTTTCTTCTGACAATCCCAGCTCAACTTCATCTCCTCTATGAAGTTTTTCTTACCTTCCCAGGTAAAGTTAACCATTCCCTCCTGTTTTCCCAGAGCACTTTGTATATGAATCTCTGTTACAGCAAAAATCACATTATGATTGTGTGTTTGAATTGCTCTCTCTCCTACTAATCAGTGAGTTCTTTGTGAGCATGGACTGGGACTTATTTGTCTTTTTGTCCTTAACTCCACATGTTACTACTAGGCTTAGATATATTTTGTTAGTAGGCTTAGATACATTTTGTTCAATTAATAAAATAACAACTACAGTTCCTTCCAACTACAGATCCTTAAAGGATCTGTGCATTATTCTAAGTGAGAGACTGCCCACATAAAAATACCTAGAAGCATATATATATATATATATATATATATATATATATATATATATATGTAAAACAATATAGTTTATACTTGAGGTAGAATAGTGAAATGATCAGAGCCAAGTGGAGTTATTTAGGGAAGGATTCCTCTAGGTCAGTGGTTAGTAATCAAATCCTATCTGCCACCTATTTTTATAAATAAAGTTTTATTGGAAGATAG
Organism: Microcebus murinus; assembly: GCF_040939455.1. NCBI lineage: Eukaryota > Metazoa > Chordata > Mammalia > Primates > Cheirogaleidae > Microcebus > Microcebus murinus. The sequence goes on along the minus strand of NC_134105.1, from coordinate 30,225,016 downwards.
CCATGTTCATTTGTTAACGTATTATCTATGGTTGCCTTCATGCTATAATGACAGAGTTGAGTAGTTGCAACATAGAACATATGTCCTATAAAGCTGAAAATACTTACTGGCCCTTTACAAAAGAAATTTGCCAACCTCTGCCTTTAGCAGATGGCTTTTGATTATGAAAAGAAGAGGAACATGAATTGATGGAGTGTGCGTGATAATACAGTGAAAACCGGCCATAATAGTAGTAGATATGGTATGTAAGAAAGTTCTACTCTGATCCAGTTTATCAGAGAGAGCTATGTTGAAAAAATGAAATGTCAAAAATGCTTTGGATTGAGAAAAAGGGAATATAAAAATATAATGGAAAGAAAATTATCCAGTAAACACCTTGGACCTATAGCAAATTAGTTTCCTAAGTAGTAGCAGGGAATAATGATGATAAAGGAAGAGGAAGCAACAAAACAAATTAACATTGACTGAGTGTCTGCTATGTGCCAGTACTATTCTAAGTGCTCTGTGTGTGTTTATCTGTTTCTTATTGAATCCTCACAACTGAATGAGATAATTGCTATTATTGTCCTTATTTTGCTGATGAGGAAACTGAGGCAGAGGGTTAAATTACTTGGCCAATATTATACAACTAGTAAGTGATGAAACTAAATCTGAACCCAGGCATCTGGAGTTCCCTGAACGAAGAGGGGAAACCTGGAAATATTTGGTAAAATATTTACCTTAAGCTTGGAATAAGGTACTTAGTCCTAGTACTTAGGAAGTGTGCTGTCCCAACATGGTAAAGAGAAAATGAACAGACAGTAGAAGAGTAATGTTGGGAGGCAGATTGTCCAATTAGAAGAGTATACTATGGATTAGGCAGAATAAGAGGAAGAAGGGAGGAGATACATTATATAATAAGACGTGTTATATATTTAGTCATTCAGTTTAACCTTGATGAGACCAGAAAGCAGTTAACTTTCCTTGCACACATGAAAGCTGTCTTAACATACCTGATGAGCTGCCATATCCAGTTGACATAGAGATTAGCAGTGACTTTCAAGGTGGTAGGAGGCATTCGAACCCCACACAAAAATGTGCGTACTTCTGTACCGCAAGTATATTTTAATTAGTGGAGATGTCAAATCATAACACACACCATTCCCTCTCATTTGATTTTGTCCCCTTAAGGGGACAGTTTCTGGTCTAACTCTGTATGACTGCTGTGATAAACATTTACCCCTTTGGACCATTTTTAATGTATGTATATTGTATGTATGTTAAAGTAATACATACGCATTTTGAAAATTTTGCCAATAGAAATATACCAAATGAAAAGGGAAGTTTCCCTTCTGTCACCATCCTGCTCTCTAAAGGAAACCTCTATTAAAAGTTTGGTTGTAGGCTGGGTTCTGTGGCTCACGCCTGTAATCCTAGCACTCTGGGAGGCTGAGGTGGGCAGATTGCTCAAGGTCAGGAGTTTGAGACCAGCCTGAGCAAGAGCAAGACACTGTCTCTACTAAAAAAAAAAAAATAGAAAGAAATTATCTGGACAACTAAAAAAAATAAAATAAAATAAAATAAAAAATATATATATATATATAAAATATTAGTTGGGCATGGTGGCACATGCCTGTAGTCCCAGCTACTTGGGAGGCTGAGGCAGAAGAATTGCTTGAGCCCAGGAGTTTGCGGTTACCGTGAGCTAGGCTGATACCATGGCACTCTAGTAGCCTGGGCAACAGTACAAGACTCTGTCTCAAAAAAAAATATTTTTTTGTTGTATATGAAACTATTGGTATTGATAGAAGTGTGCTGGGATTCCCTCAGTGTTATTCAGATAGAAAAAAACATTGAGGGATGTGGAGCAAGATAGCACACGAGAAATACCACCAGACAGAGTGTCTCTGCAGAAAAGACAGATTCTAGGAGAAATTAGAAGAAAGAAGCTAGCAGAGGAGCATACATCGGACGAGAGTGGGACGGAGGGGTACCTGAGATTACGGGAGACTCCATGGGAGGAGGTTGCGGAGAACTGGAAGCAGAGACCTCTAGAGAGACCAGCGGCAATGGTAGGTGGAGTGAGTAGCCTGGAGACCAGCAGCAAGGGTAGGTGGAGTGAGTAACTCTCCCTTCCCTTGCATCTTGGACTGCTGTGGGCTCCCCAGTGGTTGGAGAGACCTGTGGACACCACCCCAGAGACAGCCACGACCAGTGAGCGGTAAGCCTATATCAGACATGGCACCAGGCTCCCGGCTCCCTCAGGGCATTTCCATGTGCACAGACCCAAGTCGTGCGGCAGGCGCCATATTGCACCATTCTCCCCTCCCTCGTCCCTGTCCGCGGCTGCCAAGAGAGACAATATAGCCACCAGCTGGAGGCATCTCCAAGCAATGGGACCTTCCCTTTTGGGGCCCTGTTGCTGACTGAGGGATACTCAGATGGTGAGTTCCCTACCCGCCAGCCCTCCTAGGTGCTGTTGGCCAGGTGATTCCAGGAGAACGGGGCAGACCCTGAGGCTGAGAGACATCAACCCAGCTTGGGCTCCCCATGGATGAATTAGGACTGGCACTTCTCACCCTGGTGGGGTTAGGGATTGAACTCCGGGGCCCAGAGGTCAGACCTGCAGACCAGATCTGTGCACCCAGGTCTCGCATTGCCTGGGGCACAGAAGGGATATTCATGAACAGCCTAGTAAGGTGTGTGTGCCTTCAGGGGCAGATCAGCTTGCTTGAGGGCAACCCTCCCCCCAAAGGGGGGCCGTGTGCCCAGCCCAGGCAGTGATCCTGCGCAGGGAACCTCCTGGCCGGCATTACAGCCAGGGGAGGCTCAGAGGCGTGAGGTCTGGCCTGCTGGCAGAGGCCCAGGAGTAGCTGTGGAGTTGGGGAGGGTAGAAAGGAGCGAGGCCCGCTCTAGACTGCAGGTCTCAGACGGCCCCACCCCCACACACAGACTCTCTGACTGAGAGGGGCCATTCCAGCCCCTCCCTGACAGCTTTTCCTGAAAGCAAAGAACAGAACTTTGACCCCTGCTAGCAGCATTTGTGGTGCCTGAAGACAGGCTTGCCCAACCCAGCTCCGCCCAGACCCACTCCCAGACCAGCCCTCACTGAGGTGGAGAATAAGGACATACCTGGAAGTCCCAGGGCCCCGCCCACCTCCTGAGGCACCAGAGTGCCTCTCTAGAAGAGCAAGTGTAGCCTGTTCCTTCGAGCAAGCACCACCTACTGACAGGGAGGACATTCTGCACACCCTTTTCATGGCACCTACTGACTCATCATACAGGGAGTGGTCGAATCTCACCAACAAACACCACCTACTAGATCAGAAACTAAACAGGGCATGTCACTTTCCAAACAAAAACCTAAGGCAAGAAGCAACAACTGATCCAGATGGGAAGAAATCAGCGAAGGAACTCTGGAAACATGAAAAACCAAACGGAAAGCACACTCCCAAAGAGGATCACCAGCCTCTTAGAAAGGGACATGAACCAAAATCAGACTACTAAAATGTCAGAAGAGAAATTTCAAATGTGGATCGTAAGAAAATTCAACGACTTGCAAGAACAACTGGATAACCAACACAAAGAAAACGCAATAAGATTCCAGGACCTGGAACAAAAATTCACTAAAGAAATTGAAACAATGAAGAAAAGTCTAACTGAACTCCTGGAAATGAAGAATCAATTCAGGGAACTGCAAAACACAGTGGAAAGCCTCAAGAACAGGGTAGATCAAACAGAAAAAAGAATCTGAGAGATTGAAGATAACACCTTCCAATTAAATAAATCAGTCACAGAGATAGAGCAGAGAAACAAGAGAAAAGAGCAAAGCCTACAAGAGATGTTGGATTATGTGAAGAAACCTAATGTGATGGTCATAGGGTTACCAGAAGGGGAAAAAGAAAACACTCAAGGGTTGGACAAGCTATTTGAAGACATAGTAGAGGAAAATTTCCCAGGCCTTGCTAAAAATCTCCAGATACAAGTTCAAGAAGCTCAAAGGACCTCTGGGAAATTCAATGCAAATAGGAAGACGTCACAACATGCATTCATCAGACTGACCAAAATATCAACTAAAGAGGCTCTTCTAAGAGCTGTAAGATGAAAGAAGCAAGTAACATACAAAGGAAAGCCAATCCGAATAACGCCAGACTTCTCTACTGAAACTTTACAAGCAAGGAGAGACTGGGACCCCATTCTCACTCTTCTGAAACAGAATAATGCCAGCCTAGAATCTTATTCCCTGCAAAACTAAGTTTTGTATATGAAGGAGAAATCAAGACATTCTCAGATAAGCAAAGACTGAGGGAATTCACCAAGACAAGACCAGCCCTTCAAGAAGTACTCAAAACAGTGTTACCCACGGATCAGCACAGTAAACACTCACGAATGTAAATCTACTCAAAGCTAAAAGATCAAAGCCCAGATACCACAATGGCTCAAGAGAGAAAACAAAGCAACAAAGTTCAACCCAACATAATGAACAGAAATCTGCACCACCTATCAGTTATCTCAATAAATGTGAATGGCTTAAACTCCCCAATCAAGAGACATAGGCTGGCCGAATGGATAAAAAAACACAAGTCAAGCATCTGCTGCCTTCAGGAAACACATCTAACCTGCAAGGATGCAGTTAGACTTAAGGTAAAGGGGTGGAGAACAATATTTCAAGGAAACGGAAGCCAAAAGAAAGCTGGTGTGGCGGTGCTGATTACAGATAACTTAGCTTTTAAATCAACAAAAGTAATAAAAGACAAAGAAGGTCACTATATAATGGTGAAGGGTACAGTTCAACAAGAAGACATAACAATTCAAAATATATATGCACCCAACCTTGATACACCCAGATTCATAAAGCAAACTCTACTTGATCTAAGCAAATGGATAAACAACAACACCATAATAGCCGGAGATGTTAACACCCCACTGACAACACAGGACAGATCCTCCAAACAGAAAATCAACAAAGAAATAATGGACTTAAACAGAACTCTAGAACAAATGGGCCTGACTGACATTTACAGGACATTCTATCCCAAAACCACTGAATATACATTCTTCTCATCAGCTCATGAGTCATTCTCTAAGATTGACCATATCCTAGGACACAAAGCATGTCTCAATTTTTAAAAATATAAATTATATCATGTATCTTTTCAGACCACAAGAGAATAAATGTAGAAATCAACTCTAACAGGAGTTCTCATTTCTACGCAAAGTCATGGAAACTAAACAATCTTCTGCTGAATGATCACTTCATAAATGAGGAAATTAAGATGGAAATCAAAAGATTCTTTGAACTAAATGACAAAGGAGACACAAGTTACCAAAACCTGTGGGACACAGCTAAAGCAGTCCTGAGAGGAAAGTTTATTTCCATAAATGCCTATATCCAAAATTCAAAAAAATCACAAATAGACAACCTAATGAATCATCTCAAAGAGCTGGAGAAAGAAGAACAGACTGACCCCAAATCCAGCAGAAGAAGTGAAATTATTAAGATCAAGTCAGAACTAAACGAAATTGACAACAGGGAAATCATACAGAAGATTAATAAAAGAAAAAGTTGGTTCTTTGAAAAAATAAACAAAATTGACACATCTTTGGCTGGACTAACGAAAAGCAGAAAAGAAAAATCTCTAATCTCCATCAGGAACAATAAAGGAGAAATTACAGCTGACGCCCTGGAGATACAAGATATAATTTATGAATACTACAAAAACCTCTATGTGCACAAACTGGAAAATGTGGAGGAAATGGACAATTTCTTAGAAACACACAACCTCCCTAGGCTCAACCAGGAAGAAATAGAATTCCTAAATAGACCAATATCATGTACTGAAATTGAAACAGCAATAGAAAACCTTCCTAAAAAGAAAAGTCCTAGACCAGATGGTTTCACACCGAATTTTACCACACCTACAAGGAAGAACTGGTGCCTATCCTGCAGAAATTATTCCACAACATCAAGAAGGATGGAATCCTCCCCAACATATTTTAGGAAGCAAACATGACCCTGATACCAAAACCAGGAAAGGATGCAACAAAAAAAGAAAACTACAGACCAATATCCCTTATGAATATAGATGCAAAAATTCTCAACAAAATCCTAGCCAATCGAATCCAGGGGCTTGCCAAGTAAATAATTGATCACAGCCAAGTGGGATTCATCCCAGGGATGCAGGGATGGTTCGACATACACAAATTTATAAATGTAATTCACCATATAAACAGAAGCAAAAACAAAGGCCATATGATCCTCTCAATAGACGCATAAAAAGCATTTGATAAAATTTTAACACCCTTTTATGATAAGAACACTCAACAAAATAGGCATAGACGGGGCCTACCTAAAAATGATAGAAGCCATGTGTGACAAACCCACAGACAATATCATACTGAATGGGGAAAAATTGAAAGCATTCCCACTTAGAACTGGAGCAAGACAGGGTTGCCCACTATCTCCACTTCTATTCAACATAGTGCTGGAAGTCCTTGCTACGCAATCATACAAGAGAGCAGAATTAAAGGTGTCCAAACAGGAGCAGAAGAGATCAAACTCTCACTCTTTGCTGATGACATGCTATTATACTTAGAAAACCCCAAGGATTCAACCAAGAGACTCCTTGAACTGATAAATGAATTTGGCAAAATCTCAGGATACAGAATCAACACACAGAAATCAGAGGCATTCATATACGCCAACAACAGTACAAGGGAGAACCAAATCAAAGACTCAGACCCTTCAAAATAGCAACAAAGAAAATAAAGTACCTAGGAATATATTTAACTAAGGAGGTAAAAGACCTCTATAGGGAGAACTATGAAACACTGAAGAAAGAAATAGCAGAGGATGTAAACAGGTGGAAGAATATACCATGCTCATGGGTCGGTAGAATCAACATTGTTAAAATGTCTGTACTACCCAAAGTGACCTACAATGTCAATGCAATCCCTATTAAAATACCATCATCATTTTTCACAGATATAGAAAAAATAATTTTACGCTTCATATGGAACCAGAGAAGACCCTGTATAACAAAATCAATCCTAGGCAATAAAAACAAAATAGGAGGTATCAGTTTACCAGATTTCACACTATACTACAAGGCTATAGTAATTAAAATAGCTTATGACTGGCACAAGAACAGGGACATTGACCAGTGGAACAGAACAGAGAACCCAGATATAAAACCATCCTCATATAGCCAAATAATCTTCGACAAAGCAGACAAAAACATACACTGGGTCAAAGAATCCTTATTCAATAAATGGCACTGGGAAAACTCAATAGCCACATTTAGAAGACTGAAACAAGACCCACACCTTTCACCTCTCACAAAAATCAACTGACGCTGGGTAACAGACTTAACATTAGGTGTGAAACTATTAGAATTCTAGAGGAAAATGTTGAAATACTCTTCCAGACGTTGGCCTAGGCAAAGAATTTATGAAGAAGACCCCAAAGGCAATCACAGCAGCAACAAAAATAAATAAATGGGACATGATCAAATTAAAAAGCTTCTGCACAGCCCAAGAAACTGTTAAAGAGAGCAAACAGACAACCCACGGAATGGGAGAAAATTTTCGCAAGCTACACTTTCGATAAAGAGTGTTAACTAGAATCTATTTAGAACTCAGGAAAATCAGCAAGAAAAAAACAAACAACCCTATCAAAAAATGAGCAAAGGATATGAACAGAAACTTCTCAAAAGAAGACAGAATAATGGCCAACAAACATATGAAAAAATGCTCAACATCTCTAATCATCAGGGAAATGCAAATCAAAACCACAATGAGATATCACTTAACTCCAGTGAGAATGGCCTTTATCAAAAAGTCCCCAAACAATAAATGTTGGCGTGGATGCGGAGAGATAGGAACACTCCTACACTGCTGGCGGTACTGCAAACTAGTTCACCCTCTGTGGAAGCAATATGGAGATACCTTAAAGCAATACAAGTAGATCTACCATTTGATCCAGCAATTCCACTACTGGGCATCTACCCAAAAGATCAAAAGTCACTTTATGAAAAAGACACCTGCACTTGAATGTTTATAGCAGCACAATTTACAATTGCAAAGTTGTGGAAACATCCAAGTGCCCATCAATTCATGAGTGGATTAATAAAATGTGGTATATGTATACCATGGAGTACTATTCAGCTTTAAGAAACAATGGTGACATAGCACCTCTTGTGTTTTCCTGGATAGAGCTGGAACCCATTCTACTAAGTGAAGTATCTCAAGAATGGAAAAACAAGCACCACATGTACTCACCAGCAAATTGGTATTAATGGATCAACACCTAAGTGGACATATAGGAAAAATATCTATCAGGTGTCAGGCAGGTGGGAGGGGGGAGGAGGGGATGGCCATATACAAACACAATGAGTGAGATGTGCAATGTTTGGGGGATGGTCATGCTTGAAGCTCTGACTCGAGGGGGGAAGGGAGGCATGGGCAATATATGTAACCTTAACATTTGTACCCCTGTAATATGCTGAAATGAAAAAAATAAAAATAAAAAAAAGAAATTAATAAATAAAAAATAATACCAATTAAAAAACAATATAGAATAACAACAAAAAAAGAAAAGAAAAAAACATTATTGAGAATTATTACCCCATGGCCAAGAGCCATTGCCAAGAATGGAAGGAACTTCCCAGGGGAGTATTAGATCTTCATTACCGAACTATAAGCAAAGACCTGGTAGGAATGTTTGAAATGTTTGAAAAAAGATTGAAGCATTGTCTAGGATTGGTAGGATTGGAAACAGAGAAAGGAGGAGGCATTAAACTAAATAACTTTTAACATTGCTTCTAAACCTATAGTCCTATATTTATACCAGTAGACTGATTACCAAGGACAAAGGAGAAGACTCCAGTATGATTTAGACATGGTTAACTTGAATGGAGAACAAAGTGATATAAGAGAAAATCCAATATATAGAATCTAATTTTATAGAGAAGATTACTTTGCAGTGAACACTGAATTTATTTTTATAAAGATTACTTTTGACTAACCAGCCTTCTTGGTGTACTCAAAATATACTTTTTTTTTAATTTCCTTTACACTTAACTTTTCAGGACTATGCTTACTGGGTAAAATAAGACAGGCACACATTGTTCATTGTATCAAAGAAGGAATAGATTTCATACCATCTGCCAAGTTATGCTGTAGTTGATATGGAAGAAATAATTGAGCTGGGCCCTGTCACTACTGCCCATAGACTCACAGTATGATAGAACTTAAAGGGACCTTAGAGATAGGTGTGTAAAGTACCTACCACATTGCCAGTAAAGGCAATGAAGAAGCAGAAGAGAGAGAAGATAATGATGATAAGAGAGAGAGATGATGGTGATGATGCTGTAGTCATTTCTTCTGCTCCCATGTCACACTTGTGTTAGCCTTCAGAGAGAGAATATTGGTATCGTATATATGTGTATACACACACACACACACACACACACACACACACATATTGTCCATGCTTCAAAACCTGGAGTTGCACATTGTTGTTTTTAATGATGAAACAGAACTCAGATTTGGAATTCAGATCTGGAAGGGACTTTAAAGGTTATCCAGTCCAGCCTCCCTCTTTATCCTAATGATTTAGTATCTTCAACAAGAAGTTATCTTACCTCTGCTTCCATACCGTCAATGATGGCAAATTCATACCTTTCCTTTCCAGAGTGTTTTTCCCACTTTTGGATACCTCTGACTGCTGGAAAGTTCTTCCTAGTAATGCACTGAAGCCATCTACCTATAGCCTCCGTCCACTAGTCCTAGTTCTCTCCCTTGGGGTAATATTGAACCAGAAGAGCAAATTTCATCTTTCCCCTACATAAAAACCCTCCAGATATTTTCAGACTTTCCTCATGTTTCCCCTGAGTCTTTTCTTTCCTGGTTAAACTTTTCTCATTTCTTAAACCCTCACTCTCCTTGTTTCTTTACTTTAAATGAGATTGAATATTTATATCTCATTCAGAATTTAGGACCTAGATTTGAACATAAAATTCTACCTCCAGTATGTTCTGACTGTCAGAGAGTGGAGCATTGAGGTCTGTCATCTCCCTTATTCCAATTACTGACTGAAATAATAATGATTAGGATAGTGATGATGCCTTACTTACTGTCATTTCATGACATTAGCTCCATATATGTTTGCCAGGAAATATGATGTGGCACCACAGGAATCATTAAACTTCTTCCCTGTTCAAGAAGCATGAGCCAGAAGCATTCTAAAAAACATCAGCTTTTCATGTGCTCTGTATCATACCTCTGTAAACCTCTGGAAATGGTAGACATTGTACATAGTTGAAATCTGCAAGGACCACTTGTAGGACAAAAGGGGTCATGACCTCTGCATTTTCATTAGCCATTCATTGCTAACTGCCTTGCTTGTTGAAGGAAATTTTGGTGTTCTTTGGAGTTCTTCTCTTTATGTACACAGAGATGTGTATTATTAGTTGCTACAAAGCAAGTGGTGGGAAGGACAACCGCCAAAGAGAGCTCTGCTCCATCTTCATTGTTCTGCTACAGAGAGGAGACAGGATTTATTGCAGTCTTTGAGAAAAGGATTGCCTAGTTTGCCTCTCCTTCCCCCTCTTCTGATGGGTCATCCCAGAGGAATATTACATCTCATCATACTTATCTCCTAATAAAGTAAAAGTAATTGAAGGAGAGCTGCAGGCAGAGAATCAGCTGAGATACACTAGGAATACTTGCTAATAAGAGAGAGTGGCTAATCAGTGGCACATCCCAGACCAGTCCTCTGTCTGTGTCCTGCCTCCATGTAGCTTGTCCTCTATGACACAGTGAGCAGATGCTCTGCTTCCAGCTTTTCCATTTTAATCTCTGTATGTATTGGCATAGGATTATAGTTTCCCTACCAGTAAAATAGTTTTGTCCTTTATGGGTTTTCAGAAGTACATTTAGTGCATCTTTTTTCTGTTTTCCAGTTTCCATTTCTAGGGGAAACATTCCTCTTTCCTTGTTCCCTTCCTCCCTATCTTCTCACCCCACCCTTTCTTTCTTATGTGTATGTGCATGCAAGCTTGCATTATTTCTTTTGTATTTTCCAAGCTCTATGAATAAAACATGGTACCTATGGATATCTTATATTTGATCTTGTTTTACTTCTTTGAATCCCACACTATGCCTAATCTTGTTCAATATCCAGATCAAGCTAATAAGCAGCAGTGCTTCAGTTTTTACTGTAGTAAAATGAGTAGAATATCCACATTCATACGTGGCTATAGTGTTCCCTAAGCTGAGCTATTTTATGTTAGAAATATTTGTAGGGTTTCTTTTTGGGGGGGTCAAGAGGAAGGTCAGGGGCAGTGTAGTTAAGAGTATAGTTTGTCTTTAAATCCTTGCTATTCTACTGACTGTAACCTTTTAGAAAGTTGATCAACCTTTCTGTCATTTCCTCATTAATAAAATGAGGTAATGATTCCATGCTAAATGGTGAAGATTTGACAAGATAGCATCATAAAATACTTAAAAATACAATATACAACACATAATAAACATTTAAGAATGGAACTGGGCACGATGACATGTGTCTGTTACCCCCGCCACCTGGGAGGCTGAGGCAGTAGGATCGCTTGAGCCCAGGAGTTCAAGCTAGGATTACATTGCTGTACTCCAGCCTGGGTGACAGAGCAAGGCCCTGTCTCTTAAAAAAATTTTTTTAAAATGACAGTTATATATTGTTAATAATTACTATTATTAATATACAAGTGATAATTTATAACTGAAGTTTTTCTTAATATCTTAATATATGAAGAATTCTTTCTACTTTTCCTTGCTTCAAGGGGTGGCCCGTTATGATTATTTTGCCACATTTTGAAAGGGTACTTCCATGGCCTTATAGATTTTTCTACTACATATTATCCTTTTTTAAAGGATTTCCAGAAATGACAGAATCATTACATTCTCCAGATCTGCACAATGCAATACAGTAGCCACTACCACATGTGCCTCATTAAATTTAAATTTAACAAAAATTAAATACAATTAATTATGCAGCTCCTCAGTTGCACTAGCTACATTTCAAGTGCTGAATAGCCACATGTGGCTACTCTTGAATGACAGAGATATAGAACATTTCTGTTATCACACAAAATTCTATTGGACTGCACTGCTTTAGATATTAGTAGTCTATGCTCTTGTGTTCTTTTCTCAGAAATCAAAGAGGATGTATATATATTTTTTATTTTATTTTATTTTGAGACACGGTCTCACTCTTGCTCAGGCTGGTCTTGAACTCCTGACTTCAAGTGATCCTCCTGCCTCGGCCTCCCAGAGTGCTAGGATTACAGGTGTGAGCCACCATGCCTGGCCAGAGAGGATATATTTTCTAGAGTGTTCCAGAGACTATTCTCTTAATGTTTCAGGTCTTTAAACATCCATTTTGAGAATTCAGGTTACTCTTCTTATTCCAGTGTTATTACTGTCTTTTGGAATAAACAGAGGTACTTTCACTTCCCCCAAGAAGATTGTGCTACCATAACTTTTAAAGGTCCCAGTCAACAGTAAGAGGAAATCAAAGGAAGAAGAGGCAAAGTAGAAGTAATTCTAGCAGATATTCTGTAGTTACTTGAATTGTGAAGAGTAGAATGAATCCTCAGGGGCTAACTAGTAACAGGAAATTGTAATTTTGTTTTTGTTTTAAGGGACAGGGTCGTCTGTTGCCCAGGCTGGAGGTGCAGTAGCACAATCATAGCTCACTGCAGCCTCTAACTCTTGGGATCAAGAGATCCTCCTGCCTCAGCCTCCTAAGTACCTAGATCCCATCTCTGCAAAAAAAAAATGTTTGTAGAGACAGGGTCTTGCTATGTTGCCCAGGCTAGTCTTGAACTCCAGGCCTCAAGCAATCCTCCCTGCCTCAGCCTCCGAAAGTCCTGGGATTACAGGCGTCAGCCACCATGCCCGGCTTATGGTTGTGTTGTTGTTGTTGGTAAGTACTTTGTGCTACTCAGGGTCTGAGTTATCCCTGTGAGGAAAGTAGTAAAGAGCAACTTTTTCTTTAATAATCCTTGTTATACATCGTACACTTTTAAGGCTATTTTGTAATTTATTCTTTACAGTAACCCAGTGAAGCCAGTATGTAGCATTAGGATTATTCCCGTTATTCCCATTTTGATAAGAAAATTGAGGTTCAGTTTCCTCAAGTTACTTGCCTAAAGTCTTAAAGGGAAAATAATATTTAATGGAAAATAGAGTTGAGATTCAAATCAGGATAAAATTTTAACTTCAAATTCAACATTTTTTATTTTGGTTTTATTTTGGTTTTGCTCTGCTTTACCACCACTCAGAGTGTAGTGAAGGAAAGAAAGGAAGTTCTTTTTTATTTGTTTTTTTTTTTACTTTTTGAGACAAGAGTCTTGCTCTGTCGCCCAGGCTAGAGTGCCGTGTCGTCAGCCTAGCTCACAGCAACCTCAAACTCCTCAAGTGATCTTCCTGCCTAAGCCTCCAGAGTTGCTGGGACTACAGGCATGTCATGCCCAGCTAATTTTTTCTATTTTTAGTAGAGACAGGGTCTTACTCTTGCTCAGGCTGGTCTCGAACTTCTGAGCTCAAGTGATCCTCCCACCTCTGCCTCCCAGGGTGCTAGGATTACAGGTGTGAGCCACTGTGCCCGGCCAAAAATGAAAGTTCTTTAAGGAATCTGAGGTACTCTTAAAGAATTGCTACAGTCTCATTTGTCCTGTGACCATGTGCTTGGGCTGCCATAATAAAATTCCACAGACTGAGTGACTTAAATAACAGAAATTTATATTCTCAAAGTTCTGGATGCTGGAAGTCCAAGATCAAGTTGCCAGCAGGATTGGTATGTGGTGAGGCTTCTCACCTTAGCTTACAGATGGCATCTTCTCTCTGTATCCTCACATGGCATTTTTCTCTCTGCCAAGAGAGAGCTCTCTCTCATGTCTTTTCCTTTTCTTTTAAGGACACCAGTCCTATGATATTAGGACCCCACCCTTACAACTTCATTTGACCATAATTACCTCCTGAAATACCCTATTTCCAAATACAGTCACATTGGGAATAAGGGCTTCAACACATGAATTGTGGTGGAGTGAGGAATACAGTTCAGTCATAACACCGTATTAATGGGTTTTTAGTATCTTTTTATTTTCTGGTTTAACCTGGTTTGTTAGAAACTATATTTATATTTAGTATTTGCATGGGACCCAATATCCTCTGTTGGATATTTGCAAATATCTGTATTCTTTATTTCTGTGAATATAGAGGCTTAATTAAATTAAACCTATAGTACTCATTATATTATATAGTACTATTATATATTATTATAATTGCTATATAGTACTTACCTTTTAACTCTGAGATATTCTAATAGCAAAAAATGTGTATCTAAATGTCCTAATTTTCTTATAATGTAGCCCAATTTGTTAATAATTGCAGATCTCACTACTTTACAGGGTAATAAGTATTCATCTCCTGCTCCCCATCCCCTCTATTTTACAGATGGAGAAATTAGCATACAGAGAAACTGACTTCTCAGAGGTCAGGGCAAGGTATTGGTGGATCCAGGGATAAATCCCAAACCTCTTAATTCCTTGACCAGTTTTTAGACCATTGACTATGCAGCCTAGTGGTAAGTATCTTTTTACCCTATCCTGTAGGTAAGAGGGATTAAGAGAACTAGCAAAGACTGAATTTAAGGAATTCTTCATTACTAATTAGATCATTCATTCATTTATAGCTATGATGTCATTTTTGTCATTAGCATGAATTTTCCAGGTTGGGAGAGGGGATTTGAAGTTTTTTAAAAATACCTAAAAATATTTTTGTAACAGTTTGGCCACATTATTATTATTATAAAAGAGGTTATTATTTTATATAGATTATATATATAAAGAGGTTATTATTATTATAAAAGAGGTTATTATTATAAAAGAAAGAAAACCCTATATCAGGCACATGCTAGACAGTATATTATTACCTTAGTTAGGTATCATTGAAACTGTCATTTCTGGAAGGTATGAATTTTTGCTGTTTTTTTGATGACTAGTAATAGTAATAGTTGAATTTATTAGAAAAATATCTTACAAATTTTAAAGTTTAGATTCTAAATCAAATTTGAGTTTAATGGAAACCAAGAACCTTATCAAATAGCTTTAAAAGAGAATCTCTTTATGTTTAAGCATAGTTTTCTAGTTTATTATGTCTTATTCCATTTTTATCCCTTGCTTAGGACTTACTAAGGTGGTATGATTTGTCTGAGATTAAGTCAATCTTGCTCTTCTATTTGACACTAAAATTGTCATATTTTCTCTAAAACCTATTCTTCTACCTTTACATTTGCAATAGTTAGGGATCTTTTATTATAATTACTGGGGAGGTTGAACAACCAAGCCACATCAAAATAAAGGCTTGGTTGTTCTCATTAAAGTAAATAGACAGCCTATAGAATGAGAGAAAATATTTGTGTTCTACACATCTGATAAAGGGGTGAAAACAAGAATCTATACAGAACTTAAAATTAACAAGAAAAAAATCAAACAATCCCATCAGTAAATGGGCAAAGTACATGAACAGAAACTTTTCAATAGAAGACAGAATAATAGCCAGCAAACATAAAAAAGTGCTAAACATCTCTAATTATCAGGGAAATGCAAATCAAAACCACAATGAGATATCACTTAACTCTAGTGAGGATGGCCTTTATCAGAAAGTCCCAAAACAACAAATGCTGGTGTGGATGTGGAGAGATTGGAACACTGTTATACTGCTGATGAGACTACAAATTAGTACAACCCCTGTGGAAAGTAATTTGGAGATATCTCAAAGAGCTTTTGATCCAGCAATCCCACTCTAGGCATCTATCCAAAGGGAAAAAAGACACTCTGTAATAAAGACATTTGCGCTCAAATGTTTACAGCAGCACAATTCACAATTGCAAAGATGTGGAAACAACCCAAATGCCTGTCAATACATGAGTGGATTAATAAAATATGGTATATTTATACCATGGAATACTACTCAACTACAAAAAACAATGGTGATCTAGCATCTCTTATATTATCCTGGATTGAGATTGAGCTCATCCTTCAAAGTAAGGTATCACAAGAGTGGAAAAACAAGCACCACATGTACTTGCCATCAAATTGGTACTAACTGATGAACACTAAGGTGCCAATATGTTAATAATATTCACTGGGTGCTGGTCAGGTGGGAGGGGGGTAGTGGAGGTGGGTAAACACTCAACTAATGGATGCGGAGCGTGGCACACTTGTAGCCCTGGCTTGGGCAAGGCAAAGGTATTATATGTAACCAAAATGTTTGTACCCACATAATATTCTGAAATCAAAAAAAGAAAAGAAAGGGTGTAATGGACCTCCAGAACCAAAATCCCATAAGCCATTGATATGTTCTGTCCTTCATACCTACTTCTGCTTTTCTCTACCCATTAGCTGCTTCTTGCTTATTGTAGCTCTACTTTCACTATTATAGTAAAAAATTTGGCCACTGATATTGACCACTTTTTTATTTGTATATATTCATGGGGTACATGTGCAATTTTGCTGCATTGATGTATTGCATTGTGGGGTCTTCAGTGCATCCACACACTGGAGCAATACACATTGTACCCACCAAGCAACCTCCCATCGTCTACCCTTGCCCACCCCTCTGAGTCTCCATTGTCCATCATTCCACACTCTGCTTCCATGTGTATATATTATTTAGCTCCCACTTACAAGTGAGAACATGCGGTATTTTGTATTTCTGTATCTGAATTTCACTCAAGAAAATGACCTCCAGTCCATCCATGTTGCTGCAAAAGACATTATTTCATTCTTTTTTATAGCTGAATAGTATTCCATTGTGTATATATGCCACATTTTCTTTATCCAATCCTCTGTTGGATAAAGCTATATTGATTCTATATCTTTGCTATTGTGAATAGCCCTATAGTAAACATAACAGTGCAGGTATCTTTTTGATATAATGATTTTTTTTCCTTTGGGTAGATATTGACCACTTTTTACTTCTTATCATATTCGACTACATGCCTTGTGCCCCAGCCACACTGAAATGCAGTTGTCCAGCATGGCACTGTCCAATAGAAACACAATGCAAACCATGCATGTAGTTTAAAATTTTTTGGTAGCCACATTTAAAAAGGTAAAAAGAAATGGGAGATTAATTCAATAATAAATTTTATTTAATCTAGTGTGTCTAAAATATTATTTTGACATGTGACCAATATAAAAATATTCTGCATAAATATTTTATATTTACAATTTTATGAAAAAGTCTTTGAAATCTGGTGTGTGTTTTACACTTACATCACATCTCAATTCAGATACTAAGTTTTATCAGAAATATTTGATCTGTATTTAGATTTCAAAAAATTTACAGTTGAAAAAGTATTGCAAATTCACCTACCTAGTTTTGTTCCAAATATACTTAAAAGTGTTCCCAGGAACTTTGTGAATTTAAAAAATTTATTGATAAATGAATAACAATTAAAATTAAATATGCACTTCCTCAGTCACACTAGCTACATTTCAAGTACTCGATAGCGACATGTGGCTAGTGGCTCCCATATTAGAGCAGCTCTAACTAATATAGTGCTTCATGGCATTGTTTCTTTATATTATTCCTTCCCCATGGTATACTTTTCTTACTATCCCATTCCTAATCCCCAAGACTCAATTCAAGTGTTTTCCGTAAAGTCTTAACTTCTCTTCCCACCCCCTTCCCAGGTAGAATTTGCTCCTCCCTCTCCTGTTTCTACTGAACCCCCATACATACTTTTAACACAGCACCCATAAGACTTCATCATGCTTATATATCTTTTGCTCCCTTCTAGACTGAGAGAGAATGCCTTGTTGTTTTTTAAATCCTTATTACCTAGCACAGGGCTGGAACTATGTGCAGTCAGTAAATTTTTGTTTAAAGCATGAATGAGTGTAATTTCAATATGGAACTAACAAAGACTTTATAGGATTATTTTGAAAATAGTAAGTTGGAAATGGAATTTATTTTATTTTTTATTTTTTTGAGACAGAATCTCACTCTGTTGCCCAGGCTAGAGTGCCGTGGCATCAGCCTAGCTCACAGCAACCTCAAACTCCTGGGCTCAAGCAATCCTTCTGCCTCAGCCTCCTGAATAGCTTGGACTACAGGCATGTACCACCATGCCTGGCTAATTTTTTGTATATATTTTTAGTTGTCCAGCTAATTTGTTTCTATTTCTAGTGGAGATGGGGTCTCACTCTTGCTCAGGCTGATCTTGAACTCCTGAGCTCAAACAATCCACCTGCCTCGGCTTCCCACAGTGCTAGGATTACAGGCATGAGCCACAGTGCCCGGCCAGCAAATGGAATTTAAATGTCAAAGTGAACAAGATTTGGATAGGAAGCTATCTACTGCTCTTTAAACCTATGCCATTGTATTCATTCATTCATTTTATTGACCTAGATGTGTGAGATATAAAGAAGACTAAGACATTCATGCTGATAAATAATTAATAATTAAGATATATACATGTGCTCAAACACAAGTACACATACAGGACATGGATATATTGTTACTATCTTAGCTCCCATAATATTGTTTGGTGCTTGGTGAAAGAGAATTCCAAGGTTGAATAGGATCTTAGAAGTTCACCTAAACTGCCTTTCCAACCCGTGAATTCTCTATCAGCTTGGAAAAGTTTCAGCATCTTTCGTGTTAAGTGGTCATTCAACTTTTCTGCTTATACATTTTGGGGCATGAATAACCAACCAATCCTCCACAACACAGTTCTCATTACCAGGAAGCCTCTCTCTGACATCTACTTCCCTCCAGAGGATGTTTTTTCAAATGCCTCCAACCAAAAGACCACATTTTTTGTAATCCCTTGGTGAACATTCCAGTAGAATATAAGCTAGAGCAGGAGTCTCTATCTCTTTTGTTCAGTGATATATCTCCAGTGCCCATAATAGTGACTGACAAATAGCAGATAATAATTATTTGTTGAACGAATGAATCTGTATAAGCAGGATTTAGGGCATTACTTCAATTCAGTTTTTTATTTGTGAATCTACTCCCTTTGTGAACTGTTATATATTTTTCATTGCTTTTGCATGACCAATTCTTCCCATCCATGGCACTATTAAAATTACTAAACCCCAGATTCCTCATCTGTAAAAAGATATTGGTAATACCTATATATATATATAATTTTTATATATAGTGAGAGATAAGGGGATCTATTTACATTTTTCTGCATCTGGATATCCAGTTTTCCCAGCACTATTTATTGATGAGACTATCCCTTTCCCTAAGCTATGTTCTTGGCACCTTGGTCAAAAATCAGGCCGGGCGCTGTGGCTCACGCCTGTAATCCTAGCTCTTGGGAGGCCGAGGCGGGCGGATTGCTCAAGGTCAGGAGTTCAAAACCAGCCTGAGCAAGAGCGAGACCCCGTCTCTACTATAAATAGAAAAGAAATTAATTGGCCAACTGATATATATATATAAAAAAAAAAATTAGCCGGGCATGGTGGCGCATGCCTGTAGTCCCAGCTACCCGGGAGGCTGAGGCAGAAGGATCACTGGAGCCCAGGAGTTTGAGGTTGCTGTGAGCTAGGCTGACGCCACGGCACTCACTCTAGCCTGGGCAACAAAGCGAGACTCTGTCTCAAAAAAAAAAAAAAAAAAAAAAAAAAAATCAATTGGCTGTGAATACATAGATTTATTTCTTGGTTCTCTATTCTGTTCCATTGGTCTACATTTCTGTTTTTATTCCAGTACCATGCTGTTCTTGTTAGTTAGATAGTGTGATGCCTCCAGCTTTTTTCTTTTTTTCTCAGGATTGCTTTGAGTCTATGGGGTCTTTTATGGTTCCATTTGAGTTTTAGGATTTTTTTTTTTTTTATTTCTGTGAAGAATGTCATTAGTATTTTGGCAGGGATTACATTGAACCTGTAGATCACTTTTGATAGTATGGTCATTTTCACAATATTAATTCTTCCAATCCATGAACATGGGATGTCTTTCCATTATTTTGGTGTTCTCTTCAATTTCTGTAGTGTTCCTTGAAGAGATCTTTAACCTCCTTGGTTAAATTTATTCCTAGGTATTTTGGTTTTTTATAGCCATTATAATTGGGATTGCTTTCTTGGTTTCTTTTTCCACTAGTTCATTGTTAGTATATAGAAAAGCTTCTGGTTTTTGCACATTGATTTTTGTGTGCTGCAACTTTACTAAATTAGTTTATCAGTTCTAAGAGTTTCTTGGTGACGCTTTTAGAGTTTTCTATTTATGAGATCATGTCATCTGCAAGCAGGGACAATTTGACTTCCTCAATTCCGATTTGGATGCCCTTTATTTCTTTCTCTTACCTAATTGCTTTGGCTAGGACTTCTAGTACCATGTTGAAGAAAAGTGATGAGAATGGATATCCTTTTACTGTTCTAGATCTTAAAGGAAAAGCTTTCAACTTTTTCCTGTTCAGTGTGATGTGGGTTTGTCATATATGATGGTCTTTATTGTGTTGAGGTGCATTCCTTTTATATCTAACTTGTTTGGAATTTTTAACATGAAGGGATGTCAAGTTTTGCCAAATGCTTTTTCTGCTTCTATTGAGATGATCATATGGTTTTTGTCCTTCATTATGTTAATATGATGTTTACTGACACATTATGTTTATTGATTTGTGTATGTTGAACCATCTTTGTTTGCATCCCTAGGTAAATACCACTTGATCATGGTTAATGATCCTTTTAATGTACTATTGAATACAGTTTGCTAGTGTTTTGTTGAGGATTTTTGCATTTATGTTCATCAGGCATGCTGGCCTATAGTTTTATCTTGTGTGTGTGTCCTTGTCTAGTTTTGGTATCAGGTAATGCTAGCCATATAGAATGAGTTTGGAAGAATTCTCTCCTCTTGAGTTTTTTAGAAGAGTTTGAGAAGGATTGGTGTTTGTTCTTTAAATGTTTGGTAGAATTCAGCTGTGTCTTCGGGTTTTCTTTTATGGGAGACTTTGAACTACAGATTCAATCTTGTTTCTTGTAATTGGTCTGTTCAGATTCTCTACTTCTTCTTGGTTCAATCTTGCCATTGTATGTGTCCAGAAATTTCTCCATTTCTGCTCAGCTTTCTAATTTGTTGGTTTATAGTTGTTCATTATAGTCTCTAATGACCCTTTGTATTTTTGTGATATCAGTTGTAATGTTGTCTTTTTCACTTCTGATTTTATTCATTTGGGTCTTTTCTCTTTATTCTTGATTAGTTTAGCTAATGGCTTCTCAGTTTTATTTATCTTTTCAAAAAAACAACTTTTCATTTTGTTGTTGTTCTTTTGTATTTTTTTACTCTCAACTTTGCTTATTTCTACTCTGATCTTTATTATTTCTTTCCTTCTGCTAATTTTGGGTTTGGTTTATTCTTGCTTTTTTAGTTCCTTGAAATGCATAGTTAGGTTGCTTATGTGAAATCTTTCTACTTTTTTGATGTAGATGTTTATTGCTACAAACTGCCCTCTTAATACTGTTTTTGCCCTATACTATAGGTTTTGGTATATTTGTGTTTATATTTTGGTTTGTTTCAAGACCTTTTTTTATTTCCTTCTTAACTTCTTCATTGACCCATTCATTGTTCAGGAACATGTTTAATTTCTATGTATTTCTACAATTTCTAAAGTTCCTCTTGTTACTGATTTCCAGTTTTACTCCATTGTGGTCAGAAATGATACTTGATGAGATTTCAATTCTTTTAAATTTGTTTTGTGGCCAAACTTGTGTTCTAACCTGGAGAATGTTCCATGTGTTGATGAAAAGAATGTACATATTCTGCAGCTTTTGGGGGTCAGTAAAAGTACTGTCACCTAGCTGGCACTGTAATGGCATCTCATTCCACAGTTCTGTCAAGACAGACGATTCCAGATAATGGGGAACATGCTAAGACTAGTGAATTCCATGAGCATAAGCCCATTGCCACACTTCCTTGTGCAGTGACTTGGTCAGAAGCAATGCTGTGTAGAATACCATAATGGTGGATAAGGCAGTGTACACATCTAAAGATGATAGTTTGGGCAAAAACATTGCATGCAGGGAAGGCAAATCCTTATCCAGAGTAAGAGTCTATTATAGTAAGGACAAAATGTTTCTTACATGAAGGAAGTGGTCCAGTGTTATCCACCTGCCACCACTGTGTAGCTGGCTGATTACCCTGGAGGATGGTGCCATATCAGCGGCTCAGTATTGGTCTCTGCTGATGGCAGATTGGGCACTCACAGTGGCCATAGCTAGGTTGGCCTTGGTGAGGGGAGGCTCATGCTGCTGAGCTTATGCATAAGTTCCATGCAACTAGGTGTTAGAGGTGCCATTTACTGGGGAAGACAAAAAGAGGAACAGGGTGGCATTCTGTTTTGTACTGTTAAATTCTTTTGTTTATTTGTTTGTTTGATTGATTTTTAGAGACAGTGTCTCACTTTGTCGCCCAGTCTGGAGTGCAATGGCATCATAGGTCATTGCAGCCTTGAACTCCTGGGCTTAAGCGATCATTTCTCCTCAGTTTCCTGAGTAGCTGGGACTATAGGCACATGCTACCACACCTCGCTGATTTTTTTTTTTTTTTTTTTTTGTAGAAACAGGGTCTCACTATGTTGCTCAGGCCTGTCTTGAACTCCTGGCCTCAAATGATCCTCCTGCTTCAGCCTCTCAAAGTGCTGGGATTGCAGATATGAGCCACTGTGCCCGGCCACCTGTTAAGTTTTTAATATCTGGTTGAGAACCAGGTAGAAATGGCCTATAGGTAGTTGTATATGTGAGCATGAAATTCTAAGAAGCCAATGCTAGAAATGTGAATTTGGGAGTGATCTCAATTGAATGGTGAGCAGAAAAACCCTTTTTGAATGAAGAGATAATGAGAGAAAGAAGGCAGTAACTGTACACAGCTCTTTAAGTTTTTCTGTGAAGGAGAGCCAGAGAAATGGAAAAATATAAGAGGATGGATATGTGTGCAATTAAGAGATGGGTGTGGTGATGTTTGTTTTGTTTTGTTTTGATAGGAGTTAATGGAACAGTAAGAATGTCATTACAAATGGCCTATTAGAAAGAGGATACTTGATAGCAGGGTCAGCAACAAGGCAGAATAGGAAGTTCCTGACTGTCCTTCCACCCATGGACACACCAAATAAACATCTGTTTACAGATAAGTTACCTCTGTCTTTTGATAAAAACAGAGACACTTCATTCACAGTAAGAGAAGTCCAGAAAGAATGATGAATGAGTAGATTAATTCATTCACCAAACATAAACTGAGCACCTGCTACTATATTATATACTGGAGATTCACCACTAAGCAAGATCAAGTCTCTATCTTCATGAAATTAGCAGAAGAGTCCTACCCTTATTTCTGTTTTCTCAGTGAATCCTGAATTAAAGTCATCCACTAAGAGTGAATTTGGGGGAGAGAATATTTGGAGTTTGAGGAGAGAGAAAAAGATATAAAACTTTTTTTAGAAAGTGAAAAAGTAAACAATGGGGAAATGTGGTGTGATTTCTAGGCAGTGTACAGTGGCATTTGATAATTACAGCCGTGAGTTTAAAGTGAGACCAGTAAGCTTGCATTCGTTTTTTTCTTCAGCATTAGTGAGCTATTGGGGTAGGTACAATGTAGGTTGATAAGTGGTTTTAATCAGAGTTAAGACTGAAGCTTTACTAGGGTAAGTTTGACAAAAAAGAGGTGGGAGAGAGGTAAGAGTGTTTGTCAGGGAATGATTTTAATGAGGGACCATGGAATCTGAGTGGGGGCAAGAAGATAAGTGAAGACATGCTAGGTGATTGAGAAAGTGGTAGGGTCAGTAGATGAATCTAAATTTTCAAACAAGGAAAATATGTTCCCATTATATGAATAATCTATCCTCTTTCAAAAAAATTTTTTTGAAAATATAAAAGACTAGAAAGTAGAAAGGGGGTGAAACCAAGTACCACCACCCAAAGATAACCAATCATTTATATTTGCTGTGTTTACTTCGGTTTCCTTTCTAGTGATAATTCTTGGAAATTGTATTAGTTTGCTAGGGCTGCCCTAACAAATACCACAGACTGGTGCCTTAAACAACAGAAATTTATTTCCTTGCAGTTCTGAGGACCTGAAGTCCAAGGTCAAATTGTTGGTAGGGTTGGTTGTTGTTTTTTTTTTTTTCCTGAGGCCTCTCTCCTTGACACATAGATGACCATCTTCTCCATCTATTTTTACATCATCTTTTCTTTGTACCTATCTAGGTCCAAATTTTCTCTTCTTATAAGAACACCAGTCATACTGGGTTAGGGACCACCTTAATGACCCAATTTAACTTAATTACTTCTTTAAAAGCCCTTTCTCCAAATACAGTCACATTCTGATATACTGGGGAATGGGGACTTCAACATTAAGTTTTGGAGGGCACAATGCAATCCATAACAGGGTGCTATTTGTTTTTGGTTTTTTTACATAATTGTGATCATTCTATGAATATATTTTTGTTCCCATATTTTACTTGATAATGTTATAACTTAAACATTTTCCCATTTGTTCTTTAGCCTATGTAAAATTTAAACAACTGCAAAATACTTTGTCAAGTGATGAATTGCTGAATCATAGTCAGTCTTTGTTTTGAGCATTTAGATATTCCCTCCCTGCTTTTTTTGTTATTGTAAATAATGCTAAAGCTTTTAAAATAAAACCTTCTTTCTGCATTTTAGATTATTTCCTTAGAATAGAATCTCAGAAGTGGATTACTTTATTATAAAAAATTATCAATACATACTGCCAAATTGGAGAAATAGTGAGTCTTTTGTTTTCTTTCCACGTGACTATTTTCTCTCCTCCTGCAGTGATAGACTGGAATGATTTTAGAAAACATAAATATGGTCACCTGTCAGAGTCGGCATCCCAATATCAAGGTAAGGAAAAAAATCTCTATTTAGCATGGGAAAATTTTATTTGACATCTCTTATTGTAAAACCTTTGTGCTTAGAGGTCTGAGTTTACAAATAACTTACTAATTAAATCAAAATCAAATATTGCAGTTAACAAAAGTAGTCTATCAATAGTAATATTCTTTGTTTTGAACTGGAAATTAGGAAACCTAGATTCTGAGTATATAGTTAATCCCAATTTACCTTCATAGTTTTAAGCACGTTTGCTTAGCTTCTCTGTTTTTCCATCATTTTTACAAGTTTAATCTTGGGAATAAGGCAAAATTGGGTCATGTACTTCCACAACTACTACTGAGAAACTCTTTCAAGATGAGATAATTGGACTAGAAGAATGCTCAAGCCCCTATTTTACCCCAGTATTTCACCTATCATTTTGGTATGTTTGTCATGATGACTTAATGCTGTTACATTTTTTTCTTTAATAGAAGCTGCTGACATCCTGGAGCTAGGTAAGATATTAAATATTTTTCTTAGGTTTCTGTTAAATGAGGAGAATTGCTAAACTAGGAATTGGATTAGAACTAGTTGTAATCAACTAGGAAAAGAATTCCATGTGTCTCTGTCTCATAAATCAGTGAATCCTGTGCTCTTGTTTGTGTAATCGGCCCATCTAGTTCATCTCAGCTGTCACGTAAAGTCTTACTTATCAGAAGGCCACAGACCAGGCTAACAAAAAGAGAGGGGAGGTGGTTAATTACACAGAGTACAGGGAGGAAAAGGAACTGAACTCAAGAGGAAGTAACTTTTAGTTTACTGAATCCAAAACTAATAAACCCACACTTTCTATAAATCAGTGTTTGGTGGGATTGTCCCAAAAGAAGTTACTCATAAGATAAATTGAACTAAAATTAAACTTAGAGATTTTCTACCTTTCTGAACTAAATAAAAACCAAAATATTAAAATATTATAAGTAATAAGTCAGACTGATACTACATTTTGTTTTCCTCCCTGCTTGGTGTACTTCAGGACTAAGATTTGAGGAATAAAATTAGTACTAATATTTCTCAATGAGCTTTCAGGGTTCCTACATAAACATCATTCTTAACATCTTAGAGTCTTTTAAAATCCTTCTGCGTGTTACATAAATAGTGATATCCTGATATGTTTGTCAGTTTTTAAGTATTAATATTTTTATAGATTTAATTATAGCAACTTTATATGTGTTCAGCTCTTATTATCATTGTCTATTTGCCTACTCTTGCCTTTTCTTCCTATAACATACTACTTTCCATTGCCCACTGACACAGAAGATAACATAAAGTCATAGAACACTAGATTAGGAGTCAGAACTCCTAAGTTTTGTGAGAGCCAATTCTGCCACATAATAACTTTGTGACTCTGATCCTTAGTTTTCTTATTTGTAAAATGGGGATAATAATCCCATTCTGCCTACTTCACAGGGTTATAAAGAAGATTACATGAGCTAATGGATGTGAAAACATCTTAAAAACTCTCAAATACTTTTCAACTTTGGAGGATTATTATGATTTTCATTCTGTTCAGCGGCTATACTCAGACTTTACTCTAAGTCAAATCTTCTGACATTCTTTGAAGTGAAGCATTCTATGAATGTGAGCTGAAGAAATGAATGAAATGAAATAATGCAGGTAAAGATGCCTGGCACTTGGTAAATGATAGTTATTTTTTATGATTCCTTACAACTTTCCTCAAGCTTTCTAAAGTGCTGGTATGTGGTAGAAAAAGTATGGACATAGGAGTCAGACAGGCCTTGGTTCAAATTCCTATTCCCCACTTAAGAGTTTTGTGATTTCAGGCAAATTACTTAATCTTTCTGAGCCTATTTCCTCATCTTTAAAATGGGAATAAAACCTATTTTTCAGGTTATAATGAACATGGGAGATATAGAATATAGTCTGGCTCAGTATAGACAAATGGAAGATATTCAGTGGTAGCTGCTTCTGTTTTGGGTTTTGTTGCTAAAATGAGTGATAATAACAGTTGTAGTTCAATGACAAATTAAGGCATATTGTAAACAACCTAATTGTTGACAGGCAGTTGTAAAACATGGATACTCAATTTAACATAAAGCTTATCAGTTACTAAAGTATGTTAAAATTTGAAAGCATATTTTTCCTTGTGAGAGTATTGATCACAGTCATATCCTTTGATATAAATTAATCCTGCATATTTCATTTTTCCCATCAATTATAGAGAGCAGCCCCAAATATCAAACTGAAATGAAATTCAGTACATCTGTAGAATCTCAGAATTGGAAAAGACCTTAAAATAATCTACCCTAGCCCAGCATTTCAAAATTTGACATTTTTAATTTCTTCTAAAATATCTTGTCTTGAACTCCTCAAGTTGTTGAGGACTTAAAACTTCCTCAGATGACTTGAGACAGATATTTATTAGGCCAAAATTTGTTTCTTTGTAATTTCTATTAGTTATACTTCTAACTTTCAGGGATATATGGAACAGGTTTGGCCTACTTTATTCATTGGCCTCTGGTTTTTAGAAAGCAGGTCTAGGGACTGCCTTTTTACTTGCTGCTCTGTCACTTTCCTAGTTCAAGTTAACATCATCTCACACCTAGATTACTATAACAGCTTCCTAACTAGTCTTCCTAGCTTCAACCTTATCCTCCCCCCCCCCACAACGATTCTACTAAAAACCCTTCAATTTTTCCTCTTCTCGACAATGTGGTACATGAGGTTCTCTGATGCCTAAACACTGCCTTTATCTACAACCTCTTTTCTAGACTACTTTTTCTTTAAACTCCACCCTGCAACCTTACCAGAAGATCCAGTTTTTAGAACTGTTTTTTTCTCACTTCTAAGCCTGTCCACATATTTTTATTTCTGTCTGAAACAAAGAAGCGAGTCTTTCTCTTTGACTCCTGCTTATCCTTTTACACTTTAGTGTAGAAGCCTAAAGGTTACTTCCTTGGGGAAACCTTCTGCAAGTGCTCTAGGTGTTCCCATAGCACCCTCTGTCTTTCCAAATGTAGCACTTAGCACAGTGTCATATAGTTGACTCTTTTAGTCTCTGTCCCTAGCTAAACTGAAGCTCTGCAAGGTCATGGATAATATTTTGATCATGGTTGCATCTCTAGCACCCAGCATGATGCTTTGATACACAGTAAATATTTGTTGGATGGATGGATGAGGAATGGCTCTGAGACTTTGCTCTCTTACTCATGCTAATTGTTCATTTTTCCTTCTGGTCCTCAGATGACTGGTCCTCAGATGACATAGTTTTGGGTCCATTAACCACTAGGTCACCATTTAGGCTCTGGCTTTTTCTCTTTCTCAAAGTGTAGCTCCCAGAACTATATCCTAGGTGTGATTTACTACTAGTCCAGGAAAGCAAGAGTAGGATTATTACTTGTGTGCTGCTTCTTTTCATTAACTCAAAAACATTTATTGAGCCTCTATTCAATCTCATGTGCTGTGGTAAACAGTGAATATAAAAAAATGAATAAAGCTCCTATCTGTAAAGAACTTACATAAGTAATTACAGTGATAGGATATGATGAGTATAAAAATAAAAGTGTAAACAGGATGTTATAGGACATAGGGAAATATTAGAATTTGTTCTGGGGAAACAGGAAAAGTCAGATGGCTTTCCAGAGAAAGTAGCATTTTTGCTGAACTTCAGTCACTGAGTAGGAATAACATGGGCAAAGGTAGGAGGCCAAGAAAGCCAAAAGTTTGTTTTAGGAATGTCTAGGGTCCTTTGTAGTTTGAATATTGTTATTCTATATCTGTGAATCACCCAAATCCAAACCTTTCTCATTTTGGGATACCTTCCTAGAACCTCAAAAAAGCCTTTGATTTTTTTCTCCCTTACTAATCCTCTCTTTCTGTTACCTAAAATCTGTGTCCTTTCAGAGGTACCTGTGATATAGTGAAAAGAACACTGGACCTGCTCTGGATGCTTTATTTCTATTAAATAAAAATACCTCTAGTGACTTTTCCTTAACCTACCAAGAACTCTTAGATTTGTATGAAAACAAAAGAATACCTCAGCAGAAAAACGGCAAAAATAAAATACAAACTGGCTGATAAGCCTAAAAAGATCTTCAACTTTATTAGTAATCAAAGAATTGCAAATAAAGGTATAACAATATTTCATTTTTCCACTAATAAGGTTTATTAAAATTATAGGGATTGTTAAAACACAGTTTTAGCAAAGATGTGGGAAACATTCTCTTGCAATTTTTGTAGGAATAAAAATTGGCATAATCTTTCTAGAGGATATTTTGGTGATACATATTGTATCAGAATCTAAAATATGCATGTTCTACCTCCATTAGTCTCACTCTTTGGGATTTGTCCTAAGAAGATAATCTTAAAATGGTCAAAGTTATATGCACAAAGATACTCATCAAAAAAATTAGAAAACACTTACATGACAAATATTATTGCTAAGTTATATAAATTTTGGTATATATAAATAATGGGACAGTAATAGTGTAGTAGGATTTCAGATCTAAACACTTTGATTATTTTTATTGCTCTTAGAAATTTGGTTTCACATTTAGGTTGAACAAAGTAGAGTTCTTATAAAGGAATGTGACCAAAACAGTAGCTAGGCATGAGTAGTCAGCATGTCAAATTAGGAATAGCTGATGGATTTGGGACATATCTGGGGAGAGAATAGACATAGTATATCTAGGACCAGTGGAAGTTAAAAGAAGGCAGGCATTGGCTTACTATAATGGTTAGTTTGTCCATTTGCACTATTGAATGATAACCCAATAATGAGTATCCCATGATTGGAAGTGTTTAAGCAGTATTTAGAGGAACTATTCAGGTCTCAACTTTTATATCACCTTATCAAGATAACCTTTCTTGATCATCCTGCCTAAAATAGCACACACATCTTTCCCTCTTTCCTTGCTTTATTTTTTTTTCTTTATTTGAAAAGAGCTAGAAATTGTATAATTATTTATCTGGTCTCTGTTATCCTCTGGATGAACTGACATTTATTTATTGTCTCTCTTCCCTCTTAGAAGGTAAGCTCCATGTGAACAGAGACTTTGACTGTATTGTTATTTGCTATATACCACCGATGCCTAGAACCAGGCTTGGCATATAGTAGGTGTTCAATAAATATTTGCCAAATGAATGTATAATAGAGAAGGGAATTTATGCATTCAACTAGGTAACCTCTTGTGCTTTACATTTTATGGACCTTTTAATTTTTTAAAGGTAGTTTTATGCCATCTGTAAGTCCCTTCAGGGCAGAAATCTTTTTATCCTAATAATAAATGCAACTATCATGTGATGTGCATAGAGTTTATAAAACACTTTCATAAGCATTATTAATATAAATGAGATGGCTGGTTTTTTCTCATCTGTAAAGTCTCAGCTCTAGTATTTCCTCTGTAGAGTTTCTGTCCATATCTTTACTAAGATATCACATCACCTCATTTTATTCCCTTTAAGTACTTATCACTTATTACCTTGTTTATTTTTTTATGTATGTGTTGTGTCTCATCATACACCAGAATGTAAATTCCATGAGTACGGAGCCTACTTGTCATTATACTAAATAAATATATATTGAATGAGTATTTGAAAACATTCAAATTATAATATTTGAATGTTCTGAATTATAATGTTTAATTGAAAACACTCAAATTATATATGTTTAAATTATAAAATATTATACCTATATTAGTTATTAATATTAATCTTCACAGTAATCTCTGACCCCAAATATGAACTAGATTTTCCAGTTCTACATTCTCAAGGCAACATGTACTACCTCATTAATTTAAATTTATCATAATTATAGCAGATTATTTGTTATTATTTATTTAATATCTCCACTTATCTCTAGGAGGAAAGTGCCATTAACTTAAGAACCATGCCTATCTTATTACCCTAACATTTAATACAGTTCTTCTTACCTGGAAGGAATTTAAATATTTATTGAATGAAGAATGTATATATAATCTTGTGAGAATAGGTATTGTCTCTATCTTTTAGAGGAATAAACTGAGGCTTGGGAAGGATTAAGTAATTTACCCAAGATAGTTAGCTATAGAAACAAGACTTTTACCAACATCTTTTGATAACCAATGTTACATTCTTTCAGCTACACTGTTAGTTCCTAGACAGAGGTGTAATCAGAATTACCTAGAGAGTCTTCAAAAATACATATTCTCAGGCCACACTTGGAGCCTACTCAATGAGAACTTCCGAAAGTAGGACCCAGAACTCTCTTTAAAGAAATGAGAAAAACTGAGTATTATTTGTGAAAAATGATTTATACCAAAGGCTTGCCAAACTGCTATTTGGAGCCAAATCCAGCCCTCTGTCTATTTATATAAATAAAGTTTTAGTGGAACACAGCCATGCTTATTAATTTACATATTATCTATGGCTGCTTTCACACTATGATGGCAGATCTGAGCAATTATAATATAGACTGTATGGCTCACAAAGCATAAAATTTTTATTATCTTGTCCTTTACAGAAGTTTGCCAACTTCTGATCTATACCTTGCTGCCTGTCCTATTTTTTGTGTGGTTATTTTAGCTCTTGGAGATGTGGTAGACATAGGATGTCTGCCTTCATCATGGGCATTATAGTAGGTGTTCAAGTATTCTTATTGAGTCAATAAAAATTAATCTTGGCCGGGCGTGATGGCTCACGCCTGTAATCCTAGCACTCTGGGAGGCTGAGGCGGGCGGATTGCTCGAGGTCAGGAGTTCAAAACCAGCCTGAGCAAGAGCGAGACTCCATCTCTACTAGAAATAGAAAGAAACTAATTGGCTAACTAATATATATATATAGAGAGAGAGAAAAAATTAGCCAGGCATGGTGGCGCATGCCTGTAGTCCCAGCTACTCGGGAGGCTGAGGCAGGAGGATCACTTGAGCCCAGGAGATTGAGGTTGCTGTGAGCTAGGCTGACGCCACAGCACTCAATCTAGCCTGGGCAACAAAGTGAGACTCTGTCTCAAAAAAAAAAAAAAAAAATTAATCTTATTTTGCAATTTATCTGATAATAAAGGACTAAATCTTAGATAGCATAAGCAGTCAAATAACAGGAAAATACTAATCTAGGTATGATTCAAGCCACTCAGCCACCACAGTGGGGTAGACTGCTTTAAACAAAGAGATTCCTTTTCCTTCATTTAGTAATAGAGTGTTTCCTAAGTGGTAGAAGGTCTAAGGTTTCTGCCCTGTGTATATTACAGCATAGGAATTGATTGCCATAGTTGATATGTGTAATAGAGAACTGTAATTGATACCCTAATTATTATGGTACCCCTGTTGCTGCCATAATTCTTAAAACCAAATTCTCTTGGGTGCTTTTGATCAGAACTCAAACTAGTGCAAGCAATTACTCAGGACTGACCAAACCTCTAGACCTGTACTGCCTGATAAAATAGCTGTTGACCACATGTACGTATTTAAATTTAAAATAATTAAAGTTAAATAAAATTCAAAAATTTGTTCCTTATCCTAGCCACATTTTAAGTGTTCAGTAGTTACATGTAGCTATGTATTTATGGCTGCCTTATTGAATAGCACAGATACAGAACATTTCAGTCAACACAAAGTTTTATTGGACAATGCTACTCTAGATGCTAGAGTTTAAGGTTCTCAGTCCGGTGAAATCCAAGACTTACTGTATGATTTAATCTTTCATTTGTGAGGATGGAACAATAATTTTTAATGTTTTCTCTTTCTGACAGCAAACAGTGATGAAATGTATTCAGTCCTTGCTTTAGGGCACTCTCAGCCAGGAGCAAAATCTTCATTAAATTCTGTAACCTCTTTAAATCTTTTTTTTTTTTTTTTTACCTCTTTAAATCTTGACTTCAGGAAATATTCTCACTTACCCTAGGGACTAAGTCATGATTATTAATTATCAGCCAGTTCATAAAATGGTTCAGAACTGACTG
Organism: Microcebus murinus; assembly: GCF_040939455.1. NCBI lineage: Eukaryota > Metazoa > Chordata > Mammalia > Primates > Cheirogaleidae > Microcebus > Microcebus murinus. The sequence goes on along the minus strand of NC_134105.1, from coordinate 30,192,196 downwards.
ATTTCTGGCCAAATCTATTAGGCTTAGTTAAAGATGGTGGGAATAGAACCAGTTCTAAAACAGAAGCTATAAAAAGTCAATAGAGTGTAAAGTCTTGGCATCATCTTTGGAGTGATTTAGATTTCATCATTCAGTTACTCATTTTTATTCCCAGCATCTAGTGCTTTTTGCATGGCCCAAAGGGGCCCTGTGCTGCTCCACTACAGAGGAAACTTCAAGAAATGCTGGTTTGCTACAGTGTTTTAGCTTGTGAGATTCTCTGGGACCTTCCCTGCTCCACCATGGGGTCACCTCTAGGTGGGTATTAGGGGGAGATTGGTAATTGCTTTAACCTTTAAATAAAAAACTTGATAATCTTTTTTGAGCTAATAAGATCTGTATTTAATAGTTTGTCCCTTAAAATGTTTTCCCTGGCCCTGGCATAGTGTCACCTTAAAGATTTTTTCTCTAGCACAGTATTCTTCAAACTTTGAGAGGCTCTAAGACCACTTCAAGAGGCTAAAAGATTCTGTACACTCCCCAACTTGTTCTTATTTACTGTCATCAGAAATGCTTCCCAGGTTCTACTTTTCTCTAAGTTACCAGGTCTTTGTCATTTTACACCTCAGAGCAATGCACCTGTGACTAGGATAGGACTGGGGTGGGGGAAGGTGAGAAAGGTCCAGTTTTTAGAGTGAGGATTCAAGTACAATCCCACTTATCTGGCTTCTCCCCCCCTCCCCCACCCTGCCTCAACCTTGTCACCTCATATCTCTAGATAGCCTTTTCTTCATTCTTCCTGAGCTGAGATGGTGGGATCTAACCATATTGGGTGTTAAAAGCTGTCACTTAATGGCAATAAGGGACCTCTCCAGGAGTCAGGTTATTCAAAAGGAATCTATCTCCCCACCCACTTTCTACCTCTTCTGTTTTCCATGAGCTTCCTGGCCACTTCTTTGAGATACTGGTATATCTTGGTCTGGCATTTTAGATCACTTTTGGAACTAACATGAAAAACATCTCAGGTCATCTTTCAGACCATGATTTTAAAATATTAATATAAATGATCCACTCAGATCACCTAGATTCTTCCCCCTAATACTCCTCTGAGCCCAAACAGGAAAAAAATAAGTTTTCTTATGCTCAGAACTAGTCTGCAGATGGCTTAATGTTTAGTGTAGATTATATGCCAAAAGCACTTTTTTAGGAAGTTGACTGTGATAGAGATTTCTATTTCCTTTACAGGTCATTTTACCTGGGACAAATACCTAAAAGAAACATGTTCAGTCCCAGCGCCTGTCCATTGCTTCAAGCAGGTAATTGATTCTCAACATCTTTAGTAGGTGGGAGACAAGTAGGGTTTTTTTGTTGGTTTTTTTTCCTGCTTCTTAGAAAATCAAAACATGAGGTGGGAGCCCTTGGGCTTCTCACTTGAGGGCCCCAGAATAAATTTCCATGGGAAGAACACAATTCAAGGAGTAAAATTTGGTCACTGTGAATTTTGGCAACAGACATTCTTCCCAGCTTCATCCCAAGTAACACCCTTTCCTTCTTCACCTCCTTGAGGATATTCTGTTTTACTGAAAACAATTGCTAATTTTTACTGTACCTCTTAATTCAGACAGAAGAAAAGAGTTATACCCCATAGGAGTTCTTGAAAATGGAGCAATATTCCTTTCTCTGTACTCAACAATCCTGTCACGATCTTACCTTTCTATAAGAATGTCAACACTGATCCCCATTAGGGAGCATTTTAGGAGGTCATCAGAGGTCATCCAGAGCTTCCCATGAGGATTAAATACACAGATAATGTTGACTGTATCAGTATATGATGAGGCTGGTAAACAAAGAAGCATAATACTGCTAAACGGAGCTAAACATTAGGAAGTTATTTACATCTCTTTTCCTTTAGTACTCAATGGTTATTTTCTCAGACTGCCAACATTTCACTTTGAGTTTGAATTTTGTCGACTTTCTAAGTTAAAATAAAAATTTAGGACTTCTCATTTGAAATAATATGGACTGAATTCATACTTCTACCTGAAACAATTTTTTAAAAGATATAATATGTTAAACAATGATTTTTAATTCACTGAAGATCAGGCAATCAAGAAGTGATCTCTGAGAGATGGAAAACAAATGAGTTGTCCCCTATAATTTATCAGCTTAGTGCCTTCAGACAGTTCCCAGACCTTGGACCAAGGAAAGGGAACCCAGATTGAGTGCAGCAGACTCTCTAATTTGAGGAATGGAACTGAGAGTCCACGTAAACCGAGGTGGCTAGAATTTTCAGGACAAATTATCAGAGAGGAGAGAGAAGAAGGAAAATGGCAGAAATCTACGGAGGGTTCCCTTCAAGTATTCAGGAAAGTATTACTGTTTTTGTAAATGCATATGAGGAAACTACCTAAAGCCGAAGGAAAAACCATCTGAAAGGATTTGAAGGAATAGACCCTGGCACTCACACAGTGCCAGGAATAGTTCCTGATCTTACCAGCTAGACTGGAAAATCTTATAATTCATTGGACATTGGATAGAATACTCAGGACAGTCTTGCTCAGTAGTATGAAATAATTAGCCTTAATCTAAACACTGCATCAGACTGGCTGAGGGTAAAACTCAGAAGGGTCAGACTGTTTCCAAGTAACTTAACTGCATCTGGGAACAAAACACAAGATTTATAGAAGTGCAAGAATATCCAGTACCCAAAAGGTAAAATTCACAATGTTTGGCTTCCAAAGATTAACAGGCACATAAAAGGCAGGAAAATGCAAACAATAATGAAGACAATCAGTTGACTGAAACCAGCTCAGAAACTACATGGATCATAGAATAGCAGGCAGACACACTAAAATAATTATTTTAATTTTATTCATTATGTTAAAAAATTAAGCAGAGACATGGAAGATATAAAAAAAAAAGACTCTCATTAGGCTACCATGTGTCAAATGAAAAATCCACTGGATCGGATTAATGGCAGAAGAAGAGATTAGTATACTTGAAGACATAACAATAGAAACTATTCAAAATGAGAAAAATAATTTAGAAAAAATGAAGAGAGCACCAGTGAGCTGTAGGGATAGCTTCAGCTGGCCAAATAGACATGTAATTGGAAAGAGAAAAGAGATAGGAGACGGAAAAAATATTTGAAGAAATAATGGCTAAAATTTTTCAAAAATTAAGGAAAACCATAAGTCCACAGATTCAAGAAGCTCAATGAATTCTAAAATAATCACATTGCACAAAACCATTGATAGAGAAAACTTAAAAGCAGCTAGAGAAAAAAGACATTTTACATACAGGGTAACTAAGATAAGAATGATGTATTTCTTGTCAGAAACAGTACAAACAAGCAAAGTTGAGTAACATCTTTAAAACACTAAAAGAAAAAAAACTGCAACTGAGCATACTGTATCCAGCAAAAATATATTTTAAAAGCAAAGGTGAAATAAAGATATTTTCAAATATACAAAAGCTGGTCGGATGCAATGGCTCATGCCTGTAATCCTGGAACTCTGAGAGGTCGAGGCGAGAGGATTGCTTAACCTCGGGAGTTCAGGACCAGACTAAGCAAGAGTGAGACCCCGTCTCTATTAAAAATAGAAAAATTAGCCCAGTGTGGTGGTGAGCACCTGTAGTCCCCGCTATTCAGGAAGCTGAGGCAGTAAGATTGCTTGAGCCCAGGAGTTTGAAGTTGCTGTGAGCTAGGCTGATGCCACAGCACTCTAGCCTGGGCAACAGAGTGAGAGCCTGTCTCAAAAAAGAAAAAAAAAAAAAGAAGAAGAAGAAGTAGAAGAAGTCAAATATACAAAAGCTGAAGAAATTCATCACTAGTAGACTTGCACTATAAGAAATGTTAAAGGAGGTTTATCAAGCACAAGGAAAATGATACCAGATGGAATAACAGATCTACATAAAGGAATGACGGTCACTGGAAATTATAATTACAAGGGTAAATACATATGATGTTTTTTCTTATTTTCTTCTTTAAATCTCTATAAAAGATAATTTTATAAATAATAATGTATTGTGGGGATGATAACAAATGTATAACTAAAATACAACAATAGCATAAAGGCAGGAGGGGAGAAATCTATACTGTTATAAGGTTCTTATACATGAAGTAAGTATATTACTTGAAGATAGACTGTGGTAAGTTAAGGATGTTTACTGTAAACCCTAAAACAACCACTAAAATAATTGGGAAAAAAATATCAAGATCATAGATTTAAACTTGACAATATCAAGAATTATATTAAATATAAATGGTCTAAATACTCCAATTAAAAGGCTGAGATTGCCACATTAGATAAAAAGCAAAACTCAATTATATATTGCCTTCAACAATTACGTCTTAAATATAAAGACACACAATAGGTTAAAAGTAAAAGAATATAACATTCCATGCTGACATTAGCCATAATAAAACTGAAATAGTTATATTAATAGCAAAGTATATTTCAAAGCAAAGAATATTAGCAGGGATAAAGAAGTTAATGCTGTAATGATAAAGGAGTCAGACAATCCTTACATGAAGCAAAACTGGTAGAACTGTAAGAGGAAATAGACAAATTCAAATTTGACATATAGTCAGACTTTTAATACTCTATTCTTCATAATAAAAGAACAAGTAGATGGAAAATCTTCAAGTATATAGACCTGAACAACACTATCAACTAATTTGACATAATTGACATGTATAGAATGCTATCCAATATCAGTAGAATACACATTCTTTTCAAGTATACACAGAACATTTATCAAGGTAGACCACATTCTGGGCCATGAAGTACAGCTTGAGAAATTTAAAAGATTAAACAATACAAAGTATATTCTCTGATTACAATGACATTAAATTAAAAACCAACAACAGAAAATTATCTGGAAAATCTCCTAATATTTGGAAATTAACCCATTTCTAAATGAGTATGCAAAAACCAAAAGGGACATTGGAAAAATATATTCAACTGAATAAAAATGAAAGAATATTTTAGAATTTGTGGGGTGCTGCTAAAGCAGTACTTACGGGAAATGTTACATCAGTGAATGCTTATATTGGAAAAGAAGAAAGGTTTCAATTAATGAACTCAGCTTCCACTTTAGAAAACTAGAGAAAAAAGAGCAACTTCATTCCAAAGCAGAGGAAAGGAATAATAAAGACTAAAGCATAAATCAATGAAATAAAACCAAAAACGATAGAGAAAAATCACTGAAACCAAAAGTTGGTTCTTTGCAAAGATAAATATAATTGATATACCTCTGGCCAGACTGATCAAGAATAAAAAAGAGAAGATACAAATTGTCAATATCAGGAAAGAGAAAAGTGACATCACTGTAGATTCTACAGATATTAAAATAATTAAGGGAGTATTATGAACAAATTTATGCCTTTAAATTTAACAACTCAGATAAAATGGATAACTTTCACAAATGACACAAATTACCAAAGCTTAGTCAAGAAGACAGAAAACCTGAATGGTACTATTTCTGTTACAGAAATCAAATTTGTAGGCTAAAACCTTTTTCAGAAAGACAATTCCAGGCCTAAATGACTTCACTGGTGAATTGTTTCAAACATTTAAGTAAAAATTATTATAAATTCCACACAGTCTCTTCTAGAAAATTTAAGAGAAGAGAATACCATGTAACTCGTTCTATGAGACAAGTATTTTTTATACCAATACCAGGCAAAGACGTTGGAAGAAAAAATAACACAGCAATATCCCACATGAAAATATATGCAAAAATTTCAAGCAAAATTTTTTAGGGAAAAAAAATCTCACAATATATAAAAATATCAACATTATAACCAAGTGGGGTTAATCCTAGGAATTTAGAATTGGTTTAAATTTCAAAACTAAATCAATGGAATTTGCCATATGTACATACCCACTAAAGAAGAAAAAACATATCATTATCTAAATAGATGCAGAAAAAGCATTTGACACAATTCAATTTCCATTACTAATAAAAAGCCTCAGTGAACTAGAAATAGAAGGGAACCACCTGAATCTTAAACCCTAACGGGCATTTATGAATAAACCCTAAGTGGCATTTATGATCAATCTACAGATAATATTATACTTAATGGTGAAAGACCAAATGCTTTCCTCTTAAGATCCTAAACAAGACAAGGATGTCTACTTTTGCTGCTTTTATTAAGTATTGTGCTACTAATGCACACAGGCCAAAAATAGAAATAAAAGGCATCTGGATTGAAAGATTAGAACAAACACCAAAGAAAATATTTAGTGGGCAAATAAGCACTTGAATAGAGATACTCAACACCATTATTTCATTAGGGAAATACAAATTAAAAGTGATTAGTAAGATATCACTATACATTTATTTAAATGACTCTCATATAAAAGACTGGCTATATCAAATAGTGGCAAGAATGTGGAGCAGATGAAAGTTTCATACACTGCTGATGAAGGTAAAATCATCCAACTACTTTAGAAAATAGTTTGGCAGAAAAACTTCCTCACACTACTGAGCAAAAGAAAGCACTGAATAAACTAGGAATTGAGTAATATATTATTTTTAAAGTATTTATATGCCAATACTGAAGCTAGCATTTTATACAATGGTTTGAAATTATCTAATAGAAGATATAGTGGAAGAGAAACTCCCATTTAAAATGGTAGCCAAAGGGTGTGGGGGGGAGGGAAACAACAAATAATGCAAAACTTTACAAAGAAAACTTTGGAAAACACCTGCCTGAAACCATGATTCATTTTTAAAAAATGGAATGGACTTTGGCAAAATTAAAAACTTCTGCCCTTCAAAAGTCGCTGGTAACAGAATGAAAATATAGGCCACAGACTAGGAGAAAATAGTCACTTAGTGCTGGGGATACATTCTGAAACATGTATTGTTAGGTAATTTTGTAGTTGTGCAAACATAGAATGTACTTACGTAAACCTAGATGGTATATGATATAGCCTGTTGTACTTAGGCTACAAACCTGTACAGCGTGTTACTGTACTGAATACTATAGGCAGTTATAAAAAATGGTAAGTCTTTATGTATCTAAACATATCTAAACAAAAAAGGTACAGTAAAAACACAGTATAAAAGATTTAAAAAACTGTACACCCATACTACTGTCTTTGGACCTTGAAAAAAAAAAAACTGTACACCTTTATCGGGCACTTACCATGAATAGAGTTTGCGGGGACTGGAAGTTACTCTGGATGAGTCAGTAAGTAAATGTTGAATGGACATGAATACCTGGGACATTAATGTACACTACTGGGTAGACTTTGTAAACACTGTACATTTAGGTTACACTAAATTTATTTTTAAAGTTTTTCTCTTCAGTAATAAATTAAACTTAGCTTATCTAACTTTTTTACTTTGTAACTTTAAAAACTTTTTAAACTTTTTGACTCTTTTATAATAGCCTAAAACACAAATATTATACAGCTGTACAAAAATATTTCCTTTCTTTGTATTCTTATTCTATAAGGTTTTTTCTATTTTTTAATTTTTTGTTTACCTTTTGAACTTTTTTATTAAAAAACTAAAACACATACAATTACCATAGACATCTACAGAATCAGGATCATCAATATCACTGTCTTCTACCTCCACATCTTATCTCACTAGAAAGTTTTCAGGGGAGATACCACTCATGAAGCTATCATTTCCTGTGATAAAATGCCTTCTGGAATACCTCTGGACCTGCCTGAAGATGTTTTACATTAACTTTTCTTGTATAAGTAGAAGGAAGAGTAAATTCTAAAAAAGCAATTAAAAGTATGACATAGCTAACACATAAACCAGTAACATAGTTGTTTATTGTCATTATTAAGAAGTATGTACTGTACATAATTGTATGTGCTATACTTTTACATGACTGGCAGCACAATAGGATTGTTTATACCAGTGCCACCACAAAACACATGAGTAATGCATTGTGCTAGGACCTTAGGATGGCTACAGTGTCACAAAGTAAAAGGAATTTTTCAGCTCTATTGTAATCTTATGGGGCCACCATCATATATGTGGTTGATTATTGACCTAAATGTCATTATATGGTGCATGACTGTAATTGTAAATCACATAGCTGACAGTAGTACTCCCCAAATTGATCTATGGATTCAATGCAATCCCTATCAAAATCCCAGCTGCTTTTTTTATTTTTTATTTTTGTAGATATTGATAAGTTAGTCCTAAATTTCATGTAATACAAGGGACCCAGAATAGTCAAAGCAGTCTTAAAAGGGGAGAACAAAGGTAGAGGACTCACATTTTCTGATTTCAAAATTTACTACAAAGCTACAGTACTCAAGACATTGTGGTTCTGGAATGAAGATAGATAGATGTATAGATCAGTGGATTAGAATTGAGAGTCTAGAAATCAACCCATCAATTGATTTCTGACAAGGGTGCCAGGGCAATTCAACGGAATTTTCAACAACTAGGAACAACTTGATAGTCATATCCAAAATAACAAAGTTGCGCCCTTCTTCTCTATCACATACAAAAATTAACTGCAAGTAGATCATAGACCCAAATGTAAGAGGTAAAACTATAAATCTCTTAGAAGAAAACACAGGAGGAAATCTTCATCATATTAGATAATGGTTTCTTAGACATCGTACCAACAGCATAAGTAACAAAAGAAAAAATAGATAAATTGAACATCAAAATTAAAACATTTTGTGTTCCCAAGGACACCATCAAGAAAATGAAAAGACAGGCTGGGCGTGGTGGCTCATGCCTGTAATCCTAGAACTCTGGGAGGCTGAGGCGGGCGGATTGCTCCAGGTCAGGAGTTCGAAACCAGCAGAGCAAGAGCAAGACCCTGTCTCTACTATAAATAGAAAGAACTTAATTGGCCAACTAATATATATAGAAAAAATTAGCCGGGCATGGTGGCACATGCCTGTAGTCCCAGCTACTCGGGAGGCTGAGGCAGTAGGATTGCTTGAGCCCAGGAGTTTGCGGTTGCTGTGAGCTAGGCTGCCGCCATGGCACTCACTCTACCTGGGCAACAAAGCGAGACTCTGTCTCAAAAAAACAGAAAGTAAAAGACAACCCACACAATGGGAGAAAATATTGGCAAATTATGTATCTGGTAAGGGGCTTATATACAGAATATATAAAGAACTCGTATAACTCATCAATAAAAAGACAACATAATTTATTATATAAATGGGCAATTAATTTGAATAGATGTTTCTCCAAATATACCAAATATACACAGATGATCAATAAGTGCATAAAAGATACTCGACATCATTACTTATTAGAGAAATGCTAATTAAAATTGTAATGAAATTTACTTGATATCCACTAGGTGACTCTTAACATCAAAAAGGCAGACAATTGCAAGTATTCATGAAGATATGGAGAGGTTGGAACCTCGTACATTGGTGGTATTATGAAATTCTATAGCTACTTTAGAAAACAGTTCAGTGGTTACTGAAAATGTTAAACATAGAGTTACCACATGACCCAGCAATCCCACTTATAAGTATATACCCAAGAACAATAGAAAACATGTCCACAGAAAAATACATTATAAATGTTCATCACATCATTATTCGTAATAGACAAAAAGAGGAAACGACTGAAATGTCCATCAACTGATTATGAATAAGCAAAGTGTAGTATATCCGTATAATGGAATATTCACAATGAAAAGTAATGAAGTACTGATAAATGCTATGATGTAGGTGACCCTTGAAAATGTTATGCTAAGTGAAGGAAACCATTCACATATTGGCCACATATTATGTAATTCCATCTATATGAAATGCCCAGAATAGGCAAATCCATAAAAACAGATAGTAGATTAATGATTTCTAGGGACGGCTGAAAGGAACAATAGGGAGTGACTCCCTAAGGGTTATGGGTTTATTTTGGGGGGATGATGGTAATGTTATAAAATTAGATAGGGGTGATGTTTACACAACTCTGTGTAATATACTGAATATAGAGAATATTCCAAAGATATACCAAAAATCATTGAATTATACACTTTAAGAGGATTGTCTTATTTGTAAGTTAAACATATATTTATTATATGATCCAGCCATTCCACTCTTAGATATTGTTGCAAGAGAAAAGTTTGTTTTCATACAAAGATTTGTGCATAGTGTTTACAACAGCTTTATTTGTAATCACCAAAAACTGGAAACAAACGAAATGTCCATCAATATGATATACTACTCAGCAATAAAAATAAATTATTAGCCCTTTGCACTCACTTGCTTTTTTCTCAATTCCTTTATTCTACTCGGGATTTAATTTTTTAAATACCCCAGATTTTACAAAGCGCAGCAGTAGAATAAAAAACTGGAGTTTCTTTTCATACAAACTTATTTATTTGGATTTTTTTATATTTCAAATTATTGATACATTCAAAGAGTAATTTTTTTTTTTTTTTTTTTTTTTTTTTGAGACAGAGTCTCACTTTGTTGTCCAGGCTAGAGTGAGTGCCGTGGCGTCAGTCTAGCTCACAGCAACCTCAAACTCCTGGGCTCGAGCGATCCTTCTGCCTCAGCCTCCCGAGTAGCTGGGACTACAGGCATGAGCCACTATGCCCGGCTAATTTTTTATATATATATCAGTTGGCCAATTAATTTCTTTCTATTTATAGTAGAGACGGGGTCTCGCTCTTACTCAGGCTGGTTTTGAACTCCTGACCTTGAGCAATCTGCCCGCCTCGGCCTCCCAAGAGCTAGGATTACAGGCGTGAGCCACCGCGCCCGGCCTCAAAGAGTAATTTTAATCTCTATAATTTTCGCTAACTGTGTCGAGTCATATTCTACATCCGAGTGCAAAGGATTAATACATTCAACAATATAGATGAATATCAGAATAGTTATGCTGAGTGAAAGAAGCTAGACAAAAAAAGAGTACATCCTCTGTGATTCCATCTGAAACTGTTAATAGAAAATGCAAACCAATCTACAGTGATAGAAAGTAGATCAGTGGTTGCCTGTGCACAGGGTTTCTTGAGAGGCCAGAAGAAGAATCATGTGAGAACTTGAGGGTGCTGCCTGTGTTCATTATTTTGATTGTGGTGATTCTTTCAGGGGTGCATGTGGTGGCATGGGTGTATGCATATGTTAAGACTTGCTAAAGTAGTTTGTTGTATATCAATTATATGATTTAATTTGTAAGTTATTGTCAAAATAAGAAAAAAATCAATTCCCAGTAGTTAGTCTGTGTGATGAATATACAGACCAATATACAGAAATGTTCCATGAAAAGACACTAAGGTTATGACAGTTAAATAGATTTTAGTGTTCCTGAAAAGAAAATGTTATACCCAGAGGGACAGGGAGTTGGAGAAAATAGGGTAGAAAACATTAAAGTAACTGAACTATAAAAGACACCCTTGTCCGTTTTTTACTGGTATGGATCTATTTGATACTTCTGTGGAAAGTATTTTTTTCCTTCCCCTTCATATTATCTTTCAGTGTTTCTTTTGCATGAAACCTATCCTATTATTAGGGAGTAGTTTCAGAGGGGTTGTCCCTAACCTGAGTATAACTAATTTAATTTCAAAACATAAATTTTGATGTTTTAGTCTGCCTAATTTTCATGGCTTGTTCTCCTCAGTCCTACACACCTCCAAGCAACGAGTTCAAGATCAGCATGAAATTGGAAGCACAGGACCCCAGGAACACCACATCCACCTGTATTGCCACAGTAGTTGGACTGACAGGTGCCCGCCTTCGCCTGCGCCTTGATGGCAGTGACAACAAGAATGACTTCTGGCGGCTGGTTGACTCAGCTGAAATCCAGCCCATTGGGAACTGTGAAAAGAATGGGGGTATGCTGCAGCCCCCCCTGGGTGAGTAAGTAAACCCAAGCACTGGCTACCCAATTAGTTAGCTTCCAAAATTGACCATTCTATTATGGCAAAGCCTAGGGTTCCCTGCTTATTCCTTCTTATATATATATTTAAAAAGGGCCCACAGAAAGGCACACCCAAATGAAAAGAGCTGTAAAATTTGTATATCTCCATCTCTGTGTTAGCTTTTGATATCCAAACTTCTCCCAAACTTTCTTTTTCTAACAGGAAACCACACCCTTTGTTCTTTGTCAGTGTTGATTTACCTGAGAGAGAGAATGGAAGGAAGTCTTGCCACTTAACCTATCACAAAAACCATAAAGTTTTCACAAAATCCTCTAATAATGACAAGGAGTGAGAAAAAAATTTCTCAGTAGAAAGGATGACTGTTATAAGGGTCTCCTATCTCTTTCTCACAAATTCTCGCTTGATCCTTGGAATTTTCTCACTTTGAATCTATTATTAAATAAAATTCATTATTTTACTTAATAACCTCATTAGATTTTTCTTTTCTAGATCAGATTCACTTTTTTTTTCTTTTTTGTCCTTAATATACCTGAGGGATTTAGCCCATCTTATCAGTTACTGTCAGTCACTATTGCAGTGAGTCTCAATGGGGGATGGAGAGAGATGGGTTATAGCCTTTGGACTGTATTCTCCTCATGAAGCTGTACTAGATTAATTGAAGGTTAGAGAGGATGTATCATTTGAAAGAGCTCTCCAGGTGCTTGTTTAACATTTTCTCCTATTTAAAGAAGCTATTTATTATGTAAACTTCCAAACATATACAAAAGCAGAAAAAAATAGCACAGTAAATGCCCATGTATCCTTCATTGCTGATAATTACCAATACATAGTCAATCTAATTATATCTATACTTCTCCCTGCTCCCCTCCTGCCCAGTTACTAAATGTAGTATCATTTTATCATGAAATATTAATATTTAGTATGTCTATCTCATAGGCAAGGACAGTCAATATTTAAATTTTCCCAATTGTTTGTTTCTGCCTCTGCCTTTCTTTTCCTGGCCTCACTCAACATTTTCTTTGAATCAGAATCTAAATAAGATCCCCACATTACAGTTGGTTATATCCTTTAAATCTCTTTCAATCTACTGGTTCTTCTCCTTTCTCATTTTTTTCCTTGTAATTTACTTGTTGAAAAACCCAAGTCATTTGTCTTTAAAATTTCCCACAGTTATATTTTGCTGATTGTATACCTTAGATACCATTAAACATGTTTCTCTGTCCTATAGAAATTGGTAGCTAGATCTAGAGACTTGATCAGACTCAGGGTCAATTTTTTCATAAGAATATTTAATTGATGGTGTATTTATTGAAGCATATATGGTCTGGTTGTGTCTTATTTTATAATGTAGCAGCCATTGATGCTCATGGTCTAGATCAGGGTTTGACAGATTTTCTTAATGGATCAAATAGTAAAAATTTTAGGCTTGCAAACCATACAAAAGCATCCATAGACAAAACATAAATGAAAGAATGATTTAAGGAGTTAAGTATTTAAATTTCTAACTCAAAACACTAGAAAAAGAATCACAAAGCAAAAAATCACAAAGTAAATACAAAGGAAGAAGAAAAAATAATAAATTAATGAGGTAGAACACAAGAAAGCAATAAATCATCGTACTGGTCCTTTAGTGGAAAAAAAATCAACAAAATAGATAAAACATCAGCATAATAAAAAATGGAGTAAACACAATATAGAGAATAAAAAAATAGCAAAGGGGAAATAACTCTGCAAATAAATTTGAAAAGCTAGGTGAAATGGGAAAATACTACTTGCCGAATTCGACTCGAGTAGCATTACAATGTGTAAACAAATATATAGAAAACATAAAAGTTTTCAGTGAACTGCACTGTATGCAGATTATTTCACAGGGAAATCTATAAAACCTTAAGAACCAGATAATCTCAGTACTAGTTGAGTTGTAGTTCAGCAATACCCAGCAGAACTTACTTTGATGACAGAAATATTTTACATCTGTACTATTCAGTGTGGTTGTCACCAGCCACTTATGGCTATTCAGTGAGTACTTGAAGCAGCTACTGTAACTAAGGAACTGAATTTTTAATTTTTTAAAAGTGTAACTTCAAGTTAAGACCACAAGTTAAGACCGCAATAGCCATAAGACCTTATGTGGCTTGTGACTATTGTACTAAACAGTATGGTTCTAAATCATAGGAAATGTAGAAAACATGTAAATTCTTTTTATGAGGCATGTATAACTTTGATACCAAAACCTGATTTATACACACACGCAACACATACACAACACAAACTCATGTATGAATATTATTACAAAAATCATAAATAAAACATTAGGAATTAAAATTTAACATATTTAAAACAACAGTTAATCAAGATTTAGTAGGTTGGGGATTTTTTCTGGAAATGAAAAGATTTAACTTCAGAAAAATTGTTAACAGAAATGAACAAGTTAAGATAAAAGGAAGAAAATCATATGAACTTTGACAAAATTCAGCACACTCTTGAGGGAAAAAAAACTAAAAAGTGAGTAATATATCCTTAACTTGAAAAAAAGTATGTTTCTACCTCAGTACTAAAGCCAGAATTTTACTGAATGGTTTAAAATAACCTGATAAAAGATATAATGAAGGAGAAACTCCTATTTAAAATAGCAGCCATAGGGTGGGGGAAACTAACAAATATGCAGAACTTATATAAAGAAAAATTTAAAACACCTGATCAAAAGCATGATCCATAAAAAAGAAAAAAATCACAGAATCGGCTTGGTCAAAATTAAGTACTTCTGCTCTTCAAAAGACACTGATAAGAGAATTAAATACAGGCCATGGACTAGGAAAAAATATTTGCAAATTGCATAGCTGATAACAATACTCCCCAAATTGATCTACATAGTCAATACAATCCCTATCAAAATCTCAGCTGCCACTTGCCTGAGCAGGGCCCTGCTCTCTCTGGTCACAGGCCAACAGCCAATACCATTTTGAGAGTTTAACACGGAGCTGTGCCCTCTGAGTTTAAGGCAATGTGGCTGTAGCTGCCACCCAGCTGGGGAGGTACAAAGAAGACCAGGCTCTCCTAAGCACACTTAGGACCATACCCTTGCTTCGGGTGCCTATGGAACTGGAGACTAATATGCCAAACATATCACAGCTACCAGCAATACCAACACAGACCATTTGGGCCCAGTGGGTTGCTCCACCACTGCTACTGCCATCATCCACATCACACCAACTGCCCAGAGACCCGAGAACCCGCCCATACAATGAGCTCATATCTCCCACTACTAACTTCTAAGCAAGCCACCTGGAGGTCCAAGAACTGGTCCTCCAGCACCCACTAACGCCAGTGTTGTTCTGGGGTCTAAAAACGGGCACACTCAGCCCACCACTGCCACCACCAGGGCACAAAGACTAGTTCAGTTGGTATCTAAGTCCCTGCCAAAACTTCACTACAACCTCAACTAATAACCATACCCTAAGCCAACAAGGAAATCAGTTAGCACTCACCCTGTGTACTGGTGAAGAAACCATATAAAGATCACACTACTCAGACACCAACAATCAAAGCCAAATTGCCCTACTCAACAACAATATATGTAAGTCTTTAGGAAAAAATTCTCTCCTATGAAAGCAATTTCAAAATATTGGATGACGTGACTACTACACCAGGTGCGCATATAACAGAAGGAGCAAGGAAATATGATACCACTAAAGGACCACAGTTGTCTAGCAACAGATCTTAATCAATAAGAACTTGAAATGCCAGATACAAAATTCAAAGTGTTGATTTTAAAGAAGCTCACCGAGAAATCTGAAAACCAGTGAAAGAATCAGAAAATCAATTCAAGATATGGATAAGAAATTTACCAATATAGATATCTTACCAAAGAAAGAAAGAAGAAAGAAAAACAAATTCTGGAACTGAAAAACTCAATAAGGAAAATACATTTGAAAGCTTCAATAATAGACTAAATGAAACAGAAAAAAAGAATTTCGGAACTTGAAGACAGGTCTTTCAAAATAATCCAGTCAGACAAAAATCAAGAAAAAGGATGAACAAAGCCTTCAAGACATCTGGGACTACATAAAGCAACTGAAGTTACAAATTATTGGTATTCCTTAGGAGTAATAGAGATCAAAAAGCTTAGATAAACGATTTAAGTAAATAAAACTTCCAAAATCTATCAGGAGAGTTCAACATCCAGATACAGTAGGCCCAGCTATCCCAGCCAATTAATTACATTGCAAAGAGGAATTCACCATAGCATATTATATTCAGAATGTATAAAGTCAAAGTGAGAGAAATAATTTTAAAATTAGCATGAGAAAAGCATCTAGCCACCTATAAAGGGAATCCCCTCAGATTAACAGTGAACTTCTCATCAGAAACCTTGCAGGCCAGAAGAGAATGGGAAGCATTTTCAAAGTACTGAAAGAAAAAATCTGTGAGCCAAGAATTTCATATTGTGCTAGAACAAGCTTTATAAATGAAGGAGAAATACAGTCTTTCTCAGACAAACAAACACAGAGAGAATTCGTCACCACTAGGCTAGCCCTACAAGAAATGCTCGAAGGAGTCTGGAAACAAAAGGTTGATAAAACACATAAAAACATAAAACTCCAGAACTTATAAAACAATCACATAAGGAAGAGAAAAGACTCAGACAGCAACTTGATTGAATTTCTTCAAACCACAAAAAGAAAAAGAAAGAAACAAAGAATTTATAAAACTAGGAAACAATTTACAGTATGACAGGAATAAGCCTCATATGTCAATATTAACCTTGAATGTAAATGGGTTACATGCCCCACTTAAAAGATATAGAGTGAATTTTAAAAATGTGATCAAATTATATGCTGCCTATTAGAAACTCACCTTACCTGTAAAGACACACAAAGACTGAAAGTAGAGAGGTGGAAAAAGATATTCCACACAAATGGAAGCCAAAAGCCAGTAGGAGTAGCTATACTTAGATAAAACAGACTTTAAGTCAAAACCAGTAAAAAAAAAAAAAAAAAAAAAAGGGAGTGGGTGACAAGATTATTATATAATGATAAATGGATCAGTTCAGCAAGGAGATGTAAGAATGCCAAATATATATGCATCTATCACCACCACTCCCAGATTCACAAAACAAATATTACTAGGCCTAAAAAAAAAAAGAAATAGCAATACAATAACAGAGCGAGACTTCAGCATTCCACTCACAGCACTAGAAAGGTCAAGACAGAAAAACTACAAGGAAACATTGGACTTTAAACCAAATGAACTTAACAGACATTTATAGAACATTCTACCAACAACTACAGATAAAGATTCTTTTCACCAGCACATAGAACAGTCTCCAAAATAGACCACATTAGGCCACAAAACAAATTCTTAACAAATTTTTAAAAATCAAAATCATATGAAATATCTTTTCAGACCACAATAGAATAATGCTAGAAATAAATGCAAAGAAAACCTTCAAAAACTATGCACATACCTGGAAATTAAACAAAATGCCCCTGAATGATCACAGGGTCCACAACAAAATTAAAATAGAAATTTTAAAATTCTGGCTCATGCCTATAATCCTACCATTTTGGGAGGCTGAGGCAGGGAGGCTTGCTTGAGGCCAGGAGTTCAAGACTAACCTGAGCAACATAGCAAAACCCCAACTCTATAAAAAATAGAAAAATTAGCCAGGCATGGTGGCACACACCTGTAGTACCAGCTACTTGGGAGGCAGGAGGATCGCTTGAGCCCAAGAGTTTGAGGTTGCAGTGAGCTATAATGACATCACTGTACTCTAGCCCTAGCAATAGAGTGAGACCCTGTGTCCAAAAAAAAAAAAAAAAACAAGGAAAAGAAAGAAAATGTCTTTGAAATGAATGAAAATGAAAACAACAAAGCAAAATGTGTGTTATATAGCAAAAGCAGTGCTAAGAAGGAATTTATAGCATTAAATTCCTACATCAAAAAAGTAGAAAGATCAGAAATTAACAACCTAACATTGCATCTCAAGGAACTAGAAAAGCAAGAACAAACCAAACCTAAAGAAAGAAATGACAAAGATTGGAGCAGATCTTTGATCTACTAATGAAATAGAGACCAAAAAAGATCTTTGATCTACAAAATGAAATAGAGACCAAAAAAACAATACAAGGGATAAATAAAACAAAAAGTTGCTTTGAAAAAATAAAATTGATAAACCACTAGCTAGACTAACCAAGAAGAGAGAATATCCAAATAAACAGAATCAGAAGTGAAAAAGAAGACATTACAACTGATACAACAGAAATACAAAAGATCATCAGAGACTATTGTGAACAACTATATACTCATGATGTAGAAAACCTAGAGGAAATGGATAAATTTATGGAAACATTTTGCCTACTAATATTGAACCAGGAAGAAATAGAAAACCTGAACAGAACAATAATTAACAATAATTAATAGTGAGCTTGAATCATTAATTTAAAAATCTCCCAACAGAGGAAAGCCCAGGACCAGATGGATTCACACCATGGATTCACCAGATGACTTCTACCAAACATACAAAAAGAGAACAAATAGCCATCCTCCTGAAGCTGTTCCAGAAAACCAAGGAAGAGGGAATTCTCCTCAACTCATTCTGTAAGGCCAGTATCACCCTGATACCAAAATCAGATAAGTACACAACAAAAAAAGAAAACTACATACCAATATCCCTGATGAACATAGATGTAACAGTCCTCAAAAAATACTAGCAAATTGAATCCAACAGCACATCATAAAGATAATACACAATGATCAAGTGGGTTTTATACCAGGGATGCAAAGATGGTTCAACATATGCAAATCAATAAATATGATAAATCACATAAACAGAATTAAGAACAAAAACTATATGATCATCTCAACAGACAGAAAAAACATTTGGTAAAATCCAGCATCCCTTCATGATAAAAACCCTGGAGAAACTACGCAGAGAAGTGGCATACCTCAAAATAATAAAAGCCATGTATGGGAGACCCACAGCCAACATCATACTTAATGGGGAAAAGTTGAAAGCCTTTCCCCTAAGAACTAGAACAAGACAAGTCTGCCCACTCTCACCACTCCTATTCAACATAGTACTGGAAGTCCTAACCAGAGCAATCAGGCAATAGAAAATAATAAAAGGAATCCAAATTGGAAAAGAGGAAGTGGAATTATCACTGTTTGTTGATATGATCTTATATCTAGAAACCCTAAAGACTATACCAAGACTCTTAGATTTGATAAATGATTTCAGCAAAGTTTCTAGATATAAAATCAACATACAGAAATCAGTAGCATTTTTATATACTAATAACTAGCTGAGAACCAAATCAAGAAGTCAGTCTCATTTATAATATCTACAAAAAAATAAATAAAATACATAGGAATATATTTAACCAAGGAAGTGAAAGATCTCTATAAGGAAAACTACAAAACGCTGATGAAAGAAATTGTAGATGACACAAATGGAAAAGCATCCCATGCACATGGATTGGAAGAATGAATATTATTAAAATGACCATATTTCATAAAGCAATTTATGGATTCAGTGCAATCCCTGCTAAAATACCAATGTAGTTTTTCACAGAATTAGAAAAAAATAATTCTAAAGTTGATATGGAACCAAAAAAGGAGCCTAAATAGCCAAAGCAATCTTGAGCAAAAGGAACACAGTTGGAGGCATCATGTTACCTGACTTCAAAACACACTAAAACAGAACGATCTTGGTTCAAAAATAAACACATAGATCAATGGAACAGAATAGAGAACCCAGAAATGAATCCATATACTTATGGCCAACTGATCTTTGACAAAGTTGACAAGAATATACACTGGGAAAAGGGCACATTTTTCAATAAATGGTGCTGGGAAAATTGCATTGCCTTATGCAGAAGAATGAAACTGGGACCCTATCTTTCACCATATACAAAAATCAATTCATGATGGATTAAAAACTTAAATCTAATACCTGATACTATAAAAATACTAGAAAACCTTGGGAAAATTCTTGTGGACAATCAGTCTAGGCAAAGAATTCATGGTTAAGACCTCAAAAGCACAGGCAACAAGAATAAAAATAGACAAATGGGACTTAATTAAACTACAAAGCTTCTGCCTAACAAAAGAAATAATCAACAGAGTGAATAGACAACCTGCAGAATGGGAGAAAATATTTACAAACTATACATCTGACAAGAGGCTGATATCCAGAATATACAAGGAACTCAACAACAACAACAACAAAAACATTAAAAAGTGAGCTAAGGACCTAAGCAGACATTTTTCAAAAGAAGACAAATGGCCAACAAGCATATGAAAAATGTTCAACGTCACTAATCATCAGAGAAGTACAAATTTAAACCACAATGAGATATCATCT
The DNA here is from genome assembly GCF_040939455.1 of Microcebus murinus. NCBI lineage: Eukaryota > Metazoa > Chordata > Mammalia > Primates > Cheirogaleidae > Microcebus > Microcebus murinus. The sequence goes on along the minus strand of NC_134105.1, from coordinate 30,172,010 downwards.
TACCCAGTCAGAATGGCTTCTTATTAAAAAGACAAAAAAATAATAGATGTTGTCATATATTTGGAGAAGAGGGAACTCTTATACACTGTTGGTAGGAATGTAGATTAGTGCAGCCTCTATGTTAAACAGTGTAGAGAGTTCTCAAAGAAGTAAAAATAGGACTACCCTATAATCCAGCAATCCCATTACTGGGTATCTATCCAAAGAAAAAGAAACCAATACATAAAAAAGATATCTGCACTTGTATCTTTATCACAGCACTATTCATAATAGCAAAGATAAGGAATCAACCTAAGTGTCCATCGGCGGAGTACTAGATAAAGAAAATCTGGTATATATACACAATGGAATATTATTCAGCTATAAAAAAGAATGAAATCATGTCTTTTACAGCAACATGGATGGAACTGGAGGCCATTTTCTTAAGTGAAACAACTCAGGCACAGAAAGGGAAATACCACATGTTGTCACTTATAAGTAGGGGCTAAATAATGTGTACAGTGGAGACTTGGAGTTTGGTAGTGGAAAGGTAGTGGATGACGGGAGGTTGCTTGGTGGGTACGATGTGCATTGCTTCAGTAATACGTGCACTTAAGGCCCTGACTTAACCACATGCAATATATCAATATAGGCAAACTGTACTTGTACCTCATAGATATATGCAAATAAAAAATAAATGGGAAAAAATTCCCAGCTGCCTTTTTTGCAGAAAGTAACAAGTTGGTTCTAAACAAGGGACCCAGAAGAATCAAAGCAATCTCAAAAAGGGAGAACAAAGGTAGAAGACTCACATTTCCTGATTTCAAAACTTAGTACTAAGCTGCAGTACTCAAAACATTGTGGTTCTGACATGAATAGAGAAACATAGATCAGTGAACTAGAATTAAGAGTCCAGAAATGACCCCATCAATTTATAGTCAGTTGATATCCAGCAAGGGTGCCAAGATAATTTAATGGGATTTTCAACAACTGGTACATGAATCACTAGATATGCATATGCAAAAAAACGAATTTGGACCCTTCCTCTCTACTATATACAAAAATTAACTCCAAGTAGATCATGGACCTACGTGTATTAATAAGTGGTAAAACTATAAAACTCTTAGCTGAAAACATAGGAGGAAATCTTCATGACCTTGGATTAGATAATGGTTTCTTAGATACTGTACCAGAAGCATTTAAAACAACAAAAGAAAAAATAGATAAATTGAACTTCATTAAAATTAAAACCTTTCGTGTTTCCAAGTACGCCATGAAAAAAGTAAAAAGACAACCCACACAATGGGGAAAATAGGCAAATCCATAGAGGCAGAAAGTAGCTTAGTGTTTTTCAGAGACTAGTTTGAAGGGGAAATATAGAATGGCTGCTGATAGTACATGGTTTCTTTTTGAAGAAGTGATGAAATGTTTTGATGTTTGTACAATTTTGCAAATATACTAAACACCAAATTTTAGGTTTAAAAGTACATTTTATGTTTAAAAGAGTAAATTTTATGGTATGTGAATTGTATCTCAATAAAGCTGTTGTTTTTTTTAAACCCACATATCTGATTCAAAAGTGTTCGGAAAAGTGGATATCCACATGCAAAAGAATGAAGTTGGACCTTTACCTTATTTTTATAATAATTAACTCAAAATGTATCAGAGTCCTAAATGTAGGGGCTAAACCCATAAAACTCTTAGAAAAAAACATATTGGATGTAGATATGACACTTAAAACATAGACAACAAAAGGGAAAAATAGGTAAATTAGACTACATCTAAATTTAACATTTTTGTGCATCAAAGGACACTATCAACAGAGTGAAAAGGCAACCCAGAGAATGGGAGAAAATATTTGCAAATCATTTATCTGATAAGGGATTAATATTCTAAATATATTTTCAAAAACTCTTAAAACTCAGCAACAACAACAAAAAATGGGCAAAGGACTTGAATGGATATTTCTCCAAAGAAGATATACAGATAGACAATATGCACACAGAAAGATATACAACATCACTAATCATTAGTGAAATGCAAATCAAAATCACAATGAGGTGCCACTTCATACCCATTAGGGATGTGTATTATCAAAAAAACAGAAAATAAGTGTTGGCGAGTTGCACAACAGTGTACATATACTTAATTCCACAGAACTGTATACTTAAAAATGGTTACAATGGTAAATTTTATGTATATTTTACCACAATAAAAATATTTACCAGGCATACCAACAAGCAGGAGAAAAACTAACCAATTATAATTAGAGCCCAGAAACCACACAGATGATAGAATTAGTAGAGAAGGCTATTAAAGCAGTTATTTAATTATACTGCATATGTTTGAGAAGGTAGAGGAAAGTGTAAAAATCATGAGTAAAGAACTGAAAGATTAAAAAGGGAACTCTAGGGATGGAAAATACAATCTATTAGGTCATTAAGTATAAAAGTCCAATTTCCTTAAGTACTAAGTTTGACAGTTGATATATCTAACATTTCACTTTGACACTTCTTGTTTATTTTTTTATCATGAAGGTACACCTCATCCTTTTAAACACACATCTTGGCTTATGATTATCTTTCAAATTTTTTAAGAGCAATTTTTGTGAAAGCATGAATAAGTCAAAAATTCATGTTATTTTTGAATGTGAGTTCTGTTGTGGAACCCATGCAACACAGACAGCTCAAAATATCAACAAAGTGTTTGGGAAGGATGTGGCTAATGAACACATCGTACATCAATGGTTTGAGAAGTTCCATTCTAGTGATTTTAATCTTGAAAATGAGCATATGAGTGACCTGAGACCAGCGTGGATAATGATAAGCTAAAAGCTGTAGTGGAGGCAAATCCATCTCAACCTATGCGTGAATTAGCATCAAGGTTTGACGTGACTATTCCAACAATTTTGGACCATTTGAAACAAATCAGCAAGGTAAAGAAGCTGGATACATGGGTACCACATGAATTAAACAAGCATCAGAAGAGAAATCATCTTGAAGCTTGACCTTCTTTGTTGTCATGACATAAAGGTGAACCATTTCTACACCATATTGTTACATGTGATGAAAAATGGATTCTTTTTGACAATCATAAGCATTCAGCATAATGGTTGGATAAAGATGAAGTGCCAAAACGCAGTCCCAAACCAAATGTTCATCTAAAATAGCTATTGGTGTCTATTTGGTGGTCCAGCACTGGTATTATCCACTATAGCTTCATGAAACCTGGTTAATAGATAACAGTGGATGTCTACTTCAACTAATTGGACAAAATGATGAGAATGCTTACAATTAAGCAGCCGAGATTGGTCAGTAGAGACAAGCCAATCCTCTTGCAAGACCATATGTCACAAAAAACAATGCTGCTCAAACTACAGACGTTGGGCTTAGAAACTGTCATCCAACATATTCACTAGACCTTGCACCAACTGACTACCACTTCTAGAATTTGAACCACTTTTTGCAAGGAAAAATATTTCCTTCTCAACAAGCTGTGGAAAATGCCTTTTGCAATTTCATCACCACTTGTTCTCCAGGGCTCTTCGCTGCTAGCATAAGCAAGCTAGCATTAAGATGGCAAAATTGTTTTAATAGTTTAGGCGCATACTGTGATTAATTGTACCACTTCTTGTTTGAGATATAATAAACTAAACTTTTTATTCAAAATCGGACATTTGGTATTTAATGATCTAATAACATCTTAAGTGAAAAATAAATTACTTGGAATCAACAGCGTAGTACTGCTGGGATTGCTGCAGAAGGGAGATCAGTGAACTTAAAAAGCAATATAAACTATCCAAATGAAACGTGGAGAGAAAAAGGACTGACAAAGAAATAAAGCATCAGCCATGGAACAAATTCAGGCAGCCTAACATATGCGTTATTGGAGCCCCGAAGGAGTCAAGAGCACGGAAGAAAGTATTTGAAAAATAATGGCTATAATTTTTCAAAATGCTGTGAAAACTATAACTTCACAGATTGAAGAAGCTTAATGAAGAAATGTGAAACAAACCATATCAAGGCATGTCACTATCAAATTGCTGAAAACCTGTGATAAAGAGAAAAATCTTAATAGTAGCCAGAGAAAAATAGGTACATGATATATAGAAGAACAAAGAATGACAGCAACTTCTTGTTAGAAACAGTGCAAGTGAGAATACAGTGGAACAGCATTTTTAAGTTCTCAAAAGGGAAAAAAAGTGTCAAGCTAGAATTTTATACCCAGCAAAAATGTCTTTCAAAATTAAAAATGAATACACAAACCTAAAAAAATAAAAAAGGTGAAATACATTTGCAAATGTACAGAAGATGTACTGGTGATTAGAGTATTAATGAGCATGTCAGTACTACAAGCAGAAGGAATATGATACTGGTTGGAAAAATGGATCTCTGCATAAGAATGAAGAGCATTTGTAGATAAATATAATAATTCAGAAATAGCTAGGAAATCCTGAAAGAGAAGAGCAATGTGTAGAGACTAGTCCTATCAGCTAATAAAACATACTATAAAGACTCTATGATTAAGATGATATGGAACTAGCATGTCAATAGACAGGCTGAGCAGTGGGAAATAATAGCAAATCCACAGATAAATCTGACTATATATGAAAATTTGATATATGACAGAGGTAGTGCTTTATTCTTCTCAGTCTGTCATAACAAAATACTATAGACTGCCTGGCTTGAACAATATAAATTTATTCTCTCTCAGTTCTGAAGGCTGGAAAGTCCAAGGTCAGCGTTCTGGCAGGGTCTGGTTTCTGGTAAGGGCTCTCTTTGCTTGTACATTGCCACCTTAGGGTCTCCTTCTCTTTGTGTTTTTCATGGGAGGGAAGGTGAGGAGAAGAGAAGGGAAGGGAGAAAGAGAAAGCTCTTCCTCTTCTTATAAGGCCACTTGTTCTATCAGATTAGGGCCCCACCCCTTTACCTCACTTAGCTTTCATTATCTCTTAACAACCTGTCTCCAGATACAGTTATATTGGAGGTTACAATTTCAACATATGAATTTGATGGCACATTCAGTCCATAGTAGATGACATATTAAATCGGAAGTAAAATGTACTTTTTCATAAATGACATTATGAAATTAAGGCTTGAGGACACAGCAAGTTTGTGAGGAAACAAGCATTTGCATTCTTGGCTGGGGATAGCAAAATGATACAATCCACATTGGGGAGGGAGTATCTGAGAAAAACTATATATGCATTCACTATTTGACCCAGTGATCCCACTTATAACTTGGTAGCCTTTTGGGAAAAGATACATTTGAATCCATATATTATAGCATATATCAGAAAAATCTGTAGATGTATTTTTAAAAAATGTAAAATATATAACCATATAAGTACTAGGACCAAAATCACAAATTCCTTTATAAACTCAGGGGTGGGGAAAGCCTTTCTCAATATGACTCAAAATCTAGAAATACTTATAAATTTGACTATCTAAATATCAGAAAGAAAACCTTTTTTAGGGATAAAAAAGCCTCCAGGCAAAGTTAAAAGATAAATTGGGACTTACATTGCCACTCCCCTAGTATCACCACCAGGATTAAGCCAGTACTGCTGCAGGGAGGGCCATGAGCGGTCCATTAGGCAGATTAAGTATAACCGTGAGAGAGACCTCTTCACTTGGCCAAGAACTCTGGAAGCAGCTGGTGCTACTAAAGACCAGTTCAGCTGTAGTTTTGACGTTAGGGGGCAACATCATCATGTTCTCCATGGACAAGCAGATGGGCTCCCAGTGCTTGGTGAGCTTCTTTGACCTGTGGGATCCAAGCCAGACTGACAGCCAGCCCTACATGAAGATCCCCTTGCAATGACTCCAAGATCACCAGTGCCATTTGGAGACCCTGGAGGAATGCATCATTGCAGCCATGGGAGTGGAGAACTCAACCAGTGTAGTGCCAAGTCTAGAGAGGTATTGGTGAATGCTAAGGAGTACTCCCTGTAGATCTGTGACATCCAGTTATGCAGGGATATGACCATGTTTGTCACCACATCCAAGGACAACACAGCTAAGTTCTTTGACTCAGCAATCCTCAAACATCAGAAGACTTTCCAGACAGAATATCCCATCAACTCAGCTGCCCTCTCCCTAAGCTATGACCACGTGGTGCTGGGTGGCAGTCAGGAATCCATGGATATAGCTGTAACCTCCACCAGATTGGCCACTTTGAGGCCAGGTTCTTCCATTTGGCCTCTGAAGAAGAGTTTGGAAGAGTCAAGGGTCACTTTGGACCTATCAGCAGTGTTGCCTTCCATCCTGATGGCAAGAGCTAGAGCAGGAATGGAGAAGATGGTTATGACCACATCTATTACTTTGATTCACAGTACTTTGAGTTTGAGGTTGACATTTAAGAAGCTGGATCTCCATCCAGGCCAGGGAGGCTGCTCACAGAAAGTTTTGGATTCTGAGAAACATATTAATTTGGTAATAGTGTCTGGTCAGAAAAAAAAAAAAAGATAGATTGAGAGAAAATATTTGCAACATATAACACAGATAAAAGATTAATCTCTCTAATTTATAAACAATACTCATAAATTGAAAATTTTTTAAATTCAAAAACCTATAGAAAAAATGGACTTACAACATGAACAGACAGTTCACAGATGTTCAAATGGTCCCCAAACATATGAAAATATACCTCTGCATAATAAAATAAATGCAGATTAAAGCCACACTGATATTTTTCCTCACTTACCAGATTGACAATAATTCAAAAGCTTAAGGACACAGCAAGCTTGTGGGGAAACAAGAACTCTCATTCTTTTCTGGGGACATCAAAATAGCACAATCCGTATTGGGGAGGGAGTATCTGAGAAAAACTTCATATGCATTTATCATTTGACCCAGTGATCTCACTTACAGGAATGTGAATTTGATGATATGCTTTCACAACAATAAAGCAACATGCACATAGTTATTTTTGCAACATTATTAAGAGATTTAATGTAATATAGTACATTCACACAGTGAAGTACCATTAGCCATAAAATAGAATGAAGAAGATCTCTATAAACTCATGGAATGATTTCCAAGATATATCATTAATGTAAAAAAAGAAAGTTGCAAAAAGGTATACATAATATACTAATTCATGAGAAAGAGAAAGGGAAATGAGTGTGCATACACATATATAATATACATGAAATTATATATTTTTAACTTATTTTTGGAAAAAGAAATACAGACTGCCAAGCCAAAAAATAATGAAAATAATGAAAAAATAATGAAAAGATATACTCAATATACCTACTGAGTATATCTCGGAATAAGATAAAAGATGCAAGAATGAGAGTGAGGCTTTTGAGAATACCATTTTATATTCTTTTGACTTTTGAATTACATAAGTGGTTTAATAAAATTAAACTAAAAAAAATGAACAAAGAAAACCCTAAAATCGGTTAGAAGCAAACTGAGCTGTATATCAAATGAGATCATAACCACATTGAAAAAAGTAATCAAATAATTTTAGAATAAAGAATCTTTGCAATACATTCTCAATGTGGCATATTCTAAAGAAAAAAAATAGAACTACAAAGAAATTTAGGCTTTTTGGCATAATGATCTGAAACTATTTTGCATGTTTTGATAATAGAACAAATGAGTGAATACCACTGTGGGATGAGGGAAGATGAGGAAGAATCCTGCAGTACTGGACTTGAATTGGAGAGTATCTATATGAACTCTTGACTTTATATATATGTGTCGCATTCATGTACTATGCATTTTTATATGTATGTAAATGTACATATATATTTTTGTTGCTCTGTCAAGAAAACCTAGAAGCAATTACACTTCAGTAGCAATGAGTACACCCTGATTTTGGTTTATGAATCTCATTCTCCACTAAAAGGAATCATGGCTCCTTGGAGAAATGGCTGATTCCAAGGCTGACCAGAAGAAAAAATATAAGGTGAATCTGGAACATCTTATACCAGAAAGCAAAGAAGTCTCAAAGAATGATGGGGACATATCAAAAGGACACAGGAGCAGCTTGAAGGGGCTCTGACTAGCCAAAATTGGAAAATATGAGTATGAAAAAGTATAAAAATTAAAGAGTAATAGCATCCATGGGTCCATGTGGTACACAAAAAAATAATTTTAAAGTTGATGGGGACAAGTCTCCTTTACAAAATGTCAGCTAATAAATATAGAAGAAATGAGAGAAAAATCATTATTTTGTAACCACTGTTTTAATTGATTCAGGCAAGAGTAACCAATAAATGCTAAAAAAAAAAAAAAAAAAAAAAAGGGTAAAAAACATTGGGTCCATCACCTTGCAAGATCATGTGGAAAAAAAAGAAATATTGGGGAATAGGAAATTCACAGTCTCAAAGTTTCTCTCTACAATGAAGAAACCCGTTAACAAGTGATCAAATTTAGTACCATCAATAATTGGATAAACTGACATTATGTGCTTCTTGAAGCAGTGCAATAAGAAGCACTCGACATAGCCTGTGTAGTATTTTTATCAAAATTCTAGCATGAAGATAATCATAAGAACCCAATCTTAGGGAGGTGGCGAGTATTTTGGAAGGGAAGGGCATAACGCTATCCCTTCTTAGGGAGAGGCAAAGATATACAATGTAACCAAAATGTCAAAAAAAAAATCAAAACTAAACTTTTTATCGGGTGGTGGCAGGCGGTAGAGGGGAGGAGGAAAGGGGTGTATGCTTCCATAACGTGTGTGACGCACACCACCGGGGGATTGGACACATTGGGGGGAGGGAGAGGGGAAGGGGCAATATTTGTAACCCTAACAATATTTGTACCTCCATAATATGATGAAATAAAAATTAAAAAAGGAAATAATCAGAAAAAATTCAAATCATAGAACATTCTATAAAACAGCTAACCTGGACTTTTTAAAAATGTCAGTGTCATGAAACACAAACAAAATGCAATAGGATTATGCTAGATTATGGAAACTAAAGAAACATGACAACCAAATGCAATATAAGATTCTTGATTGGATACTGTATTTTTTGAAAAATCAAAGAGATACAAAGAACATTTTGGGAATAATTGAGAATGTTTTTAATTAAATTTCTTGGGTGTGATAATTATAGTTTTGTAGGAGAATGTCCTTGTTCAAATATACAGATGTATTTAGAGGTGAAGTATCATGATGTCTCCAACTTTCACATATTCAGTGGGAAAAGTATGTGTAGATAGATGGAAAGCAAATGTGGCAAAATGTTAATATAATAGTTATTGAATCTAGGGGAAGGGTACATAGTTGTTCATTATATTGTTTTTGCTACTTTTTTCTAGGTGTATAATTTTTCAAAATGAAGTTTGTAAAATAAAATCATATATATAATTGTGTGTGTGTTCATGTTCCCCAGGCCTTTGGACTTCTCCCTAGAGTTGCTGAATCAGAATCTCTAGGTAATAGGGCTTGGGATTCTGCATGGCAAAGTGGCTTTCTCAATATTCTAACACAGCTGGTCTATATTTGGGAAGCATTCCTCTAGAAGAGCATTCTTCTCCATAAAAATCTTATAGGGTGTGTGTGTGTATTTGTGCATACGTGTATTCTAGTACAGGAGATTACTCTCTTGTGGAGGAGTCTTCAAGGGAAAAAAGGTAGCCAGATAGGTTGATTCTCCTCAGTTATCTCAAAGCTGCCCGTCTTTTCCTCAAAGCTCCCTGTTATTACTGACCAATTCTGCTGTTTAATACTGTGATTCTTTCTTCTAAAGAGCACTGTCTGGAGCTCTCTCAAGTTCTCAAACTTGACGCCTAGGGAGCTCTTAAATTTTTCACTATCTAGGCCTTACCTCAGATCAGTTAAATCAGAATTTCTGGGAGTGAAACTGATGTAATCTTTAATGATCCCAGGGGTCCCAATGTCTAAGTTTGAGACTCATTGGTCTAGAACAGAAGCTAGCCTCTAGCAAGGCCCCTAGTCAAGTGTGTCAGGATCCCTGTATCAACTGCTTGCTCTGCAAAGTTGTTCACATCCTCTAGTATATACATTGACTTGAAAGGAATTCTTTAGATGTTCCTTTCACTGATCAGTCTTTTCATTTGCTAAGTAGCCTCCAGGGTCAGTGGACAGGGGGGGTTAGAAAGATGTATATTTTATCTCCTGGTCATAGAATTTTGAACTATGTAGAAATTTGTGGGGGAAAAAATAAACAAAATAAAATTTTAAAGAGAAGAGACTTTGACCATGATGGCTTAAATGCTTATTTTATGAAGATACTTTTAAAAATTTTTACTCAACTCTCTTCACTGCAGCAAGGCTCCTGGCACTGGTTAATGCCAGAACCATCTATACCTATCCACATCTATACCTTTACCTATCTTCAAGACTCCTCAAAACCCCCCACCCCCAATTAAATTAATCTGAATTAACTCATATTTGTGTGTGTATATGAGGGTGGAGCAGGGAAGTGGTGTTAAGAGTCATGTCAGAACTAAAAGGAATCCTAACAGTTCTTCTCAAATACCATCAGGCTGAGTATTCTCTTCATCAAGGGAGAGCCTCTCTTCCATTTCTACTTCTCACTTCTCTCACTCTTGGTGTGAAATATAAGTAATCCACCAAACTGAAGTTTGGAAACACTACTTTAGTTCAGTGTCCTCATCTGATATATAGAAACAGAGAAAGGGAAGTGAGTTGTCCAAGGTTATACAGTGAGTCAGTAGCATATATTTATACATAAAGCTCTTCTGGGAACAGAGAATGAGTTGGAGTATCATATTGGAATCATAATGACACCAGTAGAGTTTAATATCTCCACAAAGCTTAGAATTATTATGTTACGTAGGACAACAGCTAATTGGGGCCTGGGGCCCACAACATGTGGGTACCTGGTGTAGATGCTGTTCTGTTTCCTGCCACCAGAGGGCATGAACTGTGATTGGCTTATAGACCTGCTGCTCTGCACTTAAATTCAGAGCTTCATCAGGTTGTAACTACTACCTCAGTGGTCCCACAGTCTTGGGAGCACGTGGAAACTCCTTAGAACTGGTTCCTTATGAATATTTTAAAAATAAATCCTAGGTAAACACAGAGGACTTACAGCCTGTGTTTGGAGTTAAAGGAGATTTGACTTATATTACTAGGTTAGCCACTCACTACCTTAGTTGTGTGGCCACTGGTAAGTTGTTTTACTGTGAGTTTTAACCTTTAATTTCAGTTGCCTTACCTGCAAGATCATTAATAAATTCTACCACACGTGGTTTTTGTGAGGATTAAATGGAGTAAGATGATAAAGCATCCATCAGTTCTTGATGCTCATTTAATAAGTGGTGGTTTTCCTTAATTCATTAAAACTGTCATGGATCTTATATTCTAGTCAGAGAAGACAGACACATTAAAATAAAAAAAAAGATAGTGATAAGGGCTAGGAATAAATAAGGAAGCAGGGTAGAGTTAGGAGGCTATTTAAGGTAGAGTAGTTTAGGAATGACTCTCTGGGGAGGTGATATTTAAGCAAAGAACTAACTGTAAAGATTCGAGGAAAGGGTGTTTGAGGCAGAGGAAAACATCTTGGTGTGTTTGAGGAATGGAAATACCAGTGATTGGGAGGGGGGGGAAGCGGTGATATAAGATGAGTAATGAGGAGTAAGCAAGTTCCAGATCATTTAAGCTTTGTAAACATGAGTAAAGAGTTTAGATTTATTTTATGTTGTGAGATTTAAGCATAAGAGTGATGTGATCTGATTTATATTTTAAAAAACATAAACATATTAGTCTGGCTGCTACATGGAGACCACACAGTAGGGAGGTAAAAGTAGAAGTAGGGAGTCCAGCTAGAATGCTGTTGCAATAGTCTAGGGAAGCTTTTACTGTGGCTTAGATGAGGGTCATATAGTAGTGGAGATGGTGGGAAATGGTTCAATTTAGGACATATTGTTTAGACAAGCCATCAAGACTTGCTGATTAATTGGATTGGGGTGGGGGTGATGGGAAAGGAGGAATCAAGGATGACTTCTACACCTTTTGGTCCAAGCACACCTAGGTTTAATAGGTGGTACCATTACCTGAGATGGGATGACTAGAGGAAATAAAAGGTTTGGAAGGAGCAGTAAAATCAAGAGTTCTATTTGACACTTACTCATTGTGAGATCTTTTAGACATTCAAGTAGTGTTATAGAATAAGGCAGTTAGATATATGAGCATGAACCTTAGGGCAGAGGTTTGGGCCAGAGCTATAGATTGGCAGTCATCATTTGACAGGAAGAGAGTAGGAACCGAGAAGAAGGAAGAACCAATGACTGAGCACCGAGGTACTGTACATTGAGAGATTACAATTTTTTACCCACCTATCCCTTTCCTTGCAAGCACCTCAAGTCATTGCTTAATTTGAGGAGAGCCTCAAATTATTATTTTTATTCTCCTTCTCTTCCCTCTTTCACAAGTTTATGACTCCAACTGTTCTTACCAAGAGCTGGTATGATAGGACTGAGTGATGAAGTATCTGAAGATATTAATATGATGATTAGTAATGAAGGCTTGGACACAGTAGTTGGGTTCATATTCTGGTTCAACTACTTACTGGCTTGCTAACTTTGGATATTTTACTTAATTTCTGTAAGTCTTAATCTTTTCATCTAAAATTATAAAAATAATAGGAACATTTATTAACACTATATGCTAGGGAAGGTTTTAAATCTTTTTTTGTGTATTAACCTATTTAATCATTAGAACAACCCAATGAGGTAGTTTCTAGTCTTATCCCACATTATTTTGAGGAAGCTTAAGCTAGAGAGAGGTTTTATCATTTGCCAAAAGTTACACACCTGTTAAGTGGCAGAGCTGGATTTGATCTAGGCTGCCTGGTTCCAGAAACAGTGCTACTTTTCTAGTATCTAATTTGTAAATAGTGACTAGACTTGTAGTAGTGAGTAAATGAGATAATCCACTTAAAGTACTTAGCACATGGAGCCTGGCACACAATGTGCACATAATAAACGTTAGCTTTGGGAGGTAGTATAGTGTAGTGAAAGAGAACCAGATAAGAATTCCTGGGTTCCAGCCTGACTCTGTAAGATTAGCTTGTGTGACCACAAACAAATTTCTTAGCCTCTCTAGACTTCAGTTTTGTCATCTGCAATGTAAAATCTTTGGACTAGATGGCCTTTGAGGTCCCTTTTAATGTTAAAGGTCTTTGCTATCTATGACTTCCCAAGAATATTGAGACAAATTATGGATACACCTGAATTTGGGGGGGGAAGAGTCCTATATAACCTTGGAGTTTGGGAAATAAAATATCTTAGCAGTTCCTTGAGTTCTTAACATTTCTGTTTTGCCCCTCTACTCTTAAAGAAGCTTGCTAGAAGGTAATGAAACAGTAAAGAACCATGAGGTCTGGCATACAATCACAATATATTGAAATCTGTCTCTACCACTTATTAGCATGACCCTGGACAAGCTACTTCTCTTTCCATGTCATCACTGTAAACTAAGAATAACAGTAGTTATTCTTTATGGTATTCTTTATGGTATACCTACTTTATGGTATTATTTCAAATATTAAGAAAAGCATTCAATATATATTATCTGATATAATACTAATACTATACTATAAGGATTCCCAGAACTGAGAGGATTTTTTGTCCTTAAGTTCCAGATGAGATAGAAGGCCCTCAGTAATCCCTTCCTCAAAAATGGAATTGGGAATTACATAGCTGGATACTGTAGTCATTGGGAACTAAAGACATGAAACCTGAATTTTGTATTTGTAGAGCCATGGCTCCCTGTTCCTTTGTTTTACTAAGGTATAGAGACCACTTATGTAGAACAGTTGTGCCTTGATTTACCTTCTTCACAGGTGTACCAAACCATTCATAGCAAAGCTACCCTGGGTTTGTTTTGCTTTAGCCCTTCCCTGACCTGAGGCGAATTGTTTTCCCACATACACACCAGGCCTGAATTTCTGGAGAGAGTTAATTTTTTTTTTCTCAGCCATAGTCAAAAGATGAGTAGCAGTCAAAAATCCAGTTCATACCAGGTTAGGGAGAGGGAAAAGGAGGAGGCATGAATTATTGACTCATATAACCAAGAAGTCTAAGCATTTATCTGATGTTGAATGTGTCTGAATACAAGGTTTTAAACCCTATCACATCTCTCCATCCCTTGCTCTACCTTGGTTTTATTCTCAGCTATGCTCCCCACATGGTAGTGCCCAATCTACGAACATGCTTATAGCCATGTTCTCAGAGGAAGAAAGATTTTCTCCTCCAAAATCAATATCACATCAGAAAACATATATACCCTTGGTCTATGGGAATCCAGTACTCTTAAATGGCATTATTTTTAACCCATGGCCAGGGAGGTAAGGCCATGCGATCAGCTCCAAATCACATGGAATTGGGTTGGTTTTTTTCCCCCAAAAGGGAAAAAAAGATAGACAAGCACAAAGTAAGTGGTGGCAGTTTTAGATTACATGACAGGAATGTCCTCATTGCTATCACCATTGTTGACATGGGTAAGCTATCCCAAGAAATCTCTTGACCTTGGGAAGGTTGGCACAAGTCCACAGCCTGTGACGGACCAGGCCACAGAGCTCTGCTGCCCACACCCCAACCCCCATCCTGTTAAAATTGTTTTCCATGAAATTTAGGAAACAGGGGAGAAGGGGAGGAGCCACACAGCAGGAGGTGAGCAAGCAGCCAGCATGTCACTAATTGAGCTCCACCTCCCCCACCCCCAGTCCATGGGAAAATTGTCTTTCATGAAACCAGTCTCTGGGTCCCTGGTGCCTAAAAAGGTTGGGTACCACTGGATATCATTTCTAAGAAATAGTTAATCTTATCTCACATCATTTTTGGATTTTTCAAGGAAAGTTTTCTAGGCATTATGATGCATAATATAATCTGTTATATACTTGTCTTGGAGTCAGGAAATTTGGTTTGGAAACTTTATCCCACTGTTGAGTTTGCAGCATTGCCTTGGACAAGTTGCATTCCCTCTTATGTGCCTCATTTGCCTCATCTGTCTCATGAGGCATTTCTTCCATTTAACATTTAAGTCCTTTCCTAACAGTCTGTGATTCCATGACTATCATAGCATGGGAGTAGCTGGATTCCAGAGGCAGAACTTGAATCACGGTTATCTTTTGAAGTATACTTTTAATCTGTTGCCCATTATGTTTGCTGCAGGATTTCGGCTAAATGCCTCCTCTTGGCCCATGTTCCTTTTGAAGACACTAAATGGAGCAGAGATGGCTCCCATCAGGATTTTCCACAAGGTATGCTATCCCTCAGATATCACTAACTCCAAGGTACTTGAGGTCAAATACTTAAATTCCTCTAACTACTGAGCCTTTGATGTCTGCCTTATATTTATGGCCTGAGGATACCTTCTCAGAAAGTAGTTCAGTTGGATTTTTTAGTACTTCATATGAAGCAGCAGTTATCCCCAGAGGAATGCATTTGGCTGTGAGGTGGGACTCCTGATTTTTTGGTCCTAGCTGCCAATAACTTGTGTCTTTTTTACCTCATCTGTAAAATGGGACTGTACCTCACTGGGTTAAAAAGTTAAAATTTGTTATTAGTAGAATATATAAAATATAATATGAATCTAAAGAAGCTATTATTATTATAGAGCTTGGAGTTCTATAGAGTATGTTCTAAACAGAGAAAGGAAGGAGACTATTTTTTGAGTACGTACAATACCTTTGGAACTTTATATATACTATCTCATATAATACCCACAGCTAACTTTATGGACTAGGAATTACTATTTCTATTTAATAGTTAAGAAAACATATACTTTTGAATGAGGAACTTGCTCAAGATCACATGGCTAGTAAGTGGCAGAAAAGGGATCCAAAACCTGTGTTTGTTCTCTTGTTTCTCAAAGGGTGAGGCAGTCAGTCTGCTATTAGTTGAATTCTCTGATATGGTGAGAGTTACTGCAAAGTGGAACTGAATTAAGTTTGCCTATGCTGCTAGTTAAGTCTAAACCCTGAGAGCATACTGGTTCTCAAAATATAGTATACTAGGCAACTTAAAATATTTTTACTACATAATACCAAGGGGGAAAAAAACCCAGCAAATACTCTTTTCAATGCTTTGCTGAGCTTACTTACCAAAAAATAAGAAAAATCTCCAGAAGCCAAAAACGTAGAAGGAAAATCAAGAGTGTTAAATGTATGTGCTGAACCTGCAGCTACCTTACATGGTTTTGCCTGTCCTACTTTCCAAGAATCTTATCTTTATATAGCCACAGTAAGACACAGATGAGGCCCTGGGCAGCCCATGCAAGGTAGGGAAATGGACCTGACACTGCTGTGGAAAAACTAGATCAGATCCCTCAAATGTTCACCCTTTAGTGAAAGATTATTACATTGATGAGGAAGAGTCTCTGCTGCCTCTGGGCAGGGGTGGAAATGGAGTTCTCTCCTCTGATAAAATAATGCCTTCTTCCTTGTAGTTCAGTTATGGTTCCTGTGTTGTCTAGAACCTGCAAAATTGTGTGGAGATACTTCTCAGTGCCTGGAAGAAGCAAACACAAAATCTCTTTAAAGGGTTTGATGTCAAAGAAGTTCCCAAAGTGAAGTACCACTGAAGATGCATACTTAATCTGGAATTGCAAAACACTCTCAAATCTGACATGATGGGGAGTAGACACAACAAACAATAACATAACCTCAAGGACTTTCAGATAATTAAAATATCAGATATGGATTAAAAATTACGTATTTAAAAATGACTAGGGAATTAAAAGAAGGAATAAAAAAAGAGAAAAGTTTAAAAATGACTAGGGAATTAAAAGAAGGAATAAAAAAAGAGAAAAGTACAAAATGCTATTTTTAAAAAGGCAGATTTGAAAAAAGACTAAATTAAACATCTAGAAATGAAGTTTATGCAGATTTCAAACCATTTAAATTAAAAATTAATAGGCAAATGTACATGTAGCTTAGGCATAAAGAAAAATTAACTGAAAGATGTGTAAGGAATTTCCCTAGATTACAGCACAGAGAGATAAAGAGAGGAAATATATTAAGAGGATGAAACAAGGAAAATTATATTAAAAAGTCCAGTGTATACTGAACATGAAATCCAGAAAGATAAATTACAAAGAATAGAAAATAGACAACATTTGAAAAGATAATTAAGAATTTTCCAGAGTGTGTAATAAAAACAAATATATACCTTAAAACATCATGATATAACTATAGGCAACTAAACTCAAAAGAAAACATCTGAACATATAATCATACCAAATACTCTTAAAGGGATTATAGTTAGGCTGACAGCACATTTCTTGACAGCAGCAAGACAAGCCATAATAATGAAATATTTTCAAAGCACTGAGAGAAAAGAATCATCTGCCTATAATTCTATATCTAGTTATACTGTTAATCTTGAAATGAAGATAAAATCAAACATTTCAAACAACCAATACAAGTGGGTACTAACATATCCACTGAAAAAACTGAAGAATATATTTCAGAAAGAAGGTAATCGAATCAGAAAATAAAAATGAGATACAAGAAGTAATGGTGAGGAAAAAGATTGGTTAACACGTGGATAAAGCTAATCAAGCATTGCCAATTACTGTATAAATGAAGTACAATAACAAACATGAGTAATTGGCAGTATAACAATGTAGAACTAAATTTTCTAATACCTGTGTAACTCAGGAGTAGTTATGTTGTTTGTGACTGAAATAAAGATGGCTTTTAGACTTTGTTATGTCAGCTATTCAGTTAAAACCCTAAAGGGATTCACCAAAAAGCTATAAATAGGATATTTAACTGCTGAAATGGGTTGGGGGAAGAAGACTCAGTTGATTGAAAAGGAGAAAAAAGGACCTTGAAGAATCAAGTTAAATAGAAATGTAGACAATGAAATAGTTGTCATAAATTCAGATACATCAGTTATTACATGAAATTAGCTTAAACTTGCCAGTTTAGTAATATGTGGGTCAGATTTTTTAAATCTAGGTATATGCTGTTTATAAGAAATACTGCTTAAACATAATGACATAAAAACGTTGAAAGTAAAAGAATATAAAAAATATGTTGGGCAAACTTATCAAAATAAAGCTGGTGTAAACTATATTAAAATCAGACAAAGGAGACTTTCATGCTAAACAGTATTGAAGTCACTAACTAATGATTAAAAATATTCAGTTCACCAAGAAGATAAAACAGTTATAAATGTACATGTATCTAAAAAACAATCTGAAAGTATTTAAGGCAAAATTGGTCAAAATTACATGGCAAAATTGGAAAATCCATGGATCACTAGTGAATATTTTAATATATATCTTCTAATTGATAAATCAAGCAGATAAAAATTGGTATATCAATCAGCATAAGCATCAGTATCAAATCTCTTGATCAGTTTGTAAAGATCACTTCACTCCTATTTAACAACAACAAATAGTTTGAAAATAAAAATTTTTAAATGCTATTTGTGATAGCAGTAGTATTATAATTTGCCTAGAAAAAATGTTAGCAAAAAAAGCATATTTATAGTGGAAATTTAAAATTCTATGTTAACCCATTAACTCCCATGTGAGTTGTATTTAACTCACACTAGTTTTGAGCCTGGGGCATCACGAAGCATATGTAACTCACATGTCTCTTCACCTTGGAGCCTCAAGAACTATTTTTCAAGTTGCATATAACTGATGAACAGAAAACAATAAAAAACAAATTTTTCATTAAATTAGAAAGGATCGTTTTGTTTTTGAAATTTTTATTCTATTTTCATAATAAAACATTGTGGCCCCAATGAAATTTTTTTTCTAGTATGATAGTCAATGTGTTAAAGAAGAAATCTGCATTAAAGAAATATTAACAAATGGAAAAGACTATCATATTTATGGGTGAGAAGGCTCAATATCATATGTAACAAAGGTTGTTTCCTCCCATATTAATCTATAAATTCATTGCAATTCCAGTCAAAATCCTAAAAGGGTTTTTCTATAGAACTTGAAAACTTTAAAATTCATATGAAAAGTGAAGGAGAATGAATAGCCAAAACAATATTGAAGAATGACAAGCTGGGTGGATTTTTCTTACCAGATATCCATTTTATAAGACTGTTATTGGTACAGGATCAAACAGTAAGACTAAGGGAACAGAACAGAACAGAGTGTACAACAAATTTTTTGAAACTTGATCTATGCAACAAATCAGCACCCAAGAACTTCCACAGTTCTGGTAAGAGTGTACAGTGTTAGAACCCATTTGGAGGGCAGTTTAACAAATTTCATAAAGGAGAAGATGTATATATATCTACCCTATAACCCAGCAGTTCTACTCTTAGATATATATCCTAAAGAAACCCTCCTGTATATGTACAAAAGAAGAATTGTAAGAGTGGTCATTAAAACTCTTTTTTAAATAGTAAACAATTGGAAACAACTATACATATCCATTAAAAGAAAATGAATACATTGTAATATATACATAAATTGGAATACTATCAGGAGTTAAAATGAAGTGGAATTAAATTCATCAACATGGGTAATTTTCAAAAGCATAATGTTACACAAAAAAATGCAAGTTGTAGAATGATTTGTATAATATAACACCATTTATATAAAATTTAAAAGCAGACAAATGGATTTGTACATATATAGTAAAGTATAAAAACATACATGGGTAATTATTACTTCTGTGATAGGTAGAAAAGGAGTGGAATAGGGGAAGGGCACAAAGGGAAATTCAGCTTTATCTGTAACTTTTTATTTATTTTTTAAAAATCTGAAGCAAAGATGTCAAAATGTTAGAATTAATAATGTAATACTTTGGTATACTTTGAAATTAATTTAAAAGAAATATTAAATCTCCATATATTAAATAAATCTTATATAGCAGTCACTTTTTAATCATCCAGATGAGATAGCAGTCTACTGGCATACGTAGCCTCTCTTTGTGTCTAGGTCTATATATTTCTGTTTCTTATCTAGGAGCCACCATCGCCTTCCCACAACTTCTTCAAAATGGGAATGAAGCTAGAAGCTGTGGACAGGAAGAACCCTCATTTCATTTGCCCTGCTACTATTGGGGAGGTTCGGGGCCCAGAGGTGCTTGTCACGTTTGATGGGTGGCGAGGGGCCTTTGACTACTGGTGCCGCTTCGACTCCCGGGACATCTTCCCTGTGGGCTGGTGTTCCTTGACTGGAGACAACCTGCAGCCTCCCGGCACCAAAGGTAAAGGCCCATCTACAGGCTCTTGAAACTAGGACCCAGATGATAAGGGAGATTACCCATGTCTATCATGGTCAGCATATCTTCACCAGGAAACTTTACTAGTAGGCAGAGGAGAAGCAGGGGCTAGCAGCTTAGATAATAACTAAGGTCTATCAGAGAGTAGACCTCTGATTACCAGAAAGTAATCAGAAATAGTAAGTAAAAATTCCTTGCTCTAAATATCCTGGTTTATTTTCAGGCAACTAGCTGTTCATCTCACTTTCTTTTGTCCCTAACCCATTTAAAAGTTTGAGTAGCATCATTATCAAGGCACACATCTTCCTCTGACTGTAGGGGCTTTGTATATGAACTGGATTAACATCATGTTTAAAAATACTTGCAAAGCGCTGTAGCAGAAAGGAAAAAGCATGGGCTTTGAAGTAATATAAATGTAGTTTAAGTTCCATCTCTGCCTTTTATCAGCTGTGTGGCTTTGGGTAGTTAATTCACCTCTCTAAACCTCAAGTTCCATGTCTGTAAAAGAAAACCTACTTCATAAAATTATTGTGAGGAATAAATGAGATTACATGAGTAAAATGCTTACATCTGGCAAACAGCAAGTGTAAAACAAATATTAATATATTATACTGTATGATTATTATAATATGCTATATTATTATTATATTATTATTATAAAACTAACCACTACCAATGGGAGAGTATATATAAAGTACTAGAATAGTGCCATAGACTAAATAAACGATAAATAATTCCTCTGATGATGGTGATGATGTTAAAGATTTAGAAATAGCTGCTTTTAGTAAAGAAAATAATAATAATCTCATCCTCTCAAATCTGCAAAGTACTGGTGAATCTGAGGGAATGGAAAGTCACCCATCCTATTGTCAGAGGGTATTTTTCTAAACCTCCATTGAATTTATTTATTCAATTACCCAAATATTTATTGAACACCTAATTGTAAGCCAAGCTGAGGATACAGTAGTGACAAAGATGAACAATGGTCCTGCTCTCATGGTACTTTCATTTTCATTCTAGTGGGGTGAAGCAGATAGTAAACATTTAAATCAGGAAATAAGATAATTTCAGATAAATAATTTTTATACATAGAAATAAGATAATGTCTCCCAAAGAAATAAAGTATGCTAGGATAGGGACAGTAAAGGTGTGGTTGTAAAAGGAGGTTTTTGTTTAATAGCTTTATTGCAGTATACATGACATAAAATAAATGGCACAGGTTTAAAGTGTGCAATTTGAAAAGTTTTGACATATATATACATCCACAAAACCATTACCACAATCAAAATAATGAACATATCTATCATCCCCAAAAGTTTTTTGTTTTTTTTTTTTTTTTTGTGGAAGGAGAACTTCTTTAGTTAAAATTTCTTTTCAGGAAATTTATCTGAAAAGTTGATATTTGAATTGATACCTGAATGATGAGAATTTTAAGCAGGCAGAAGGGACAGCTAATACATTGGTGCTGAGATATGAATAAGCTCGATGTTTCAAGGGCAGTAAGCAGACTGCTCCAACGAGAATGCATTGCCTGAGCAGGAAAGTGGTACAAAATGATGTTGGAGAAATGGTCAAGGGCCAATCATGTAGGGCCTTGTAAGCCAGAGTGAGAATTTTGGATTTTATTCTAAACATATTGGGGAAACATTAGAGGGTGTTAAGCAGGGGAATGATTAGAACTGATTTATTTTTTAAAAATCACCTTGATGTGTATCCAGAATATAAAAGAACACTTACAACTCAGCAATAAAGATGACAACCCAATTTAAAAATAGGCAAAGGATTTGGATAGATATTTCTCCAAAGAATATATACAAATGGCCCATAAGCAATTGAAAAGATGCTCAACATCATTAGTCATTAGGGAAATGCAAATCAAAGCCACAGTGAGCTACTATTTCATACCCATGGGTATGGTTGTAATCAAAAGATGGGCAATAACAAGTGTTGTTGAGGATGTAGAGAAATTGGAACCCTCATACATTGCTGGTGAGATTGTAAAATGCTGCAGCCACTTTGGAAAACAGTTTAGAAATTGCTTAAAATGTCAAACACAGAGTTACCACATCCCCTAGCAATTCCACTCATAGATATGCCTAAGAGAATAGAAAACATATGTCCACACAAAAATGTATCATGAATGTGGCAGCATTATTCATAATAGCCAAAACAACCTAAATGTTCATCAGCTGATAAATGAATAAATAAAATGTGGTATATCTATAGAATAAAATGCTATTTGGCAATAAGAAAAGGAATAAAGTACTGATACATGCTACAATATAGATGTACCTTGATAACATTATGCTAAATGAAAAGAGCCAGTCACAAAAGACAATGCATTATGTGATTGCATTTATATGCAATGTTCAGAATAAGCAAATACATAAAGGGAGAAGTAGATTAATGGTTGCCAGAGGCTGGAAGAAGGGGAAATGGGAATTGACTGCTAATAGGTATGGGGTTTGTTTTCAAGATGACGAAAATGTTCTAAAATTAGATAGGAGTGATGTTTTCGCATTTCTGTGAATATACTTAAAAACACTGAATTGTAAGGGTAAATTTTATGGTATTTGAATTATATGTCAATAAAGCTGTTATCTAAAAACTCTCTTGAGCTACTCTTTGGAGAATGGGTTGTATGGTAATAATTGTGGACAAAGAAGTGAGAGTTGCTTGGATTAGGATAGTGGCACTGAGATGGAGGAGACTTGGGGGCAAGGTGAGGAAGATTCACACTTCTTGGCTCAGGGAAGTGCCACTCCTCTATATGCTGAAAGAAACAAGTGCCCTTGATTTCGTCTGAGAAATACATTACCTTCTCTCTGTAAGCCCTGTGAGATAATGCCTCTGTGGAAGCAGCAAGAAGGTGCCTTAGAACTGGTAGTAGAGTCGTTTTTGTTTACTTGAGGCTAAAACAGGATAAGCTTTGGTTCTCTAGGCTTTATTCAGTCATGATTTTCTCACCTCCTTGCCTAGGGAATTCTCTATTATTTTGATTGTTATTTTGAGCAGTTAGACAATTCTCCCGAGCCAAAAGAGCTGAGAGTCTTTGTGTCCAGGAATTGTTGGACATGCATTCCTTTCTGACTGCACACATGCTGATAAGAAATATGACTCACTATGTGGTTCATGCTTCCAGAGAAGCTTGTTGTCTCTTTTCCTTTCTTCTTCTGTGTCTCACTGGAGACGTTAGATTTTTAACAGAGAATGACCAGAAGGACCAGGTTCAGAAGGTAGAGAGAGACCTTCTTCCAGATGACATTTCCAGACCAGTGCCTTTAGTCATCATTCCAGTAATCTGGTTGTACTCTCCCACAACTCTCTTCTCCCCAACCTCATACCCTCAGTAGGTCCTGCAACAGAGCTTTCTGTAACAGCAGAGGTTTAGCCATCTCAGTGTCCTGGCTAAGAAGCAAGTGATACAATGTGGAAAAAATGTGGTTACTCAATTCATTTTATAACACAAGATGTTCTCTGTGTGTAAGCCTGTTCTCATTATAATCATACGGTCTCCTTCCTTCCTACCTTCTGGTCATTAGTGTGCAAATGTTTAAAATTCAGAGTAAGATGAGAATGCTTCTTGGTAAATTTTTAAAATGCTATTATTGATTTAATGTTTTCTATTTCATTTTATCTTCCTGGTAACTCTGAAATAGGTATAATTATTTTCAGATACATTTTATTTATAAGAAACCTGACACTCACATGATTAAATGACTTGGCTCTGTTGATACCTGAGTCTAGAGAGAGAGGCCATGGACATCTTTCACTAGAGCCAGCTATCAGGTCCAATATCACTCTGAGCCATATTGCCTTCACACATTTCTCCCATACTCTTTCCCATTCTCCTTTGGGCTTTCTTCTTCAAAGCTTCATTTGAGACTCTGGATTTTCACTTTTAGATCCTGATAGGAAATTGGAAAGAAGCAGTGTGGCATAATGTCAGAGCATTGAACTGGGCTCTAATCCCAACTAAGACACAAACTTGTTTTATGTCTTTGAGAAATTTATTCTTATATGTGAGAGGACGAACCAGATAATCCTTAAAGGGCCCTTTTACCTCTGAAATGCCATGTAGTTTAATGATCTTAGGAGTAGGTAGCAAGTAACTCCTGGGACTCTGTCTCCTTGATTCCAGGTTGATCAGCTCCCCTGTCATCTAGCTCTGCTCATCTGAGAGGACTCCCGCTGCCTCTCCTTTTCTAATACAGTACTATCCCTTTTAACTCCTAAATTCCTGGGGCCATGCCAACTCTGATGGACAACGACTAAATACCAAGCTTCCAGCTAATCCAAAGTACTTCCTTATAAAAGGCAGGAGCCTTTTTTTTTTTTAGCTTATTTCTTGTTACTTAAAACTGAAACAGCTGGGCGCGGTGGCTCACGCCTGTAATCCTAGCTCTCTGGGAGGCTGAGGCTGGTGGATCGTTTGAGCTCAGGAGTTCGAAACCAACCTGAGCAAGAGCGAGACCCCGTCTCTACTATAAATAGAAAGAAATTAATTGGCCAACTAATATATATAGAAAAAAAATTAGCCGGGCATGGTGGTACATACCTGTAGTCCCAGCTACTCAGGAGACTAAGGCAGAAGGATTACTTAAGCCCAGGAGATTGAGGTTGCTGTGAGCTAGGCTGACGCCACGGCACTCACTCTAGCCTGGGCAACAAAGTGAGACTCTGTCTCAAAAAAAAAAAAAAAACTGAAACAAATACACACTTTACTTTTTATATTTAAAAAGTAAAGTAAGGAATTCAGTTCACGTGGCATGATTATGATGCTAATCAGACCTTTAGCCATCATAATAATCCACTTAACCTCCCCTTGCTCTGATTTCAGGCTAGGCAAGCCAGTTTTAGATTATAACTTAGCTTCCTATGTAGTTTTACAACAGAAAGACAACATGAGACCCAAACTACTTTATAGTTTTATTATAAATATATTGCTATTCTGAATTAATACATTATGTCTTGTGACTTCATATAGTGTAAACTGGGTCTGTCTCCTATCTACATGCTAATCTCAATATGGAAATCCAGTAGAGGTACTACCCTTGAGCATATCTATTGGAGTAAATGGTCAGCCAGGCCTTTTTTACCCTCTCAGTCTACCCTTTCTACCTGTAACAGGTTTCATTGTACAAAGAGAAAACTTCAAAATCTGACTCAGTATTGTGGCTAATGTGCAGGAGTCTTACCTTGGTCTGGAGAGTAAAAATTTGATGCTTAAAAACAAAACTTTCAGAATGCCTCTTCCTTTTTTTTGGGGGGGGGGGGGTGAAGTTTTTTCCATACTTTCCTCTTTTTGTTGTAAAACTACATGGAAAACTACGCTACAATCACTTTGGGATTCTGAGACAGAAAGAGTTGGTTAAATTGTAATCCTAGACTTCAGAGGGGAAAAACTAGGCTAGATACAAGAGTAACACAACTAAGGCTAACAGATCACATCGTGAGGTTAGCTGATGATAGGCTGTCTGATTTTCTTCATCTGTCTATGCATTCATTCAAGTTCTAACTATCAAGTTATGAGTAAGTACTAGTCATTTGATCAGTTGATAGGGATCTGCCTTTAGAGTTTACAGTTTTGTGAGTATATAGACCAATAGAGAATTAAAGCTTTGTTGGAATAAAGAACAGAAGGACCCCTAACCTAGATTGGAGGGATTGGAGGTTGGAGGTCTTTATAACCTCCACTGAGCCTGGTGCTATTAACATGGCTCTTTACAGCTCTTAACATGGCAATTAACAGCTCTACAGCTGTTGGGTAGATGGACAAATAAAGGACAAGGCTTCCAAATGAAGATTTCCAAATGAAGTGATATCTAAGCTAAAACCCGAAGAGTGGTAAGGTAAAGAAAGAATTCTAGCTAGCAGTGTAAGCAGATGAGTGGAGGCCCAAAAGTTTAAAAAATAAAAACTAAAAATATGGTTGAGGAACTAAAAAAATGTTCAAATGGCTAGATGGTAGGGTATAAGGAGAGAAGCAGAAAGAGATAAGACATAGGAAATGTTTTCCTTATAGACCATTTTAAAGATCTGGGTCTCTACCCTAGGAACATTGAGAGCCATTGAATGGGCTTTAGGTAGTAGAATTACAGCTCAGATTTGTGTTTTAGAAGAACCATTCTGGAAGCAGTGAAAGGATAGGTGGCTTCTAGAGGCTGGAGGCAGAGACATCAGTTAACAAGCTGTTACAATATTACAGGTGAGAGAGAGAATTGAAGCAGTGACATTGTGATAGGAAGGATAAGAAGATGGTGGGGGGCACATATTATCTGCATAAATAAGCCAAACTCTTTTTAAAGTTTATTTTGGCTGGGTGCGGTGGCTCATGCCTGTAAGCCTAACACTCTGGGAGCCTGAGGCGGGAAGATTGCTTGAGCTCAGGAGTTCAAGAACAGCATGAGCAAGAGGGAAACCCCATCTCTACTAAAAAGAAAGAAAGAAAGAAAGAGAGAGAGAGAGAGAGAGAGAGAGAGAGAGAGAGAGAGAGAGAGAGAGAGAGAGAGAGAGAGAGAGAGAGAGAGAGAGAGAGAAGAGGAGAGAGGGAGAG
Organism: Microcebus murinus; assembly: GCF_040939455.1. Taxonomy (NCBI): domain Eukaryota; kingdom Metazoa; phylum Chordata; class Mammalia; order Primates; family Cheirogaleidae; genus Microcebus; species Microcebus murinus. The sequence goes on along the minus strand of NC_134105.1, from coordinate 30,145,320 downwards.
GGAGAGGGGGAGAGGGAGAGAGGGAGGGAGGGAGGGAGGGAGGAAGGGAGGGAGGGAGGAAGGAAGGAAGGAAGGAAGGAAGGAAGGAAGGAAGGAAGGAAGGAAGGAAGGAAGGAAGGAAGGAAGGAAGGAAGGAAGGAAGGAAAGATTGAAGGAAAGATTGAAGGAAGGAAAGATTGAAGGAAGGAAAGATTGAAGGAAGGAAAGATTGAAGGAAGGAAAGATTGAAGGAAGGAAAGATTGAAGGAAAGAAAGATTGATTAGTCGGGCATCATGGTGCATGCCTGTAGCCCCAGCTACTCAGGAGGATGAGGCAAGAGGATCACCTGAGCCCAAGAGTTTGAGGTTGCAGAGAGCGATAATGATGCCACTGCACTCTATCAGGGCAACAGAGCGACACTCTGTCTCAAAAAAAAAAAAGTTTTAACACCTATTGTAACTATTTTATTTAACAATTAGCCCCTATAATATATAAAATAATGTAGTTTTACAGTATAAGCATTAAAGAGGACCTAAAATTTTTTCTGCCATGTCTAGGAAGTTAGTATTCTTTTCTACTTAGAGTCCATGTTAAATGGAACTAATTTATTAACTGCATCTTTGTATCTCCAGCACTTGAGACACATGCTAGTTATTTAGTAATATTTGTTGAATAATATAGGTTATACTATATTTTCTGATTCTATTTCTGTTTATTCTCATCTAAAGTTATTATTCACATATTATTCACTTATTTCAGAAGTGAGAACACTACTTAGATATAACAGTATTTTAACAGATTAAAAGCTATTTAAACTAATGTTCTGCTTTTCAAATTTTGGAAACCTGGTGGTCAAAAGAGTGGCAAGGGCACTAAGACTTGTCTTCAGAGCCCACATTTACCCTATTACTAAACACCTGTACACTTCTACACCTGAACCACCCCTTCTGCCCTTCTACCCAACTTTTTCTAATACAAGCAGGAGGATGTGGTCTCTACAGGAAGCTCCTAGTGGCCAGTATGCCTCTCTTGTCTTCTGAGAGGTTGTGTTCACTAGCCATGTCAGAAAAGATATGGGCACATTGATTAATAAGTAAAGTAAATTCTTTTTTATTTGTTTTTGTTGATACATAATAATTGTAAATATTTATGGGGTACATGTTCATGCACGCATGCAATGTGTAATGGACAAATCAGGGTAATTAAGATATCCATCACCTCAAACATTTATCATTTCTTTATGTTGAGAAGATTCCAAATTGAAGCTAATTCTTAATGAGAGCAGCCACTCAGCTATTTTCCCTTTTATTGTCAGATCTGTGTCCAGATCTTGCCTTTATTAATATTCTATTTCCTCCTTACACACACACACACACACACACACACACACACACAGTCTGTCGTTATTCCAGCTTTAGTCTTGTGATCCAGTCATATCTGGTAACTCTGTCCTTTATTAATTCATCTATCCAACAGTTGTAGAGCAGCCCATGTTAGCAGCATTAGGCTCAGTGGAGGTTATAGAGGTTATGGAGGTTAACTTCCTACCAGGTTTATTGAATACTTGAAATGAGAAAACAAGTGTGCAAATGCACAGTACCATGTAGCACATAGTAGATGTTCACCATGTGTTAGTTATATCTGAATTAAGATGCCCAGCCTCCCAGAAAAAGGGAACTACACACAGAGCCATGAAAGTGTTGTTTGGTCAGGAAAAATAAATATAGTTATGAGGTAAGGTTTGTGCAATGAACCTAGACTCCCATAACTGATTTTATGATTGTATGCTTGTGGCATAGAAATAGGAATATGGGGAAATGAAATGAGTGACACTAGGTTATGAAGCAGGGAATCTGGGTTCTCCCACTGACTCATACTAGATCTGCCCATGCCTCTCTTCCAATTCCTTAAACAGTCCTTTGGCTCTGCCTGTTCTCTTTCCTGCCTTCACAAACTCCAGATGTCAAAATGGTAGCAATTTTTGGCATGTGTAATGAAACAACTGGCATCTCTCAAACTCTTGAAAATAGTGAAATGTATCTTAGGTACTTCATAAATTTGACCACACTTGCTGTTTTCTTGGGAGTACATAGAACCCATGTGGGGTTTTATTGGCAAGCTTTTGTTCTAACACCTACTGTGTGCCAGCATCACTACATATTGATTTGCAAAATTTCCTATTTTAAATAAGTGTAGGTAGTTCTTAGGAAAATCATATTGAAAACCAGTAATATATAAACTGTTACTAATTTTTTCCTTCAATTCCCTAGACAAATTTTAGGGGAAATATTACAATTATAAATGAGAATTCCTGAGTCTCAATAATGACTTACTAGACTAGAGGAAAAGCAAAGCCTAAATATTCATGTGTATCAAAAAGATGAGAAAAATTTAGCAAACTCTTAAACAGAGCAAAAAAACCCTAGGAGGTTATGAGGGTGTTATGGCAAGAAGGCCAGGCGTTTGTAAGCTTTTCACATTCATTGTCTTATGCTATGGAAATCTGGGATGTGTTTGACTGTTTGGCTGACTAGTAGGTGCTTCATCACAATTTGCTTTCATCCCATCTTTCTGAGTGACCTAAACTTGACCAGACATCTTAGCAGACCATCTTCTAGGATGATATAGCCCTCCATTTGCTGGAATTGCTTCTGAATCCTCTTACCTATTGCCCCATACAACTAAGGTCAGTCATGCCTTTGAGTTTCACTAATATTAGGCTTTTGAAAGTGACTTGTGGCCACATGATGCATGATTTTTAGGTATCCCTCTGTTTACCCGATTCTGTAGAGATTTATCAACCTAAAAGTTTCCAGGAAAATGTGACATGTCTTTGTAGTTACAGAGGTCCTCTACCCATGCAGTTAGAATAAGTCAGGAGGGAAAAAAAAGGAGTCTCAGTATGGAGTACCAAAAGTGCTAACTGAGCTAGATAGAGCAGGAGGCAAGCCATGCTTTATTAAGTGAACTGGAATTTAGAGGAGTGGAGTTTCAACCTTGGCATCAGCCCAGCTGACAGCACACAGCTGAACTCAGCCAAGTTGAGCAAAACTAATAAAGTACATAGCTGTTAAATTACTATGCCAAGGCCAATGATACATTGCTATGAATGAAAATAAGATTCCAGTCCAGAAAACTGATAAAATAAATGGGTTCCCCTGTTCTTTGTTTTTCCTTTCTGTTGTTTATATTCTCCTATGTTGTGTAGGCACACACATACATGCACCCCCAAGCTGGGCTGTCTTAGAGTTTATGAATTCATTGCCATTTCCATATGCTCTATTGCTGTTACAGAGAAGAAAAATCTGATGATGGATACTTCTGGGCAGCTGAGACACCTAACTAAGGATTATTTAGAGAAACGGACAAGCGATAGAGCTGTACTGTCCTTCATTATTATAACTAGGCATGTTTAGTTCTCTATCTTCTTTCCTTTATTTGGGGATACACTCTTGTTTATTGGATTTCAGGTAATGTAGTGGAAAGAGAATAGACTATGGAGATCAAAAGATTTAGGTTCAAATCTTAGCTTTAGTTAGCTATGTGGCCTTTGGCAAATCTTTTAATCTCTCTGAGTTCAGTTTCTCCATTTTTAAAATCTCCAAGTATGATGGTTGTCTTAGGAAAAAGCATTTGTGTAATTGAGTTGCAAGCTGAACTAGCCACTTTTTTCATGGAATATCATCTTTACTAGAAAGAACAACTGACTTGGATATTTGGCAGACATTTTCTCCAAAATTAAATAAGCTAATTATTTCAAGGCAAATAACCTATAAGCATTTACTGTCAATGATAAATTTAGGCTTTTTTTATTTTCCTCTTCTTCTTTTTTGAGACAGAATCTCACTCTGTTGCCTGGGTAGAGTGCCGTGGTGTCAGCCTAGCTCACAGCAACCTCCAACTCCTGGGTTCAAGTGATCCTCCTGCCTCAGCCTCCCGAGTAGCTGGGACTATAGGCATGCACCACCACCATGCCTGGCTAATTTTTTTCCATGTATTTTTAGTTGGCCAATTAATTTCTTTATATTTTTAGTAGAGACGGGGTCTTGCTTTGCTCAGGCTGGTTTTGAACTCCTGACCTTGAGCAATCCTCCCCCCTTGGCCTCCCAGAGTGCTAAGATTACAGGCATGAGCCACTGCACCTGGCCAGTTTAGGCTTTTGAGTGAAGATTAAAATTTTAGAAAACTAGTATCCACCAACATGAATTAACATCTTCCCCATATGTAAAGACTACAGAGTCACTATTTACCATATTCTCTCCCATCTAGAAGTTACTTTGGTTAAGATTCAGTTAGTTGCCTTAGTGTTAAATGTGAGATATCTGAAAGATAAAAAAAAATGATAGAATCCCAGGGTTAGAGGAAACCTCAAAGCTTATCAAATTCAACCAATTCAACCCAGTTCAGGACTCACCTTGAAAGCATCCCTATAAATTATTCATTTGCCTTTACTTAACTTCTTACACAGAGAGATTGTAACCTTCCAAAGGAGGACCTTCCATTTGCGATAGCTCTAATGGCTAAAAATATTCCTTTTTATTTTGAGCTGAAATATGCTTTTTCCCAGTATCTATCCACTGGCTCTAATATGTTTCTTTTTTCATCTGAAACTTTTTGACATAGCTCTTGATACTATTTTTCTTCCAGGTCTTATTTTTCTTCCTCTATTTCTGAGATTGGGTAGTTTCTAAGCTCCTTATCATCTTGGGCTCTCTTCGTTTGATCCATTTCAGTTTACAGTGCTGTGCCTAGAGTGAACTCCACACTGCAGTGATGGTCTCATTAGTGCAAAATGGAGCACTCTCATTTCTCTTGAAAAAGGTCTATATTGTGACTCAACTTTTTAAAGATAAAGGATTATGCTTTTTACATTTTTATATTCAGTAATGGTCACTGTAGGTGCTTAATGTTACATTTTGTCTAGTCTCAGCATAAGTTATACCAAACTTTGGGGCATATGACCATATTAGGTGAGAGGATTTTTTGATAGTTCATTTTTTTGCTACCTGGGGCAGAAGGGTAGAGATAGTAATTTACATGATTTGGAAAGTCCTTTTTTAAAAAAAAAAAAAAAACAGAGACAAGGTCTCATTGTGTTGTCCAGGCTAGATAGAAAATGCTTTTACAATTCTCCTTTATCACAATACCCAGGTTGTAATAAACTGAGTATTATCCTTAGTAAAAGTTTTCATCAGATAAGGGAATTCCTCCTCTTTCTTCTGTGATGACTTTTCTTCATTCAAATCAGTAGAGAAATACAGTATTTGTCCTTTAGAAACATGGAAGCCTACCTTGGAGCTGAATTCACTCACATATGTAAGGTGAATCATACAGGGTCCCAAAGACATTTTGATACATTATCTTATTACACTTCACAACCCCCCTGTGAGGTTTATAGTATTAGATCTTTGCCATTGTTTTGCATATGAGGAAACCTGGGCTCAGAAAAGTTGAGGGGGTAATAAGAACTAAAATTTTTTGAGTCTCTAGGTCATGTGAAACACAATATTTATCATATCCACATCCTCAAACTTTATCTCAGTTAAACCTTATAGTAACCCTTATAATAATTCAGAAAGGTTAAGTTATTTGCAAGGACTTGAACCTAGCTCCATGGAGTTTCTAATATCAAGGTCTGTGTTCTTTCTACCATACCACACTTTACATCACTTCTCTATGCTTCAAAGAAGGCTTCGGGATAACCATTAGGTAGATAAGGCTGACATAATTGTGAATGTGGAGTGAGTTAATGAATGTTAAAGTACTTTGAGAACTGTGAAGTGTAATTTTCATATGAGGGGTTTCCATCAGTGATTTTGCAAATGTATAGTGAGACCTACAGGAAACTCCAGGGCCCTTTTTTAAACTAGCGGCTGGTAGATGCATTTGAAATGTGTGTTGGGAGTAAAATGAGAAGGATCAGGAGTAGAAGAGAGATCCTTCAAAGCACCAATATAATATTAGGAAGAAAGAGTTGTTGCTGATTTGACTTTCTTCTGTATCCTGTTTAGATTTACTATATCTTTTGTGGTGAAAAGATATATATTTAGAATTAGCCAACTGGACTCAGTTTAGATATGCCAGTGTTGTTGGTGACATCCAAAACTTCATAATCAGGAGCCAGTGGAATATATGCCTTCCTTTCTCCATCAAGCTCGATCAGGGTGTTGACCTTGGCCACATCAATGTCATAGAGCTTCTTCGTAGCCTGTTTGATCTGATGCTTGTTGGCTTTGACATCCACAGTGAACACAAGTGTGGTGGTGTCTTCTGTCTTCCTCACAGCAGATTCAGTGGTCAGGGGGATCTTGATTGCACAGTGGTCAAGTTTGTTTCTCCCGAAGGTGCTCCTCCATGCATATTTGGGCTGCCTCCAGAGCCACAGTGTCTTGTGCCACCAGAAGGTGAGTGCTGTGCAGATCTTTTGTGTGTGTGTGTGGCTGTGGATGCCTTTCAGCACTGACTTCTTGGCCTTTAAAGCCTTTGCTTTGGTTTTGGCTTTGGGAGGGGCAGGAGTTTCCTTCTTTGCCATCTTGTGGAGGAAAAAAAGCTAATTTTCAAAATAGAAGAACATTTTTAGAGATTTACTATCAAGTTACCCTCCCATAACAATTTATTTAACTTCCTTTTGCCTTAGTTTCTTTACCTGTAAGTTGGGGAACAATAATAATACCTACTCATAAGGCTATTATAAGGAGTTAAATAAGTTTATATATTAGAACAACAGCTGGCACATTACGAAGTCACTCAAAAAATCTGAGTCATTTTCTAATTTAATGCTATTATTTTATAAATAAGGAAACTGAAGCCCAGTAAAAGTAATTCACTTCCTTGGGTTTTATTTGAATTAGCTATCAGATGATGTATGTTATTTGTATGATAATAAATAAGGTGAGTCTTTCATGAATAGTATTAAAAAGTTTAGCTTTATTACAAAAGCATGCACTTGTAAAATAGTAGTCAAAATAGAATGAAATATTTAAGAGTTACCCAGAAATATATAAATAGATAAAATTCAAAATAATACCACATAAACTGAATAGACACAAAAAAAGGGAGAATGAAGAGGACTGCTTAGAATATGTGTCATTTGGTGAAGGTTGCCTAAAGTTGGTAACCAGATGGAAAGGCAATTCCTGGGAGACTAAAATATGTAAGGCACAAGCTGAGAAAAAGAATGGTTCCAAAAACTGGAAACATAGGGTGTATGTCAGGAAACTGAAATCAGATGAGGTGACAGAATTTGCAGGGCTTATTCTGAATTTACCCAGAAAGTAAGAAGAGACCATTGAAGGGTTTTAACCAAAGGAGTGGTGATTACATTTGTATTTTAGACAGATCCTTCTGACCTGTTAGGTAAGGGATAGAGGTAATTATGGGAAGGAATATAAAGGCAGGAAGACTTAGTTTGCCATTTCAGTGATTAAGGCAAGATATGATGAGGGTCTGTATTAAGGTAGTGGCAGTGGGCTTGGAGTGAAAAAAATGAATTTGAGACATTCTGGAGACAATTTCTCTGGAAAAGGCATGTTCTTTTTTTGAGCCACATTCCTCTAAGCTTTCAGTGCTAGAGAATCCCAGAACTGAAAGCAGGCTAAAATCCAATGCTGGAGAAACCATGGACTTGATGCTAAGCTAAGCAAATAAGGTAACTACTGAGTTGGAGGTAGACCATGTTATCAGCAGAATATTCCACATCTAACCATGAGCGTGTATAGAAACCAGGAAGTTAAATCTGAAATCAGTCTACAGAATTGGCAAATAAAGACAACCGATTGTCCAGATGAATTTGTGGTAAAAGATACAATTTCTCATAACATTAAAGGCAAAATACTCTAAACCAGCCTCTGACAGGCTAGCGTGCTTTCTAGATAAACCTTTTATTTCAGGGACACTAACATAATTACTATATGTTCATTTATTATTTTAGGTAAGGTATACTTGACCTTTTGTATACTTAGATATAGTGCACATTGCCAAAGTTGGAACAGAATTGAAGGTTCCTAGAGTGATTAAAAACTGGAAATGGCCAGGCGCGGTGGCTCACGCCTGTAATCCTAGCTCTCTGGGAGGCCGAGGCGGGCGGATCGCTCGAGGTCAGGAGTTCGAAACCAGCCTGAGCAAGAGCGAGACCTCGTCTCTACTATAAATAGAAAGAAATTAATTGGCCAACTAACATATATAGAAAAAGTTAGCCGGGCATGGTGGCGCGTGCCTGTAGTCCCAGCTACTCGGGAGGCTGAGGCAGGAGGATCGCTTGAGCCCAGGAGTTTGAGGTTGCTGTGAGCTAGGCTGACGCCATGGCACTCACTCTAGCCTGGGCAACAAAGTGAGACTCTGTCTCAAAAAAAAAAAAAAAAACTGGAAATGATGTTTCATTGAACTTGATTGAAAAGCTAAAAATTGCTGCTAATGTGTGTAATCCCTATAGCAACTGGTCTCAGTTACTGCCCCAGTTACCTCTGTAAAGTGGAAAGCATTAAGATTGCTTCATACTAATTATTAGTATGAGAAGTATGAGCAAAATTATAGGGAAAGCGGGAAAGGAAAGAAAGATACTGGATTCTGCACTCTGCAGTCTCATGTTAGCCCACTTACCCATAGGACAGGATTGCCATTGGCTGTATCTTCTACCAGTGCAGAGATTCAGGATCCCAGAACCATCAGGGTCATGAGCATCATCTGCCATAGGTGCCCCTGGATGCTTCTCTCTTTTCCTCTCCAATCTATTCTGCTCTTCCACCTCCCATGTAGCAATGTAGAAGCAGAAAGTTCACGAGTCAGAAGAGAACAAGGCTAATGTTTATTGAACACTATGTGGCCAGTGCTGTATTGGTCCCATTGTATGTTATTTCATATAACCTTGACAATAACACATAGGTAAGTACTATCATCTATTTCACAAATGAAAAAGCTGCAATGAAAAGAAATGAAATAACTTCCTCAGAATCACACATCATGTTCAAATGTCTATGGTTCCAGCTCCAGCTTTGCCATTAATTTCCTGGAATATCTTAAGCAATTATTTTTCCTCTATAATCTCTAATCTGTCCATCTATTAAGAAAAAAAAAAAAAAGGTTAAACTAGATGATATGTAAAGTTTCTCCCAACTCTAAATATCCTGATGCTCTATGTTGGGTAAATCACCCAGTTAGTAATTGGAATAAGGCATAAGAGGCTAGTATCTGTTCATATAATTGCTCTTATTATTAGATCTGGTCCATTAACCTGAACTTCCTATCTTCTTCCCCTCCTTTTGCTATTGTTAATATTTTGTGTGTTTTATTCTGATTTTTATTCTTTACATTTTTTAAAAATACAGTTTAATCACACTGTATGTTTTACTATATATAGTTACATTGGTTTTTGCTTAACATTATATCATCCATCTTATTCTGTATTATTATACCATCTTTATAAGCATAATTTTTAATAATTATGTAATAGTTGGTTAAACAGATACACATTTGTTTGCTCAATTATTCCCCTAGTTTGACAGTCCACATTTTATTTTTTAATAATGGTATTATAAACATATTTTAAGCATTTTTTCAGTGCTGAGGAAACATATCCTTGAATTAGGTTCTCAGAAATACAAGACTATGTGAAAGAAATAGAATATTTTTAAGAATCTTGGCTACACAGAGCCAGAGCTGTTCATTTTAAAACTTTATCTTTGCATGTTCAACCAAGAACCATTTCCTTAAAACCAACCAGAAAATAGCATAAGAATGGCATTTTTTCCCTGCTCCCAGCATGTTTTTGTATAGGAAACAGAACCAGGGAGCTAAGAGTCCAGTATTGTTATATGCCAATTACAGCAGTCCTAACTATAGTAGAAATTAGTGAGGCCAGGCACAGTGGCTCAGGCCTGTAATCCCAGTACTTTGAGAGGCCAAGGTGGGAGGATCACTCTATGCTAGAAGTTTGAGACCAGCCTGAGCAATGTAGCAAGAATCTGTCTCTACAAAAAATTTAAAAATTAACCGAGCATGTGGTACACACCTGTAGTTACAGCTACTCAGAAGGCTGAGGTAGGAAGACTGTTTGAGCCCAGGAGTTTGAGATTATAGTGAGCTGTGATCGCACCACTGCACTCCAACCTAGGCGACAGAGTGAGACCCCCATCTCTTAATAAAAAAGAAAAGAAAATTAAAAAAAAAGAAACTGTTGTAAACCAGATAAAACTAGGTCAATTTTTTTGCCAATTTTCTACCATTCCATGTGTGTGCTGTCATCTGGGAACAGGCTTTACCCAGAATTGTGACTATGAGACTGCCAGTATTCCCTAAGGTAAAGAATGCACATAGTATATCTGAGGCCTGTGCTTGAAGCTTTGGGGACTACATGGAATGTAGGTTATCCTCTGTTCTGAGACTGTGTAGTTTGCCAGGGAAGTAAGATATAAATGACCGAAAAAACAGTCAAAGCAAAGCAGAATCCTAAAATCAAATGCTAGATTATGGATTATATTCATGCACTCAACTAATATTTATTGAGCACCTACCATGTATAAAGTACAATTCTAGGAGGTAGAGATAATGGCATTGTCCTTAGGAAGTTATGTTCTAGGTGGGAGAGACATAAAATAAACAAGCAAACAGGTAATGATCATTTCTCTGGGTAAAAACAAAGCAGGGTAAGGAGGAAAAGGGGAATAGAGAGTGCCAGAGGTTTGGAAAGTTAAAAGTTTAAGTGCATGAAAGCAATAGGTTGCTTAGTGCAGCAGTTCTTAAATTCTGCTCCTTGGATCCTTGGGATCCCCAACAACCTTTACAGGCTCTTTGAGGTCAAAACCATTTTCATAATATTATTAACTCTGTCTGCATTTTTGCTGGGTTGATACTTGCATTGATGGTACAAAAGCGATGGTGAATAAATCTGCTGGCACCTTGACAACGAATCAAGGAAATAGCGCCAACTATAGTAATAGTAATGGTATCTTTCACTGCCACATTGCAGAGGGACCAAAACAAAAAACAAGCCAAGCTTATTTAAGAGTGTCCTTGATGAAGCAGTAAAATTTATTAACTTTATTAAATCCCAACCTTTTAGTACTATATACCTTTTTAACATTCTATGTGATGAAATGAGAAGTATGACTAGAGCAATTCTACTACATGTTGACGTACTGTGCCTCAAGAAAAAGCACTTGTACAATTGAGCTGTCAGGTGAACTAGCCACTTTTTTGTGAAACTTTATTTTTACTTAAAAGAATGACTATTAGACAAACTGTGGTTATTCAGACTTGAGTATTTGGCAGACATTTTCTCAAAAATTAACTAAGTGAACCTGTCACTTCAAGTTCACAACTAATAGCCTTTGTTGCTAATTATAAAATTTGAGCTTTGAAATGAAAATTAAAATTTTGTGAAACTATGTCTGCCACCATGATCTTGACAGCTTCCCTGTACTTTAATGACTTTTCTGATGAGACTGTGGTGATATCAAGTAATGTGAATTTTTTATATTGAATAGTGAAATATGTCAACATTTGGAAAAATCTGCATAATTCAGTGAAACAGTATTTTCCAATGTCCAATGCATGATGTTACAAAATCATGTATGGATAAAAAAATAGTTATTCAAAGGATAAGATAGATCAGTGGACTTTAGTATTAACAGAATATGAAAAGTTCACTAGTATGGTTTGAGATTCCATATTTTATCTAACATTTAAGAAACTATTAACATCACTTATTGAGTTTTGATTTAATATCAAAGGAAAATATCCATAATCACTTGAAAAGGTTATTTAAATACTCCTCCCTTTTCTAGCCACATATCTCATAAGTCTGGATTTTTGTCATATACTTCAACCAGAATGCTATATGGCAACAGATTGAATGCAGAAGCAGATATGAGAACCTAGCTATCTTCTACTAGGGGTCAGACTTCAAAGAGATTTGCAAAAATGTGAATCAATTCCATTCTTTTCACTAATTTTATTTGTTTTGGAAAATGTAATTTCCATAAAAGATGTTAACATGTTTTTGTTAATTTAAAATTAACATTAAATTTCTATTTTAGTTTCTAATGTAATAAATATTGATAGGTAAACCCACACAAACGAAAACTTTTTATGGACCTTAGTAAATTTTAATAGTGTAAAGATATCTTGAGACCAAAGAGTTTGAGAATCACTAGTTTAATGTATACAGCAAAAAGGACAGTATTGTTAGAGTAGAATAATTAAGGGAGAGTGGTAGAAAGTATTAACTAGGTCAGAGAAGTAATGAGGAATGAGATCATGTTGGGCTTGGTAGGTCAATGAAAGGACCTTGGCTTATACACCCTGGGTGAAATAGGAAGGCATTAGAGGTTTTGAGCAGAGTAATGACAAGATCTGAGGCTTGTTTTAAAAGGCTCACTCTGTTAGCTGTGTTGAAATTAGTTAGACAAGAGGGGCAGGGACAAACCACTTAAAACGTTGAGTTATTGAAGTAACCCATATTAGAGATGATGATGGCTTAGACCAAGGAAGTAGAAGGGGAGGACCATCAGATGGTCTGATTCTAGATGGATTTTGAAGTTGTAGCTAATGCACTGCTGATAAGACATGGAATATGAGAAAAAGAGAGGAGTCAAGGATGACTACAAGGGTTTTAACCTGAGCTAAAATTGTTGGGAGTATTTCATTCCATGCAGTTGTAGGAGTGAGGTCTCTATTTTCTTCTGACTGTTGGCCAGAGGTCATACTCAGCTTCTAGAGCTGCTCAAATTCCTTGGCTTATGGCCTTCTTTATCTTTAAAGTCAGCAATGGTGGGTCAAGTTCTTCTCATACTTCAGATCTCTCTGATCTTCCTTTCTGCCTCATCTCTCCTGCCTCGAACTGGAAAATGTTCTCTACATATAAGGATTCATGTGATTAGATTGGGCCCCTTGGACAATCTGTGATAATCTTCCTATTTTAGGGTTTTAATCTTAATTGCATCAGCAAAATCTCTTTTGCCATGTAACATATTCACAGGTTCTAGAGATTAGGGTGTGGACATCTTTAAATAGTCATTTTACCCACTACATACAGTAAAACTTCTTTAAAAATACTGGATAGAGCTGGAACTCATTCTACTAAGTGAAATATCCCAAGAATGGAAAAATAAGCACCACTTGTACTCACCATCAAATTGGTTTCACTGATCAACACCTAAATGTACATATAGGAATGACACTTATCGGTGTCAGGCAGATGGGAGGGGGGAGGGGGAGATGGGTATATACATACATAATGAGTGGGATGCACACCATCTGGGGGATGGACATACTTGAAGCTCTGACTCAGGGATGGGGGGGTAAGGCAACATACATAACCCTAACATATGTACCCCTATAATATGCTGAAATTTTTAAAAACTGACTTATAATAATTATTTCTATGTCTGTGTTCCATTCAATTCTATTCTCAGTTTTCTCCAGTTGTTCTTCAGCCCCTACCATTCCAGTGAAGCTGCTCTTAACAAGAACATATTGACCTTCCTGTTGACAGAGCCTTCTCTGCCCTCATCTTGCTCAGCCTGTAGCTTTCAGCACAATTAATCACTCTCTCCTTCACGAAACACTACCTCCTCTTGACCTCTGGGGCATTATACTCTCTTGGTTTTCAATTCCTATCCCACTAACAATGCCTCTCTGTCTCCTCTGGCTGGCGTTCTCCACTTCTCAGCCTCAAATTGTTGGAGTGATCCAGGGATCAGTCCTAGGCCCTCTCCTATTCTGTCGTACACACACACTCTCTCTCTAAGTGATTTCATGTCTTTATATTCTGTCTGTATGCTAATGACTACCAGAATTGTATCTCCATCCTTGACTTCTCTGTGGAACTCCAGACTTGTTTATTTGACTACCTACTTGTCATCTCTGGATATCTAAGAGTTGTTTAGAACATAATATAGCCAAAACATATTCCTCATTCCTAACCTGCCTTCTCCCAACCCAAACCTGTATTTCTTTTAGTCTTCCCTGTCTCAGTAAATGACCAAAAACCTAAAATTGATCCTGAATTGCTCTTTCCCTTCCCCTGCTCCATCTAGGTTAGCAGTGCTGTCAGCTTTGCTTACAAAATGTACCTTGTGTTTATCCACTTCTTTATACCCTCACAGCGATCACTTTAATCTCAGCTACCATCATCTCTTGCATGGACTTCTATAGTCAGCCTCCTAACTGATGTCTCTGCTTCCATTCTGGCCTTCATGTTATCCATTTTTCATTCACAAGGTATCCAGGGTGATCTTCTGAAAAAGTAAGTTAGATCATGTCCTTATCATAACCAAGAAGGCCTTATATAATCTGACCACATCTATTTTTCTGACTTCATTTTCTACCATTATTTCCTTTATTTACCCAGCTATAGTCTGTTGCTTCTTTTTGTTTCTTAAACAAGTCAAGCTCATTATTCCCTTAAGGCCTTTGCATCTGCTGATTCCTCTGCCTGGAACACTCTGCCCTAGATCTTCACATGCCTGATTCCTTCTTGTCATGCCAATCAGTCTCAGCTCAGCAGAATCTTTGTACACCACTGAAAATTAATATTAAACTCTAGTTTATGCACTAGGATCCGCCACATAGTATATTCTTAATACACAGTGTTTGTTGGATGAATGAGTGAACAAATGAGTAAATGAATTAATCCCAAGTTGGCAAGAGGAAAGCTGTATGGTATGGTAGAAAGATCAAAGACTTTGGAGTAAGACCTTCTAGATTCAAATCCCAGACCTGCCTCTTTACTTATGTGACCTTGGCCAAGTTACTCAAGTTTTAGTTTCCTTGTCTGTTAAGCAGAAATAATATATGCTGCTTAGGCACAACTTAAAAGGCTATTGTTGTAACTGCTAATACTACATACTGCTTCTACTGCACCCTAGTAAATTTTAGTGGCAACGTTCATAATGCCATTGCACATAGTATGACACTACTTTCATAGTAAGGGCTCAATAAATGTTAGTTCCTTTTAAGCAAAATTAACTCCATCATTGGGGGCTCCATTTGCATGCTATCTCCTCCCTCCATTCTTGGTCTTATCAGTTTAGGTCTACCTTTTAGTGGCATTATTGGTCACTATTGTGGCCAAGGGAATAAGAATTAGATACATACATAAATGTACAAATCAACAGAAATATGTCAAGATTGGGAAAACAGTTCTACAATCTTTATGTGCTTCTGTCTTGCTTTAAGTGTGCCTCTGACTTTACAGCAGAATGTAAAGATGAGTTATGTTATGGTGAGTTATATAATTATTTCATTATATATTACAATGTAATAATAATAGAAATAAAGTGCACAATAAATATTGCATTCTATTAAAAATGCTTGAATCATCCCAAAACCATTCCCCTAGCTTCCCCATCCCTGGAAAAATTTTCTTCCATTAAAATGGTCCCTGGTGCCAAAAAGTTTGGGGACCACTACTTTACAATGAACATCATCATTATCTTTTCCATATGTAGGGGCATAGTACCCACCTTGTGTATCCTGGCAGAGACTTTGTGTATCAGAGCTAGAAGATTCCTTAAATGTCATGTGGACTCTTCTCAAGATAGCTATCACATCTCTTTCTAACCTCAGTTGCTTCTCCTTCTTATAGACTTAAGCCACACAACACTACACACATGTTCTCTTATAACCACACTTTCTACAATTGCAATGCCTCTCTCTCTGCAGGATCTCCTCTGTTTAGAGTACCCTTACCCTCTACCCTTGCCCTTTTCCTAATGCAAAATTTATTCATTCTTGAAAGATTAGTTAAAATGTCACTTACACTGAAATCTTGCCTGACAAGTCTCACTGGCCTGACTCCCTTGTCCTTTCCCATTCCCTTGCAGAATTAGTCATTTCCTCTTCTGTGTCCTTATAACTTTCTGTATGTACACATTTTGGCACTGTACCCACTGAATCTTTTTAAAAACTTTTTATTTTGACATAATGGCAGCTTTACAGAAAAGTTACAACAGTATGATAAAGCATTCCCCTATACCTTTCACCAAGATTCACCAAATAAAAATTTTACCACATTTGCATTATTAGTCTCTCTCAATATATAATATTTTTTTCTGAACCATTTGACAATAACCTGTACACATAATATCCATTTACTATTAAAGACTTTAGTATGTATTTTCTAAAAACAAGGCCATTCTCCTATATAGGCATAGTAGTATTTTCAAAATCAGAAAATTGATATTGATATAGTATTAAGAGCTAATTTATAGACCTCATACAGTTATTAATAAAACCAGAAAATTAATATTGATACAGTATCGGTGGCTAAATCTATGACCCTTATTCATATTTTTCCACTTGACCCAATAATGTCTTTTACAAAAAGAAAATTCTGCATCACGAATTGTACTTAATTGTCATGTCTCTTTTTTTGTTGTTTTGGTTTGGTTTTTTTCCCAGGCTAGAGTACAGGGGCATCATCATAGCTCACTACAACCTCAAACTCCTTGGCTGGAACTATCCACCTGCCTCAGCCTCTCAAGTAGCTGGGACTACAAGTGCATACCACCACGCCCAGCTAATTTTTCTGTTTTTTGTGGAGACAGGATCCTGCTCTTGCTCAGGCTGGTCTTGAACTTCTGCCTCAAGCTATCCTCCTGCCTCAACCTTCCAAAGTGCTAGGATTACAGGTGTGAGCCACCTGGCCAATTGTCATGTCTCTTTAGTCTCCTTTAATCTTGAAACAGTTTTTCTGTCCTCTTCCTTATCTTTCATGACTTCAATAAATTTTTATAAATAGTTGTCCAGTTACTTTATAGATTGGCTCTCAACCTGGGTTCTTCTGATATTACCTCATGATTAGATTTTATTTATATGAGTTAAGGTGTTCTTCTCAATGCATCATATTTGGAGTTATATGATATCTATTTGTCCCATTACTACAGATTAACTTTATTTAGTTCAGGCTGTGTCTGTTAAGTTTCTTCACTATAGAGTTACTATTTTTTCTTTGTAATTAATTATCTTGTAGAGAAATACTTAGAGACTATAAATGTCCTATTCCCCATCAAACTTTCATCTAGTAGCTTCAGCGTCTATTGATGAGTCTCGCCTGAATCAATTGTTGCTAAATTATTTCTTAATTAATTTCATTTCTTACACATTCATTAGTAGAATTGTATTGTAAGCAAGAGTTTTTCCTTCTTCCTTATTTACAGTTACACAAGTGTAGACTCATGGATTCTTATATTCCGTGAGTTATAAGTTGATACTATTACTATTTTCATGCTCAGATTGTCCCACATTTGGGCAGTAAAAGCTTCTTGAAGTTGGCTCCTATGTCCTTTAGACGTGGCCCCGTCATTCTTTGAGCATCTCATTACTTTCTGACCAAGGTGTTCCAGGCTTATCTTGTACCTTCCCAACCCCAGTTTATGATTGATTGTGCAAAGATCTACCCCTAACCTTCTCAAGAGTGTACTCCTCTAGGGCAAGAATTACATTGGGTTTTTTTCATCTTAGACACTTAGCAAACCTCAATACTTCGCATTTACTTAATCTTAAGTTGATGTAGTCAAATTAATTAACACACAAATTGCCACTTCCTGGGCTCCTGCCAGTCCAGAGATTTCTTCCCTCCTCCTAGGCTGTATGACAGAGTGTGTGCAGCAAAGACTCCAAAGACTAGAATCATGCCTGGTTCTGCCACTTTCATTTCTCCAAGTCTCGCTTTCCTCATTTGTCAAAGAAGATGATAAAGGTCAGCCTCCTTAAGATTGTCCTGAAATCCAAATGAAACCACAGATGTACAAGAATTTTGTCAAAGTATCATTGTTGATTAAGGGTCTAATTCTGTCAACGAGAGTAGTATCAAAATGTGTTAGATGATATTCTTATCCTTCATCTTTCTCTGAAGTAGGACAGTCATTAAATTATTTAATTATTTACATTTCGAAAAATAAGAAAAGATTGTGTTTTAATGACAAAGTCAAGGTCACATCATAAGAGACAGAACTAGAATTAGATCCCTGGTCCCCTGACATCACCCCAATTTTTTTTCAACTAGGATAATTAAGTTAGAATAGGGCAGGGCAGAGCTTCCTAATAGAAAGAACTTCCAAATCCCACAGTCCCTTAGGATTGCTTAAGAAAATCCATTTATTAAGAAGTTTTTAAATTAGCATGAGGCCTAATCTCAGTGCTAGCGACTCACACATGACCTGCATAACCTGATTTTTTAGAACTGTTCAATATAATTTGTTGGTTTCTTCTGTCCAGGTATTTCAGGCCAGAGAGGGCAACTTCTTTGCCAGTTGGCATCATGAACTTTTATGTTTAGCCTTAAGGAACAAGAGAAGAAGAAAAACTATTTTCTGACTGTTACAAGAGCCAAGTAAAGCCTGTTTTTTTCTGCCCTTATGTCAGTTTCATTTTTTATTCTGTAAACATGTACCTGTGTACTATCTAAGAACTCAACACCGTGTTGTGTGATAGCAGGAATTCCAAAGTGAATCAGTTATTAATACCAATGTACCCAGCTTAGATCCATGATCTATTACTAGCGAAATATAGGACAGCCTTTGTGATTTAATTGATAATCAATTTAAAGTGAGATTATTCAGTGGCTTAGGCTTAGGTGTGGAATAGGTAGAGAGTTGAATTTAATGTGAGTTGGGAATTTTTCTAGGTTAGTGTATTGGAAAAAGGTTGAGGAAGTTATTATAATAGTACATCAATGGTTCTCAAACCTTTTGATTTCAGGAAACTTTAACATCTTTAAAGACCTCAAAGAGCTTGTGTCTATGTGGGTTAAATCTCTCCATATCATCATACTAGAAATTAAAACTTAGAACTTTTTATTTATTTTTATTTTATTTTATTTTATTTTATTTTTTTTGAGACAGAGTCTCACTTTTGTTGCCCAGGCTAGAGTGAGTGCTGTGGCATCAGCCTAGCTCACAGCAACCTCAAACTCCTGGGCTCAAGTGATCCTCCTGCCTCAGCCTCCCGAGTAGCTGGGACTACAAGCATGCACCACCATGCCTGGCTAATTTTTTGTATATATACTTTTAGTTGGTCAATTAATTTCTTTCTATTTTTAGTAGAGACGGGGTCTCGCTCAGGCTGGTTTCGAACTCCCAACCTCAAGCAATCCGCCCACCTCGGCCTCCCAGAGTGCTAGGATTACAGGCGTGAGCCACCGCGCCCGGCAACTTAGAACTTTTTGAAACAGGAATATACAAGCACACATTCCATAGGAATAACCCAAATGTCCACTGACGGATGAATAGATTAAGATAATGTGATATGTACATACAAAGAAATATTTTTCAGCCTCAAAAAAGAAGGAAAGGCCAGGCACAGTGGCTTACGCCTGTAATCCTAGCACTCTGAGAGTCTGAGGCAGGAGGATCACTGAGGTCAAGAGTTTAAGACCAGCCTGAGCAAGAGTGAGACCCCCATCTCTACAAAAAATAGAGAAAAATTAGGCATGGTGGTGCACACCTATAGTCCCAGCTACTCAGGAGGCTGAGGCAGGAGGATCACTTGAGCCCAGGAATTTGAGGTTGCAGTGAGCTGTGATGCCACTGCACTCTAGCCGGGGCCACAGAGCAAGACACAGTCACAAAAAAAAAAAAAAAAAAAAAAACAGAGGAAATCGTACCATTTGTGACAACATGGATGAACCTGGAAGACATTATGCTAAGTGGAAAAAGCCAATCACAGAATAACACATACAACGATTACATTTATATGAGGTATCTAAAATAGTCAAACTCATGAAACCAGAGTATAAAATGGTGGTTGCCAGGGGCTGGGTGGAGAGGGAAATGAGGAGCTGTTGTCTAATAGATATAAAGTTTCAGTTCAAGATGAGTAAGTTCTAGGGATTTGCTGTGCAACGTAGTGCCTATAGATAACAGTAAGATATTGTGTACTTAAAATTTTGTCAGGCTGGGCGTGGTGGTTCATGCCTATAATCCTAGCACTCTGAGAGGCCAAGGCGGGCAGATCCTTTGAGCTCAGGAGTTGGAAACCACCCTGAGCAAGAGAGAGACCTCATCTCTACTAAAAAAATAGAAATTAGCTGGACAACTAAAAATACATATTTAAAAAATTAGCTGGGCATGGTGGTGCATGCCTATAGTCCCAGCTACTTGGGAGGCTGAGGCAGAAGGATTGCTTGAGCCCAGGAGTTTGAGGTTGCTGTGAGCTAGGCTAAAGAAAAAAATTTTACCAAGAGGGTAGATCCCATGTTAAATGTTCTTACCACACACAAAAAAATCTCACAATGGGAAACAAGGAATCTTTTAGAGGTGATGGATATGTTTATCACCTTGATTGTGGTGTCATAGGTTTATGTGTATGTCCAAACTCATCAAATTGTGTACCTTAAACATGTGCATGTTTATATACCAAAAAGTATACAGAAAACTTTTTTGTAAAAAAAAAAATTGTAATGAATAAATATATTTCAAATAAGAAAAGAATATACAAACATACATTCCATTATTTGTCAGAGTGATGACATCACATGTAGCCTCTGGAAAACTCCACTAAGAGAATGAATGTGGAAAAGACAAATAATGTTTTAGTATCATTACGAATATAGTTTTGCCCTTATAGACCCTCGGAAGGATTTTGAGGACCCCTGCGTCTCCTTAGACCATACTCTGAGAACTGCTAACTATATGAAATTCTTAAAATTCATTTTATTAATAGTGGACATTTAGGTCATTTCAAGTTTCCTTTATTACAAACAACATTTCTATGAGCATTCTTTTACACGTATTCTGGTATACATGTGCAAGAATTTCTCTGGAGTTTATACCTAAGATTGGACTTACTGAATCATAGGATATATATATCTTCAGATTTATTAGATAATGCATGCATTGCCTCCCCCCAGGGAGTTTGTCTGGACTCAAATAAACATTCAGACTCAATAGGCCACACTGGACATCAAATATTACCTAACAGTCAGTATTTAAATTTGCAAATTTTTCTAATATCCTTTTCAAAGATTTTTTTTTCAATTCAGGCTTTAATACAAAATCATATATTATATTAGTTGTCCCACTTCAGTCTTCTGAATCTGAACTAGTTCCTCTGTCTTTTTATTTTCCATGATACTGACATTTTTAATGAGTACCAGGTCAGTTGTTTTGTTGAATATTTCTCAATTTTGGTTTGTCTGATTCAGGATACTGATTTTTGGCAGAGATACTGCATAGGTAATATGGTATCCTCGGTATATCACATCAGGAGACACATGATGTCAGTATGTCCCATTTGGGGTAATGTTGAGATGCTGCCTTTCATGCTTTCTTAAAATCCTTTTTTAACTTGGCTTCTGGGACATCACTCTTCTCATTTTCTTCTGGATTTACGGGCCACTCTTTAATCTCTTTTGCTGGATCCTCCTCTATTCTCCAACTTCTGAATGCTAGGGGTGACTCAGGAACAATCTTTTTTCTCTTTTCTTGACTATGTTCTCATACCTTATGAGATCTTACCTTGTCTCATGGCTTTACATAACAGTTATATACTAATAATTCTCAAATGTATATCTTCAGCCCCAGTGTTTCCCTTGAATTCCAGACTCATGTATACAATTGCCTAATTAACATCTACATATTTTGATATCTAGTAGCTATCTTATAAGAAACCATATATTAAAATCGAACTCTCCATCCTCTGTGCTATTGCTGTCACATAGTTTATTAATACATATATTGTAAAACCTATAAGCCATTTTATTGTTGTTTTAAATAATTAATATTCTGTCATATCTGCTCACATATTTACCCCTTCTTATTCATATTTACTCTCTTCATTCCTTCCTGTAATTCTATGTAGATGTCTTGCACTTATTTCACTAAATGTTTGTCTTGCACATATTTCGCTGGAATTCCTTTGGCCTGAAGAACTTTATTTCTTGTAGTTAGGTCTGCTGATGACAAACCTTAGGTTGGTTTTTGTTTGTGTTTGTTTGCTTGTTTGTTTGTTTTTTTGAGCTAAAATCTTACTCTCTTGCCTGGCCTACAGTGTAGTGGCATCATCATAGCTCATTGCATCCTCAAACTCCTGGGCTCAAAAGATCTTCCTACCTCAGCCTCCCAAGTAGCTGGGACTACAGGCATGCACCACTACATCCAGCTAATTTTTCTATTTTTTTATAGAGAGGGGGTCTGGCTATATTGCTTAGGCTGGTCTCAAACTCCTGGCCTGAAGCAATCTTCCTGCCTCAGCCTCCCAAAGTGGTAGTATTATAGGCATGAGACACCATACCTGGCCAGACCTTAGCTTTGATTGTCTGAAAATGTCATTATTTTACCATCATTTCTGAGGGGTATTTTCACATTGCCAGTTTATTTCTTTTAGTCCTTTAAAGATGCCATACTACTGCTTCAGCCTTTTGTAGTTTTCTTAATAACTATTAATACAAAAAGCCTGAAGTCATCAATCTTATGGTTCCTCTTTTAAAAGTAATGCTTCTTTTTTCTCAGATTGCTTTTAAAAATTTATCTTTGTCTTCCTCTCTGTCTTTCATTTATATTTTATCTATCTTTTATTTTCAGTATTTTGACAGTGATATATCTTGGTATAGCTTTCTTTATATTTTTGCTGCTTATGGATTGGGAGTTCCTTGGATATCTTTTATTAGTCTTAGGAACATCTCATCCATTGTCTTTTCAAATATTGTTTTTTCCTCATTCTTTGTCTTCTCCCTCTGGGATTGCAGCCATTCATATTTTAGATCTATTGATTATGTCCACTTGCCTCTAATGTTCTAATCTGTTTTTCCATGTTTTCTCACTATATTTTACTTTGAATGTTTTTTATTGACTTTTCATCAAGTTCATTAATCCCTGCTGCTGGGTCTTGTCTGTCCTTAAACCCATTCAATGAGTTTTTAACTCCCTAATATTTTTTTTTTTAGTTTTATGATGTCCATTTAATTTTTTATATGGATTCTAACTTTTTGTGGGTATTATTTATCTTTTCTTAAATTTTGTTCATCTTATCCCCCATTTTCTTTAACATATTAATTATGTTTTTTAATCTATGTGTTTCATTATTTGGATCATATATGGGTCTACTTCTATTGCCTATATTTTCTCTAGATTACTGATCACACTGTTTTGCCTCTTTTTATATCTAATGATTTTTTATTGTGTGTTGGATATTTTATATAAAAGAACTGTTGAGGCTTCAGCTGATATTTTCCATCATAAAGAAATTTTTGTTTCCTCTGATAAGCTAATAGGATAAGGGCCTGATCACCTCAGCCTAATCATGGATTGAGCTAGACTGGGGGTGGGGGAGGTGGCTTCTAAGGTAGCTGACACTTTTATTTCCTGAGGGCATTTGCCAATTTTGGCCTGTGTAGAGGAGCACTACAGGGAGCAAGAGAAATCAGAGAGGCTACTGGGATGTACAGGAAACCTGAGGAGTCCCATTCATGTGGCCAGTTTTCTCCATGAGATATCTGCTGAATTGTAGGCTTGCACATTGGAGTTTTGAAGTTAGGTTGAGAGTTTCTAAGAGCCATTCCAACTCTGAGCCTATGGTTCTGTTTATATGCTTCAACTTTGACTTGGTCACAATACTTCTCTAAGATGGCTTGGGGAGAAAATTCAATATTTTTTCTGCATCTGCCAGAAATAATTTAAAACTTCCAATTCCAGTCAATGTAAATTCAGTTTTCTTGTGAGAATTTCTAAACATATAGGTCAGATGCCAGGAAACTAGCTTCTTTGAACAAAACTAAGCAGAAGTAGCAAGTCCTTTTTTACTTTTTGGCTGGGATGAGAATGCAGGGAAGGAGAGGGTGATAGAATGAGTCTTTTTCTTGCAGTTGTGATTCCAAAGAATCCCTATCCTGCGTCTGATGTGAACACTGAGAAGCCCAGCATCCACAGCAGCACCAAATCTGTCTTGGAGCATCAACCAGGGCAGAGGGGACGTAAACCAGCAAAGAAGCGGGGCCGGACACCCAAGACCCTAATTCCCCATCCCATCTCTGCCCCATCCAAGTCACCTGAACCTTTGAAATTCCCAAAGAAGAGGGGTCCCAAACCTGGCAGTAAGGTAGGTAAAAATATGGGTTTCCCAGAAAGGGATAAGGGGCTACAAAGGGGTAATTCATTCATATCCATCCATCTTGGAAAGGGGCCTATCTGGCCCTCTCCATCTTATGTATGCTTTTAAGAGGACTCTCCTAGATTGTCATTCCTACCTAGCTACATACCTAGGAGTAGGTAGTATGAGAGATAGGATAGTGGGAATGGAAAACAAATCTTAACTTTGAAAGGTACTTGCATTCAAGCAGATTCTGGTCCAATGTAGATGGAAGTCTACATAGACCGGAATCTAGTCTAATGCAGATGGATTCTGGTCTAATGTAGGAAGACCCTGTTCTTTTTTAACTTTCCCAGAGTGGATGCTAGCATGTGAACACAAAGAATAGATTAACTCCATAAATGTATTTTTTTTACTACCTCTACCCCTTCTTAAGAAATAAATTTAAGGCCTACTAAATGTCAGGCTCTGTATTGGATGCCATTTTACATATATGTGTATATATATATATATATATATATATATATATATATACACACACACACATACATATATCCTATATGATCTTCACAAAACCCTAGGAGATAAGTAATGTTAACATTATTTTATAGTTTAATAAATTGAGACTTAGAGATGTGAAATGATTTCCCTAAGGTCACATAGCTAGTAATTGGCAAAGGCTGCAGTGATGTGATCCTAAGGTCACATAGCTAGTAATTGGCAAAGGCTGCAGTAATCCCCAAATCTTCTAGTTCCAAGATGACTGCTGCCCTACTGTGTGAAATGTGAAAATCTTTCACATTTCCTGAGGGACATAAACACTCACCTCTCGTGTTGGGAAAGACTGCTAAGTCAGCTTCACTGAGCACTGCTTACTGAAAGTACTACCTTTTAGTCCTGGCTAGTTTTTCACAGGCCTCTTCCCTAGGGAAAGCATTGATAGGGAAAGAAGGCTTCTCTGCAGCTTCTAAAGGGCCTGCTTCAGCATTACCTCCTCACTCACTGTCAGAGAAATTTCTCTGAATCTCCTTCCTGAACAAAAATACCTGAATTCCAGTGTGGAAAATCATACCCAGTTCTCCCAGGACTTTCCACTCCAATCTCATAAATTATTCCCTAGAGTTGGTTGGTTGGTTGGTTGGTCTGTTTGTTTTGTTTGTTTATTAGCTCCTGCTGACTTCAGTCCATGTAGAATATAAGCTCCTCAAGGAGCCTTTTCTTCTCTTTTTCTCCTGCAGTGCCTTATATCTCAATCTCTTGGGAAATGTTCAGAATATGCAAGATGGGTGAGTGGATGGATGGATGGATGAATGGATGATTTTAGTGATGATGTTACTAATCTCAGTTGTCTCTTATTTTGGGCTTTGAGTTCTGAATGTCACCTCCTGAGCTCCCTGTGTAACACATAGTGCTGCTTTTGCACTATTACCACTAAGCTCTCACTGGGTCCTGATTTGTTTTTGTCTCCATTACCCTCCCCTCTCATTCTTATGTTGTAGAGGAGAGGCTGTAAGCCCTAAGGATAACAAGGGCAGAGAGCCATGCTTTAGATGATGTGAAGACATCTTGAGGACAATCAGAAAAAGGAGAAAACTTATCTGGGGGGCTCCAAAGATAGAATCAGAACTAATAAACAGAAAATCAAGCAGACGGGCTTTGTTTCAACATAAGAACAGTTAAATCTATCCCAAAATGAAAGTAGTAAGCTCCTATGACTACTGATATTTTATCACAGACTGGATGACTCTGTGGAAAGGATGCTTTCAGGGAGAGTGAATTGGAAGTATTGGTTAGATGGTTGGATTAAATGGTCTTTAAGATCCTTCAAAATCCAAGAACTTCAACCTCTGTGGAAAACAATATGGAGATACCTTAAAGCGATACAAGTGAATCTACCATTTGATCCAGTAATCCCATTGCTGGGCATCTACCCAAAAGATCCAATGACACTCTACAAAAAAGACACCTGCACTCGAATGTTTATAGCAGCACAATTCATAATTGCAAGGCTGTGGAAACAGCCCAAGTGCCCATCAATCCAAGAATGGATTAATAAAATGTGGTATATGTATACCATAGAGTACTATTCAGCTCTAAGAAATAACAGTGATATAGCACATCTTATATTTTCCTGGCTAGAGATGGAACCCATACTACTAAGTGAAGTTTCCCAAGAATGGAAAAACAAGCACCACATATACTCACCAGCAAATTGGTATTAACTGAGCAGCACCTAAGTGGACACATAGGTACTACAGTAATAGAGTATTGGGCAGGGGGGAGGGGGGCAGGTATATACATATATAATGAGTGAGATGTGCACCATCTGGGGGATGGTCATGCTGGAGACTCAGACTTGTGGGGGGAGGGAGGGAATGGGCATTTATTGAAACCTTAAAATCCGTACCCCCACAATATGCTGAAATTAAAAAAAAAAAAAATCCAAGAACTATGATCCTGTGATTGCCTCTGCTCTGGTCCCTCAGGAAGTCTTGAACATAGCACCAAAGTCCTCTTTCTTTCCAACCCACTTTAAAAAATCATTCTCATCCTGTATTTTATGTCCTAGCATTTGACTCCTTAATTCCCCTTCCTGTTCTTTTGCCTACTCCTACAGGTGTACATGCCTTCCACTTCACCAGTGAGCATTATACTCCTTTTTGAAATAAAGTAGTCTGTGGCTAGAGCATAGAAGCCAGACAGACTTGAGTGTAGATCCCATTTCTGTTTGTTACCACCTGGATGACTTTGGGAAAGTTTCTTTGAGGCTCTGAGACCTAGTTTTCTCACCTATAAAGTGGAGATGAAATAATGTATGAATAGATATAATGCATGTTAAATCCACCTATCTCAAATAGTAATAATGCCTTCTATCTCTCTGTTTTCTTCTACAATATTCAGACACCTAACTCACCAGGCTTATTCCTTTAGGGACCCCCTGAAATCCTACCACCACCTTATTGAAGTTGAACTGGTATTTCCCTTCTTCCCTGACTCATTACTTTTTTGGACTTTCACTTTTAGCAATATCAAAAAATATGAGCAAGTGTCCATGTTTAATGTGTGTTATGAATGCTTCATGAGAGTTTGCATGATTGTTTTCACAGGCAAGGCCATCTTATGTATGCCTGCTGTTACCAGTGCTGTCTCTGTAGAGAATACACTCCTAGAAGGTAGACAGGTTTATGTAGCTCTAGCAGTGGACCCTGCATGAGGCATGTAGAAAAAAGGAATTTGGGATCCCAATGACAGTTATGTTTTCCTTGTATTCAGAAAGGCTTTTAGAAAACTTTTTCTAGAAAAAATTTTCTGAGATCTTTCTCCCCCAGAACTTCCCTGTACAGCATAGAGAAGATATTAGATTTCTCTCAAATCATCTTTATCACTTCCCTAGTATTGGTTATCTACACTGTATGCATCATAAAAAACATGATTAACACTTACATGCCAAGTACCGTGCTAAGAATGAAACTCAGAATCAGACCTTCAAGGAGCTCCAGTCTAATAGGGACACCAGTTTGTAAACATACAATGACAATACATTGACAAATGCAACAATACAAAATACAGAGTAGCACAAAAGAAACAATAATTAGAGGAAAAGAGGAAAACTAGAAAAGCTTCCTAGATGAACAGATATTTGTAAGATAAATAAAAGAAGAAAGGGCATTTCAGGCAGAAGGGATAGCTTATTTATTGTAAAGATGTGGACTAGGTCAAACTGCAGGATTTTTAGAGAAGTAATAGAGATTTACTAGAGTGGGAGGTTTAAGGGAAGGAATGACAGGTAAGTCATTCCTGAAGAGGGAGGTAGGCAGAAGAAAGTCATTTGTAGAATTAGGAAAAGAGTCGTTTACATTTTTAAAGACAGGGGAACAAAGTAAAAAGTAATGTCAAGGTAGAGTTAAACCATAACATATTTTTTTCCACTTTGCTTTTGTCTGCCTAACGGTTAACTTCAAATGATAATATTGAATCTAGTATAAAAGATAGTGCATTAAGCTCTGGCTTTACAGAAGACCAGAATCTTGTACATAGATTCAGAAAATGTTTACTAAGCATCTACTCCAGGTACATGTATAGCTTTAGGCCAGGTGGGTGTGTGGAAAACAAATATAACACACAATCCATTCATAAATATATTTTTGTTTCATGGGTGAATTTAGTGCCAAGAATAGAAGAATGAAAAGACAAGTTACCTGTCATGAATAACAAACTTTTCCCCATCCATTTTGACAGAGGAAACCTCGGACTTTGCTGAACCCACCACCCACCTCACCAACAACAAGCACCCCTGAACCGGATACCAGCACTGTACCCCAGGATGCTGCCACCATCCCCAGCTCAGCCATGCAGGCCCCCACAGGTGAGAGCAGATGATGGGACTACCTACAACAAGCCCAGGCCCCAGTGTCTGCACTTTTTCTTGTCTTACACCAAATTAGCCCCCTCTCTGTTTGTAAACCTAGGTAGAATCTTTTAAAATCTTTTTATCTTTGGCATTGAAATAGTTTCAGAGAAACAAAGAAACTTTGATAAGTGTTCTGTGAACTCAGGGTTGGGGAACTGGAGCTGGATCAGCGCCAGGAGCTCTTTTGCCCAGTTTAGAATAATTCTCATCCTTCTTAGTGATTCCTTCCACCTTCCAGAACCCTTCCAGCATTCCAATAATGGTGTCACTGTTCAAATATGTGTGAAATTCCTCTGATCCTTTTTTAAACAATCATTCATGTTGGCAAACCTTGGTACAGTGAGAGTAAACTTTATTTTGGAGACCAGCCAATGAATGGTTGATTTAAAGCAAAATCTAGTGGTTGAAGTAGGTGGGTAATCAACCTGGATTATGCATATCTGTTCCCATTTCATAAACTGTCTATGACAGTACTAAAAGAACTACCCCTTTAGAATAGATACACAACCTACCAAAGAGGTAACTGTAAAGAACAATACTCATTTTTATGTGTAAATTAAGATACATGTGTGAAACCTTGCTCTGTTACTGTGGAGACACTCTGTCTTCTTCTGGAAAGTCTAAGCTATTGGAATCATCCCCATGGAAGTTAGGTAGTCTTTCTCTTAGAAGAAGTTGAATATGTCTCTGCCCAAATCCTAGAATGTTAGAGCTTGAAGGGAAGGCCCGGCCATAGTTTCCTCTCCAAATAATCTTCAGAAAATTACAGAGCCTGCCTGTAGCATGTATGTCCAGCTCAGGGTTCTATCACATGACTTTTCCAAATGTGTCATCTCTATCTAGCTCCAGCCAGTCATTGGGTTGGCTTAGTCCAAGAGTATCGTTAGATTGTCCCTGAGCTCAATAGATAAGGAAGTAAGGACAGATGAGCACCTTGGTGAAAATACTGATTGTACATTTCCCAACTTCATGACATGCTCCCTAGAAGCCTGTATACTTGCTTAGTTTATCCCACATCATTGTAGATACCACTTAGGTACCTATTCAACAAGACCTAGAAGACCCATAGCAGCAGGTGTTTCGTGTCTATGCCTTACTATGTCTTTTAAATGGTGCATACCATTGCCTGCAGTCACTGGGCTGGTGTCCCTCCATTAGCCTGAATCTCATAGCTCAAAGTGGGAACTTACTCTGTAATATATCTGTGTCTTATGGTCAGGCTATAACAGTCTTTACTGATAATTGTTTCACCATCTTTTGTTGGCCCTTTATTCACTTTATGTGACCTTGACATGACTTACTTGTCTAAACTTCAGTTCTTCATAGTCTTCATTATTTAAACGGAATTCTATGACCCACACTTGTATTCTTTATTATCTACTTTTCTTTTTTTAACTATATAACACTTTTTAAAAGGTATTTTGATTTTTATCAGAGTTATACACGTTCAAAGTTTAAAAGAATGAAAGGTCTACAAAACATATTACAAAACAAAACAGACCCCTGTCAATTACTTCTCCCCAAAACTAATCACTTTCAATTTAACTGATACTTTATCTCTGTATCTAAATAACATGTTTATATTGCTATCTTTTTTAACTTTAGGCATTTTTCTACTGACTACCCACTTTAAAAGATAAGGATTTAACTCTTCTTAATTTCCTTGCCCCTTACCCACTCACATATACTTTGCTACCCCTATTCTATGATGTTATAATTTTGAATAGATCAAAATTTGGTGTTTTATTATTGTGACTAGTCAAATACTATTCTCGGTTGAGCCATGTATACTATGATTACTTTTCATTTGTTTCGCAACATTTTGTTTTCAGGGGCAGGCAATCTTGTTGATTTCTTTGTTATATGTCTATTTTTCTGTGTACTTGTTATTAATTCAATCTTAAACTCTTTTCTTACTATCTCTCTCTCTTTTTTTCCCTCCTCCTTTGCTGGCAAAGTATATATATCTCTCTTCATATCCAAGCACAATTATATATTCTATCCATGTCATACACTAGAAGAAATCTCTCCTGGAGACTTGGTTTCTTTAGATTCTGTTCACCTCTCTCTTTAGATTCCCAATTTGCTGTTTTGCATGTCTTTGTTTTCTCACGTATACCTTTCTTAAATTTGCATCTTTTTTTGTGAAACCTATTTATTTTCTTTGAAGCTTCTCTTTATCCCAGTATCCTGAAAATTCACTTTGGATAGTATTTTTACCTATTATACTGGACACTTTCATTTTATGAAATTTTAAAAAATTCTTTCATCAATGATTTTCTCCCACTTCTTTTTCTGTATTCATTCTTTCTGGCATACCTGTTATTCAGATGTTGGACCTCTTGAACTTGTCCTCTAATACTTATATCCTTCTTTATTCTTAACCTTATTCTCTTTGTCTTTCTAGTCAACTTTCTTCAAGTTTTTCTCATCTCTAGCTTCCAAACTTTGTATTGAGTTTTTCATTTCTGACATCTTACTTTTTAAATTATAGTTATTTACTACCCCAGTGGCATTTTCCACAGTGGTGAAAACACCAGTCCTGCAAAATTCTCTACAGAAAAGGATTTTACATACATTTTGGTAATTCAGTCATGTACATGTAGGAAATGTTTACACTCTCCTTCCCCATGCTTGGAGATTTACATCTGCTATTAAGAGCATTTTTTTGTTCTCTGAATTTTTTAAATAGATGTTATTTGTTTAGAGCAGTTTTAGATTCATGGCAAAATTGATGGGAGGTACAGAGATTTTACATATACTCCCTGCCCCCACACATGTATAGCCTTCCCTCCACCAACATCCCCCACCAGAGTGGTACATTTGTTACAAACTGATGAGCTTACATTGACTCATTATCGTCACCTTACGTCCATAGTTTGCATTTGGCTTCACTCTTGGTGTTTTACATTATATGGGTTTTAACAAATATATACTGACATGTGTCTACCACCATAATATCATACAAACTAGTATCACTGCCCTAAAAAATCCTCTTTGCCCTGCCTGTTCATCACTCTCTCCCCCTCAACCTTAAGCAACCACTGATCTTTTTACTGTCTCCATAGTTTTGCCTTTTCTAGACTGTTATATAGTTGGAATCATACAGTATATAGCCTTTTCAGATTGGCTTCTTTTGCTTACTGATATGCATTTAAACTTCTTCCATGTCTTTTCATGGCTTGATAGCTCATCTCTTTTTAGCACTGAAGAATATTTCTTTGTCTGGATGTACCACAGTTTATTATCCATTCATATACTGTAGGATGTCTTGGTTGCCTCCAAGTTTTGGCAATTATGAATAAAGCTGCTGTAAACATCTGTGTACAAGTTTTTGTGTGGATGTAAGTTTTCAACTCCTACGGATAAATACCAAGGAGCACAACTTCTGGATTGAATAGTAAGAGTATGTTTAGTCTTGTAAGTAACCACCAAATTATCTTCCAAAGTGGCTGTACAATTTTGTATTCCTACTAGCAATGAATGATAGTTCCTGTTGTATCTTCCTGAAGAATTGACCTCTTTATCATTATGTAGTGTCCCTCTCTTTTCCTAATGATTCTTCTTGCTCTGAAGTCTGCTCTGTCTGAAATTAATATAGCTACTTCCACTTTCTTTTCATTAGTGTTAGCATGGTATATTTTCTCTACCCATTTGCTTTTAATCTGCGTCTTTATATTTAAACTGAGTTTCTTGTAGACAATAAATAGTTAGGTCTTGTTTTATGATCCAGTCTGAGAATCTCTCTTAATTGATATTTGGACATTTAAACCAACTATTGACACAATTGGATTAATATCTATCATATGTGTTACTGTTTTCTATTTGTTGCCCCTTTTTGTTCCTATTTTTGTCTTCAACTCTTTTCTGCCTTTTGTGATTTTTTTTAATTTTTTTTTTTTTTTTTGAGACAGAGTCTCGCTTTCTTGCCTAGGCTAGAGTGAGTGCCGTGGCGTCAGCCTAGCTCACAGCAACCTCAAACTCCTGGGCTCAAGCGATCCTCCTGCCTCAGCCTCCCGAGTAGCTGGGACTACAGGCACAAGCCACCATGCCCGGCTGATTTTTATATATATATATATTAGTTGGCCAATTAATTTCTTTCTATTTTTATGGTAGAGACGGGGTCTCGCTCAGGCTGGTTTTGAACTCCTGACCTTGAGCAATCCGCCCGCCTCGGCCTCCCAGAGTGCTAGGATTACAGGCGTGAGCCACCGCGCCCGGCCTAATTTTTTTTTTTTAAGAGACAGGTTCTCATTCTGTTACCCAGGCTGGAATGCAGTGGCATGATCATAGCTCACTGTAACTTCAAATTCCTGGGCTCAAGTGATCCTTCTGCCTCACCTTCCCAAGTAACTGGGACTACAGGCACATGTCCCTACACCTGGCTAATTTTTTTTTTTTTTTTTTTTGAGACAAGGTCTTACTATGTTGCCCAGGCTGGTCTTGAACTCCTAGCCTCATGCAGTTCTCTAAACCTCATCCTCCCACAGTGCTGGAATTACAGGCATAAGCTACCACACCCGGCCCTTTTGTGATTTTAATTGAGCATTTTATATATTTATTTTCTCCCCTTTTTTAGCATAGCAGTATATTTTTTACTTTTTGGGGGGTTATTCTAGAGTTTGAAATATACACCTACAACTAATCCAAGTACACATTCAAATAACACTATACCAGTTCACAGGTAGTATGACTACCTTATAATACTAATTTCTATCTCCTATCCCTGTGTGATTGATGTTAATTATTTCGCTTATAAATAAGCACCCAGGGAAATTCTCAGTAATTATTGCTTCAGTTCCTTTCTTCCTTCTCCTTCTGTGGTTACCATTATACATATATTACACCTTTTGTATTAAATAGTTATCCCACAGTTCTTAGATGTTCTGTTCTGGGTTTTTTCAGTCTTTTTTTCTTTTGCTTTTAATTTTGGAAGTTTCTATTGAGATATCCTCAAGCTCAGCAATCCTTTCCTTAGCCATGTCTATTCTAGTAATGAGCCAGTCAAAGGCATTCTTCATTTTTGTTACAGTGTTTCTTATCTCTAGTATTTCTTCTTTATTTTTTCTTAGAATTTCCATCTCCCTGCTTACATTGTCCATCTGTTCTTGTGCTCTACTTTATCCATTAGAGCCCTTAGCATATTAATCATAATTATTTTAAATTCTTAATCTGATCATTCCAGCATCTCTGCCATAACTGAGTCTGCTTCTGATACCTGCTCTGTTTTTGAAACTGTGTTTTTTTGTCTTTGAGTACACCTATACCTTGTAATTTTTTTGTGATCATTAGACACGACGTACTTGGTAAAAGTAACTATGGCAAATGGGCCTGTAGTGATGGGTGGTAAGGTGTGGGGAAAGGGAGAGCATTCTATAGTCCTATGATTAGGTGCTAGTCTTTTAGTGAGCCTGTGCCCCCCTGGGTTGTGAATTTCACAAGAGATTCTCAGTTCCCCACCCCCAACCTCCCTTATGTTGGACAGAATAGCTAGAGTGACCTGGAATAGGGTATTTCCCTTCTCCCACATGGCGGGCTAGAGTTGGCTAGAATTGATTATTCCTCTTCCTTCAAGTCAGTTAGGCTCTGAAAAACCTTTCGTAGTTTGGGCTGTGGTAAAATAGTTTCTCCTGAGGAAAGACCTTGTTAAGAAGAACAGAGTTCTCTGGTCTATTTCAAAATGGTTCCTTTTCCCCTCCCCCTGCCAGAAGCATAAGGAGATTTTTCCTCCAATATTTATTGTGAGAACCTGATTGAGCTCCTCGAGTTAAAACTAACAAAAGTGTGCCCATTCCCCAAATCCCCGCATAACTGGGGCTCCCTGGAGTTTTTAACATCAGACTTGTCCACACTGAGCCCCTAGCAGTTCATCAAGTACATTTTAGGTTCCTGCCTAATTCAACAGAGGTTTCTGCCCCAGCAGAAACTGATTCAATAGAGGTTTGAATTCAACAGAGGTTTGAATTCAACAGAGGTTTCTGCTCCAGTAAGTTGTGATTCTCTATATTTACCTCTCTGTCTCTTCAGATTTTGGGGGCGGTGGTTTGCCCTGTAACCTCGCTTCTCTAACAGATCTAAGAAAGATTAATTTTTAAGTTTATTCATCTTTTTACTTGTTGTTAGGATGGAATGGTGTATTCCAGGCTCCTTATGTGCCAGACCTTTCTCTGAATTTTTTAACAGTTTCCAATTCTGATTTTATGGATACAGTAGAAAACCTAAACATGACAGTATACAAAAATATCCTTATGACCTCAAGATCAGGAAGGATTTCTAAAACCAGACAATAAGCATAAACTAAAAGAAAATATCAGTATATTCTACTATATTAAAATTAATACACCTCATCTCAGCTCCACATGGTATCATTTGGGGTGGCTCAACTGAGGCTAAGGATCATTTATTCACATAAATAGCAAAACAGGTCCTGTCTAATGGTTCTTCTACACAAGGACCTCTCCAAAAGGTATCTTGGGCTCCCTCATACCATGGTGGCTGGGTTCCAAGGACAAGTGTCCCAAGAAACAGGCAGTGGAAACTACCATTTTCTTCAGGCCTGAGCCCCAGACTTAGCATAGCATCATTTCCACCTTATTGACCATTCACAGAACCCAGATACAAGTCGAGGGGAATAGACCCCACCGTCAATGGGAGAGAGGTCAAAGAATTATAGACCATAGTTTAAAACCACTACACTGTGGATATAAATTATTATTAACATTTTCCCACTTGCAAAATTTATTCTTCCCCCACAAGATTTCCCGTCAAAAGTCTCATCCTTTACAGCA
This sequence comes from Microcebus murinus, assembly GCF_040939455.1. NCBI lineage: Eukaryota > Metazoa > Chordata > Mammalia > Primates > Cheirogaleidae > Microcebus > Microcebus murinus. Next base: position 30,110,117 of record NC_134105.1, on the reverse strand, counting down.
TCCGGCTCAAGGTCTAGGATCTCATCATCTGAATCAGGTCCAGGTAAATATAAGGCCTCTTGGGTGTGGTTTCTCAGGTTTTCTCCTTGAGTGTGGTTCTTTTCTGTCTGAAGACTTGTGAACTAAAGAAATAAGTTGTGTGCTCACAACATGCCCAACATACAGTGGTGGATAGGCATAAGGAAACTTTTATCTCCCATTCAAAACGGAGAAAAACTGGAGGCACACAGCAGTCACTGGTCTATAGAAATTCTGAAATCCAACTGGGCATGTGTTGCTAACTCCTTGATAAAGTTCAAAATTACCTGGGAGGTATTTTTCATGGCTTTTGGTTTTGTTCTCTGAATCATCCTTCCTTTTCCATAAGAAAACTGAGGTTGCCTTCTTAGTCTTCTTCCTGCCTGGAAAACGTTGTACATCCAAAGGATTCTTTACATTTTGTACCATCTTTGTTCCTTTTCATCCAAGTTGTCAATGCATCTGCTGGAATGATTCTCTTAGAAATTTGAAGGGTTTTTTTTGAATACTGTTAGCGTTCATATCAAAATTCTGTTTATTACAGAATAAACTGTTATGAACATTTTTGTAAGTATCTTTTCATAGACAATTATCTTATTTTTATTATTATTCTTATCTCCTTGAGTTTTCCTGCATTTTTAGTTGTCTTCAGTAGAAAAGTCACATTATCAGACATAGAAATCCTGTTTAACAGACCTCAGTCAGTCCTTCTCTTTGTATATCTCCCTTCACACTCATTTTCAGAGGTATCTACTCTGATAATTCTTAGGCCTTTTGTAAATTATAAGATGAAATAGCATGGCTCTCATCATTCCACATTCCTGCTTTGAGGTATGCAGCTTTCTTGGGTCTCCTAAATCAGTTGCTACCTTTCCAGTCTGCTTTCCAGCTTCCAAAATTTTATTGCTGTCTCCTCACTTAGTATCTAGATCATTTTAGTGAGTTTTAAGGAAAGAAGGGAGTAAAATGTATATGTCCAATGCATCCTGTTTACCCTTGCTTTTTTTTTTTTTGCTTTTTTTTTTCTCCTGTCACCTTCCACATCCTGCCTCTCATTTTCTATTTTCTTCCATCTGTGTTGCTTCTCCTTAGAATTACAAGGTGGAGAGTCCTTAGAGAGCATCTGGCTCAGCCCCCTTCATTTGAACCTGAGACCCAAAGAGGATGACAGACCATCCACTGGCCACACACTTACTACTGTTATATTTTTTGCCTTTAATAGCAAAGGGACTTTTACCTTCATATCCCTTCAGTTAGGAGCCACAGCTGTGTGAGAAAGCAGCATACCCCCTACTCAAATGGGAGCCCAGAAGGTAGATCGGAGGAGAGAATGCCATTGCGCTGACCAGGCTGCTGTGGGTCTTCTCCAGAGAACAAGGAAACAATTCCATTTAGGACTGCCTCGTTCTTCTGTGGCCACCCTACCTATCCCCACCACAGGGCCAAGTGTAGGACAGCAACTAGGAGGATGCCTGGCTGACTTGACAGGAGAAACTACTGAATCAAACAAATATATAGATGGGACACTTGGGCTCTTTTCCTTTCTTTATTTTCTTTATTCTAACTTTTTTTAATTTTTACTACTTTCTTTGGGCCTGAATGTTGATGCAGAAGATAAGAAAGTGTGGCTGGGTGTGGCAGCTCACACCTGTAATCCCAGCACTTTGGGAGTCCGAGGCGGGAGGACTACTTGAGGCCAGGGGTTTGAGACCAGCCTAAACAAGAACAAGACCCCCATCTCCACAAAAAATAGAAACATTAGCCAGGTGAGGTGGCGCACACCTGTAGTCCCAACTACTCAGGAGTGTGAGGCAGGAGGATCACTTGAGCCTAGGAGTTGGAGGTTGCCGTGAGCTGTGATAAGGCCACTGTAGGCTATGCTAGCAAGGGCAACAGAGCAAGACACTGTCTACAAAAAAAAAAAAGTGACTCTAGGCCCAGGCAAGTGATCAGTGGTATGACCATTCTCAGTCCAATGCTAAACATATGCACACACACACATGAACACTCTTGCTAATATTTCCATGGCCCCATAATCCCTTATACATATAAGGTGAAAGGTACAAAGAATATATGAAGCAACCAAGTACAGAAAACGGAAATACGTACATCTGGGGAATTGTTTAGATTTTCTTTTCAGTACATGGAAGACAAAGTGCAAATTTTGTGCCTTGGCTTTTTTTCTGGGCTGTTCTCCCAGTGGACTGTGTTCCCAGAGCCTTTGGTCATGCAATTTTGATTGGCAACAGCTGGGCACAGTCTTTTCCTGACCCACACACCCACAGTGTTTCTCCAGCTTAGCTGCTAGGCATTCTGCTAGGGACCAGGGTCCAGGGTGTAAAAGATGGAATAGAATACTGTTCTTTGACTTCTCTACCCCAGAGACTCCTTGAGCTTCTTTGATTCTTTGTCTCCTGTAGTTTGTATCTACTTGAACAAGAATGGCAGCACAGGCCCCCACTTAGATAAGAAGAAGATCCAGCAACTCCCTGACCATTTTGGGCCAGCCCGCGCCTCTGTGGTGTTACAACAGGCTGTCCAGGCTTGCATCGACTGTGCTTATCACCAGAAAACTGTCTTCAGCTTCCTCAAACAGGGCCACGGTGGTGAGGTTATCTCAGGTAAGCACCCTGGGGTTGGTATTGCCTCCAAGTCAGAGAAGCAGGCCTTCTCCATTGGCTGATTTCTGACAGCACATCCCGGTTCCTATTTCACAGTTACAGGCTCTGGAGAAACATGAAGATATTCCATCCCTCACTTCCAGAGAATCCTCACTTCCAACTCCCAGATGCCCTCTGAGCCTTCCCATAGCTCTGCCAACGAGAATACCTGCACAGATTCTGCTTAACTGAGCCTTTAAACAGATTCCTTTTCTGTCTGCCTGTTTTAACTTCTCCCATACAGAAAATATAGGCGTGTGTTGCTTTTAAGCCATTACAGAAGAAAGAATTTAGAAGAGGCTATATTATGGCAACTTTCTCCAGACTACCACAGCCTCCCACCCGGCTTCAGTTAACCACTGAACTCTTCTCTCATCCCTTTAGCTCCTTAGCTACCCTGTCCTAAACCAGGCCCAATAGAAGAAGGTTAAATCCTAGGGCAGAATGAGAAGAGCCATCCCCTCTTTCTTTCCTGCTATAAGAGTTTATTTGCTCTCACTGAGAATATTCATTTTTTTCTGCTGTGCCCTGCTTCTGTTTCAGTTCTTCTAAATCCAAAACCTTATTCTTTACCCACTAAACATATCAAAACTAGACAGAGAGGCTTTCAATCTTAACTGTGTTGCTATTCTATCCCCTGCCCCTCCTTCCTAACCAGTTGCAGTAACCAGCTTCAGGAAACCCAGCTGACATGAAAGACCCCGTAAATAACCAAACTGTATTCTTTCAGCAAACATTTGCTGAGCCCTATCTGTGTGTCAGGTTATTGCCAGATGCTGGCAGGGAGAGGCAGGAGATAGAGGATGTCAGGCTTAGGCTCTGCACCAGTGGAAATGAAAGAATGTAAATAGCTAACTGTGAGAAGTGTTGTAAGAGAGAAATGTGTGCAGAGTGGTGTGGGAGTCCAGATTACAGAGTAATTGATAGATGGAGCAGACAAGGATGGAATATTATGGGAGACTAGGAACTGCTTGGGAAATTAAGCCTCATGTCCCTTCTGAAGCCCAAGCTACTCCCTGGACTCTTTCTGCTTCTGTGCAGCAGTCCGCAGAGACCGGCCTTCTTTGCTACCTCTCTTCAGCTGCTGTTACCTTTACCCCCTAGGGTTCTTCCTCTGCCCCAAAATTGGTTCCCAAGAATGACCTATCTCCCCCAATCCCCATTTTCTTGCTGTCCTCAGAGACAAATACATAGGCCTTTTCCTTTTTAAGAATTATACTAATACATATTTTAATAGAAATAGAAAGTAAAGTAAAACCAAGCATGAAACAGTTCCAAATGTTGCAATTGTATACCCAAAACATTGCTGGCAATAGCTGTATTCCCCTCTTCTTCCCAGCTTCTCTGTTCTTAGGCAGTTCTTGTGAAAATAGCATCCTAAATGAACAGGTGTGAATTCTCCCAGTGTGAATTTCCTGGAGGAGGCCCAGCCAAGTGATGGAGCAGATACAATTATGTTCGCAGTTGTTTTCACAGGTTGAATGAAATCATTCCAGAGCCCTGAGTGCAACAGACCTGGCCTGGCCACTCCCATAATTGCAAGCCCTTTGGAGTTGGAGGCAAAAATCAAAGCCCTTGAGGGAGGGAGGGGAGAGAGGGAGGGAAAAAACCTGAGGCACTGATTCCCTTTGTGTAACCAGGTAAGCCTGAGACAAGCAGTGGGCCGGACTCCTCCTGCCCAGCGCTGCACTGCTGGGCTGACGTGCTTGGCTCTGTTTACTTAACTTCACAGCCGTGTTTGACCGGGAACAGCACACCCTCAACCTCCCAGCAGTCAACAGCATCACCTACGTCCTCCGCTTCCTGGAGAAACTCTGCCACAACCTTCGTAGTGACAATCTGTTTGGCAACCAGCCCTTTACACAGACTCACTTGTCACTCACTTCCACAGAGTACGGCCACAGGCACGACAGGTACCTACCAGGTAGGAGCTGGGATGGGACCTGGGCTGAGAGTTGGGGATGGGGCTAGCAGCAGTACCTGTGGGGGCCCACGGCCAGCACTCAGACCTGCTGACCTGGTACCTACTATCCAGAGGTCTGGTTTTCTTTCCCTTACCTTTACCATATCTGAACGTTTAGGTTTCTCTCATCTTTACTTTCTCTTCAGGATTTTGTTTTCTATCTCTAGGATTACTCTTATCTCTTCTGGACTCTTATCCCTAGAAAAAGGTGATTTATGATTCCTCCTCTGAGCTCCAGACTGCATGTGGACCCCTGTGAAGTCACAGTACATACCCAATGTGAATGTAGCAGCAAAGGCCTAGCAGTGACTTCCCCTGCCAGCAGGAAGGTTTAGTCTCAGGCTACAGATTGAGAAATTTGCTCCCTGGTGATTGGCCATCCATTCTTTCCTTTGGCACATGGCCCTAACTCTCCCAGCACTGCCAGTCTAGCAAGTTGATTCAAGTTCCTGCTGTTTCTAACTAGGCTGAAAAATAACTTTCTCGGTTAACATACCAGACCCACAATGGGAAAGTGGATGCCACGTGGCCAGATCAGTGACTAACTACTTCTGAGAGGTTAAAGAAATGGAACTCGGCTTCTCTAACCTGGAGCCCAAGACACAGAACAAGAGAGAGGGAAGGTAACATAGCAAGGTAGGTCATTGTTGAGAGAGGGAAGAAAGGCCCTTTTAAAGAGTCCTGCAGACTGTGTTCTCAGCAGAGGAGTAGAGAGCGGGGCTGTCCTGTCTGATGATGAGAGGGCACAAGCCTAAAAGTCGCCCCTTCTCACCTTCCTCTGTACAAGTCTTGTGCCCACATCGTCTTCCCTGGTATCTTTTCATCATAGTCTCAATAGAATCATCTCCGATAAAAGTGCTGGGAAGTGACTATTCACCCAGTCCTTCTTCTCCCTTTCCCCAAGAGTGGGAGAAGAAGTCCCACTCTTCTCCCTTTCCCCAAGATTATACTTCTGCACCCAGATATTGCTTTTGTGACTTGCAAGCAGGGTAAAAAGATACCTGAATTTGAAATCCTCCTTGTAGAGGCCAAATCATCTGGTCCCTGCAGCTATTTCTGTGACTTCCTGGCTAATCCTTTTCTTCAGAGGGAACTTCTTTTCACCTAACCTACTCTAGACTGCTTTCTTTCAGCATCAGAATCTCTAAGAACAGAAAAAAGGTGTCTTACTTGCAGTTAGAATGTTGCACTGGGAGTCTGGATGGGGCATGGTGGAGGTGATACAGACAAAGGCAAGTTGTTAAATATCCCCAGCTGTTGGCATTCAGGAACTCTGGTCTGTATTTCAGTTATGAAAGTTAGGCCTACCTGAGATTCTGAAAGAATGGAAACAAAAGAGGAGGTAGGATGTCTATGGGAGTAACTGCTAGTCTAAAGAGAGATTTCTCAAAGAAACAGGAACTCAAAATTCTTAAATAGAATACTGTCATTAAGAAGTGAGAGAAATATACTGGTAGCAGCATTCAGAGACTGGTAGGGGTACACCTCATGGGCCTGTAGTCCTGAAGGTTTGAGATTGAAGCATGCCCTTTCCTGGGAATTCTGTTCAATTTTACATCTCTCTGATTCAATTACTAGATAAGAGGAAGTGAGCTTTAACCAAACTCCTCTTCTTGCCTCACCAGCTAAGAAAGAGACAAAGACCAAGGATATCACATTCTGCCATTGGCTGACACCTTTTCTTTGCCCTGTTTTCAGACAGATTGAGCCAACCCTGTGCATCCTCCTCTGCTCTCTAAGCTCTGTTTCTCATAACGGGTGCTCAGCAACTTATCTGCTCTCACCCTAGTTTCTCTTTGCCTCCCTGAAATGAGCATTTTAACTGTGCCCAGACAAGCCAGAGACTTGCCTAAACCACTCTGTGTTCCTTAGCTTATCTTTTCTGCCTACCTACCCACCTACCTGCCTTACTGACCCTTGGCCCCGCCTCTGATCATTTATCACTTCCTGCGTTTTTCTGATTGTTTACCCAAACCTCTGCCAAAGAGCTCAATCTATACAAGAGTTGTCTTTTGCTTTGCCCTTTGGATCTGGTATTTTCCTGTCCTTCTGCCTGGCTACACCCTTCTACTAGTTTCACATCCACAGGTACCACCTCTGTTATCTGGGTGCTTACTGGAACCTTCTACCCCTTCTACAACCTTGTCTCTGCACTACCTGCCAATTATGGCCTTAGCCCAACTGACCATGTACTTCCAATATAGCAGATAGTCACTAAAAGCTGAGGTAGATTTCATATCCCATTAACTTCCATACCTAAGTTGAAACTATTAGCTTTTTCTCCAGTGTTTTATTTTGAAAAATTATTTCAAGCCTACAGAAAAGTTACAAAAATAGTACAGTGAGGAACCATGAACTGTTTATCTAGATTTACCACTTAACGTTTTGCAATATTTACTTTGTCTCTAAGTTTGTGTGTGTATATATATATATCTGTATCTGTACACTTATATATATTTTTTGTTTATGTACAAATCACTTGAGAGTTAATTGCAGATGAGACTTTATCCTTAAATATTTCTGTGTATATCTCATAAGAATAAGGAGTATAATATTATAAGAAATTTAACATTAATAAACTACTAAAGAAATTTGATTAATAAAATACTACTAGCTAATATACAGTACCTATTAGAATTTTCCCCAGCGATCCCAATAATATCTTTTATAGCTGATTTTTTCCTAATTCGGGATCCAATAAAGGATCATCCCCTGCATTACATTGTACTTTCTCTTTAATTTTCTTTACCTAGAACAGTTCTCCAGCCTTTTTTTTTTCCTATCTTGCATGACATGACGTTGGTATTTTGAAGAATCTAGACCAAGTGTTTTGGTTTAGGTCATCAAACATTTATCAAATACTTATTCTGTGCCAGATTCTATCCTGGACTCTAGGGAGACAGAGATGAAGCAGACTCCATCCTGCACTCAAAAGAGCTGAGAGAGGGAGAAATAGGCAAACATGTAAGTGGTAAGAGCAGGGAGCAGTGGTATTTCGGCCAGCCAGGTGTGATGAGCCTCGAGTAAGGTGAAAGAAGTGGTCAGGGGAGGATTCCTGGGGGAGGCAATGTCAAAGCAGAGTCCCTTTTGCAGAACTACACACATGGCTGGATCCAATAAGAGGCTTGTGAAGACTAAGTAAGAGCAGTTTCTTCTGGCCCCCTAAAAAATTGACAGTATTAGGCAGGAGATTGTATTGATGTTGCTGGTCCCAGTGATGTAATGACCTTGCCTAGTCCAGGTGCCACCAGTTCAGATTTTTAGACCTCTCAACTCAGAATCCAGATCTCAGTTAGCATTCTTACCATTGCTAAGAGGAAGAGACACCCACTGAGTTGCATCAGCATCTAGTGAGCCCCTATGATAATGATGCCATCATCACTATAATTATTTTTCACATCTTTTAGCTCATGTGAGGCAGGTATACTATCCCCAGTTTTTTCTGAGTAAAGTGATGGCTAAAAAGATGAGATTACCCTGCTGGTAAGTGCAGAAACTGAATAAAACCTTGAATTGTCACAGAGAGTTGAGGTTTGCCACTTCAACTCTGAAAAACAAAATAATTCCTCATATTCATAAAGTCTAGCCCATTCCATTTTCTCATGAAAAGGGGTGAATTTTCCCCATCTTACAGATGAGAAAACTGGTGCTCAGAGAAGACAAGCTACTTGTGTAGGATCACTAATCTAGTGAAAGGCAAATGCCCAGGTGTAGAACCCAGCTCTCCTGCCTCCTGGATTGGGTTCCTGTTCATGTCTCAAAGTGGAACACTGTTCATCTTTCCTGGAAAGCAGGAATCAGAAACCTCATCCTGCAGAAAAGGGTGGGAGATGGTTTAGGTATCATGGAGCCTCAGAGACTACTCTTTTCAGAACCACTTCTAGGAAAGGGCTTCAACAATTTAACCTCCCTGAGATATGGGTGAATAGCTGTCTAATGCTAGATTTGACTTTGAGACCATGGTAACCAAGCAATTTTAGGTGAGTATTAAAGTATTCCTAAAATCCTAAACCATCTTGCCACTGAGGTCTTACTGCATGCCAGACAACAGCATGCTTGAATTTAGTGTTCATCAGAGGCTCTGAATAAATCCCAAGCATTATCTAAACACCTGATCTCTAAGAAAAATCACAAAGGACAGTGTTATGATCAGTACCCAAGACAACCTGCCACCCCACACCACAAACAGAGAATGCTGTGGCCAGAGCTAAGGAACTGACTTGGTTTCAGTAGAACCCAATCATGAGTCTGCTTCAGGTTCCATAGCACAGTGTTTGGGCACTGCTGCCTGACTAGTTGGGCTATGGACTTGGTATAGAAACATCAGGGTGAGATTCCATTTACAAAGGTTTTCATAGCCATTCTCTTCTAATATTCACAATCCCCTGGGAAGAAAGGGGTTCCCATGTTATAGATGAGGAGACTGAGGTTCTCAGAGAAGCACTCTGCTGCATGGCAGAGCCAAATTCTAACACTCATTCTGGTCTCCATGCCCAAGCAATGTACAACCCCGGATTCCTTGAAACGTTTCTGTAGAACAGGGAAAATACAAAAGGAGGGACGGAATACAGGAGCAGATCCTTTGCTGACAAGCCTTTAACCAGGCATCAAGAAACATTTCTGACCGGGTGCAGTGGCTCACGCCTGTAATCCTAGCACTTTGGGAGGCCGAGGCGGGCGGATCGCTCAAGGTCAGGAGTTCGAAACCAGCCTGAGCGAGACCCCGTCTCTACCAAAAATAGAAATAAATTAATTGACCAACTAAAAATATATATACAAAAAATTAGCTGGGCATGGTGGCACATGCCTGTAGTCCCAGCTACTCGGGAGGCTGAGGCAGTAGGATCGCTGAGCCCAGGAGTTTGAGGTTGCTGTGAGCTAGGCTGACGCCATGGCACTCACTCTAGCCCGGGCAACAAAGAGAGACTCTGTCTCAAAAAAAAAAAAAAAAGAAAGAAAGAAACATTTCTGAGATGTCCTGCTGCTGGAGCAGGGGACAGCTTCTAAAGTACATCTGAATTCTTCTAAAGTACATCTAAGCAAATGTATTTCTTCTCCAGTACCTCTAATCGCTGCTCTAGCATCTCATGTCAAAGACAGTTTCTTCTAACCTAGAATAGCTCCATTTTTAAAGGTTTCCCTTGTCCAGAAAAAGCATAGGGCATCCAGACCAGAAGAAACCTCAAAGACCATCTAGTCTAAGAGGAAGATTCTAAGGAGATCCAAGTCCAGAGAGTGGCACTGAACTTGACTGAGATCACCTGTTGAGAGCCAGAGCCATGACCGGTATACAGGCCTCCTACGTCCCAGCCTAGAGTTTTCTATTTTGCTATCTCTTGCTCCACGCAAACAGGTACCTGGGAGCCAGCACTCTGGCAGTTCTTCTAAGCTCTAACCCTGGTTTTACTGCTTTTCAGGTGACTCCTTTGTCCTGGGGAATAGTCTAGCCCGGTCCTTGGAGCCACACTCAGATTCAATGGACTCCACCCTGAATCCCACCAACCTTGTCAGCACCTCCCAGAATCTTCGAACTCCTGCCTACCGGCCCTTGCTTCCATCTTGTGGACTCCCACTGAGTACGGCCTCAGCTATGCGCAGGCTGTGCTCCAAGGGTAAGCTTACCAGAGTTCTGGCCCTCCTGTCCTCCGTTACTCCTTCCTTCCTTTCCTTCCTGAGCTCTGGGAGGCCAGAGAGGACCTGGCTCCATTGCCCCCCACCTGGTGGTGAGATTGGGGACTGGGCTTACCTGTACCTGGCCAGGCACCTGAGAGGTAATTGGAGCTCTGGGACTGGCTTGAGAATAATGTAAATTAAGAGCCAAAGACCTAGAGCCAAAAGGGACAAAAAAGGATTCATCCATTCATCCATTAGCCATTTATTTGAACACCATCTGTGTTTGGCATGGGGATGCAAAAATCGATCACTTTTTGTCCTCAGGTGTCATGGGGGAGACAAACACTTAAGCAGATCATTGTAAAACCCTGTCTCAAGTACAGTGACAGAGATATGCTGTGAGTAGTATGAAAACAGCAAGAAGGGAGACTTAACCCAAGCTTAGTGTTCAAGGGAAGCTTCCTTAAAGAAGTGACAACTTGCCTGACACTATATAGATGGCCATATCAGGGGAAGTAGAGGAGGGAGAGTTTTCCAGGAAGAGGGGACAACATGAATAAGGGCAAAGGGATATGAAATAGCACAGATTGGAACAGGAATTGCATGCAATTTGAAAATGCCGAAACATAAAATGTAATACTGGGACTTCAAAGAGAAAAGCCTGGAAAGGTGAGAGCTTATATCATGGAAGACCTTAAATGCCATGCTAAAGAGTTTAGACTTGATCCTGTAGGCATTGTGAAGCTACTGAAGGCTTTTAATTAAAGGTAATTCATGAACAGTTTTGTGTTTTGAATAGATCATTCACTGCTGTGTTGAGTGTGGATTTGAGGAGAGATAAGACTAGAGTGACCAGTTGGGAGGTTCCTAGAGTAGGCCAGGCCAGAAGTGACAAAGGTCTGGAGTAAGGCAAGTTAGAAGGTTTGGAGAAGAGAAAATGGATTTTAAAACTGTTCATAAGGCATATTTAATCAGAGTTCAGGATTGTGAGGAAAATGGGAGTGGGCAATGTCTCCTAGGTTTCTAGATGTGGAGGTGAAAGCCCCTGGAGGCATGGTAGGTGAATGGGTTGCCTCTGAGGATTATGGCAGGAATTGTGGTGGAACAGAAGGTGTAGTGAGCTAAGTACCAAAAAGTCTTCATTTAACAAGAGTAGAAATCCAGAGATCTATAGATAACAGTGACCAGGAAGAGCAGTTAGTTGAGTACATGAACAGTCTCTGAAGCCCATGAGTTTTCATAAGAGGATGGTCTAGAAGCAGCAGTGAAAAGCCAGAATAATGTCACCTCTACACCTCTTTTCTGCCCTCCCCCAGCCCAGGGGTGTGTGAGGCTTGAAAGAATAAGAAGACTCCATTGGCAAAGCCTGCAATGAAAAGTGGTCTCAGCGGGGAGAGAGCTTTCTTGAAGGTTGACACTGAGGAAGAAGCCTGGGGTGCCCTTCACCCCATTGTAGCCCCAGTGAGGCAGCAAAATGGAGTATAAAGAGCTCTCAAGAAGAGGTAGAGCTGAGGGCTGATTCTAGCCTCAGCTCCCTTGCCTTGAGACTTGGGTGAGTCTTCTCACCTTTCAGGTCTTCCTCATATGCAAAATGGAAGTAGTGATACCAGCTGGGCCTTTCCACAGGAATGTTAAATGAATTAAACCAAAGAAGGGATATGAAATCATTTTGGAAACTAAGTCATTCTCAGGTATGACGGGAGTTACCATTATTGTTACCTTTCCCAATGCCCTGTTTCTGGTAGGAGCACCTCACAATAGGCTGCCTCACATGACGCTGTTGTCTCCTAAACGTCTTCTCTTTTCCTTTGGAACCCATTGTGAGTCTCTCTGCCTAGTCATGGTCTCAATCTCTTTTGACCCTGATAACCTCCTAAGGCTACAAGAGGATTCTATTTGGTTAGCCCTAGAATCGTTTATCTCAAAGAATTTAGATGTTGTGTCTGTCCCCACTCTTATTTCACTAATCCAGGATGGTTAGGCATGACCATATTAGTTAGCCTTTTGTCAATGTGCCTCACCTGCCTTAATCATTCTCAGACTGAGACAATCATTCCTCCTTGAAGAGCAACTGCCAGCTGTACACATTGAGGGCCTATAAGGGAGTGCCCTGGGCTAGGATGTCTGCAGAAATGGGAATTGAAGACAGATAAGGAAGTCACTTCACCTCTCTGTTCCCTCAGTTCCCTCCTCTCTAAACTAAAGATGGTAAGAATACTTCCTTGAAGGACTAGGGTAAAGGTCAGATGAGCTGACAATGGTGGGGGTTCTTTATAATTTCTAGAATATTACTCATAACATCAGAGACTTTTCACCACTCCCACCCTGGCGCATGCCCCAGTTGTCTCTTGCCTAGATTATTACAACAGCCTCCTTCTTAACTGGTCTCCCTTGCTTCTGTCCTTGCTCCCCAAAGTCTACTGTTGATATGGACCATGAGCGTGAATCGTCTTGTTAGGGTGGCGAACTTAGTAGGTGTTCACAGTGCAAATGGAGAAAAATTTCTCACGCAGAGCTTAGGAGATAGATATAGATATGTTAAAAAGTTTATTTTATCTTCTTAGAAGGAGAGACAGAATGAGAGAGGGAGAGCAGGGAGACAATGTGGCATCCCAAAGAAAGAGAAGGGGGCACTAGCACTGAGGCCAGTGGCTTGCTGATTTTATGAGGACAAAGAGAAAGGGAAAAAAATAGTGATTGTTGTGAGAAACTTACTTTCTTCCTGGGGGTGAGCTGATAACAGAAACAGTGAGGATATCAAAGTGCAAGAGTTGGCCCTCCTGTCTTTCCTTGGAGAAGGGATTATCGGGATCATTGCAGGAGATATGACTCTGCCCTTGAGATATGGCTGAAGCCTGAAGCTTGTACCCTACTGTTCACTCAGGAATTCTGTAAAAACAGATCCTCAAAAGCAATTTTAAGAGAGAAAGATTTACATCTCTTTTCTGTCTATTCAGCTCTTTTCAAAGTTGTGCAAAAGAGAACTCAGAGTGCCCATTAGTGAAAGAACTCATAGGATTGATCTTTAACTGTTACTAAGAAATTGCAGGATTAGATATTTTCCTGTTAATTTTGCAAGGCTGCCCCTTTCACTTCTCATTGTAAGTTGATTCATGTTACTCTTCTGCTCAAAATCTACCTGTTTAACTCAGAAAAACCAGTGGTTTTCAGTGGTCTACAGGGTCCTCTACTGTTTGTACCACCACTTCCTTCTGCCACTCAACACACACATACATGCCTCTTGGATCTTATTTCATACCACTTTCTCCTTCTTTCACTCTGCCCTGACCCGTTGGCGTTCCTGCTAAACCATCAACATGCCATTCACTCTTCTGCCTCAAGATCTTTGCTCAAATGTCATCATTTCAGAGATGTCTCTCTTGACCGCCGTATAAATGAGCTACTTCCCATCCACCTGCCCTCATGGAGTTTATACTCTAATGGGAGTAGGGCAGACAAACACATAAATATATGAAAGTATTATATACGTGGATTGTCTTAGTCTGTTTGGGCTGCTATAACAAAATACCATAAATTTAGTGGCATATAAACAATAGAAATTTATTTCTCAGTTTTGGAGACTGAGAAGTCCAAGATCAAGGTACCAACAGATTTGCTGTCTGATGAGGACCTGCTTCCTAGTTCATAGACGGCCATCTTCTCACTGTAACCTCACACGGCTGAAGGGGCAAGGGACCTCTCTCAGGCCTCTTTTATAAGTACTGATCTTATTCATGATGGCTCTGCCCGAAAGTCCTACCTCCTAAAACCATCACTGTAGGGGTTAGGATTTAACATAAGAATTTTGGAGGAATACATATTCAGTCTACAGCATACTGTGTGTGTGTATATATATATATGTTTATATATATAGTACTATTTTATATATAATTCCTAGCCCCTGATTAGAGGAATTAACTAAGATGGTCCAAGAAGACACATGCATATACACTCTCTCCCTGTGCCTTCTCTCTGCTCTCCAGAGTCTCTGCAGTTGGTTTCTCTCTTAGAATCACGGTGGACTTTTTAGGTCAGGGAGAAGTGACTGGCTTACAGAGCCCCCTTCAGCTTCCTGTCTACTAACACCTCTAAAAAGCCATTGGGATTTCTATGGCTCTAATCTAAACAGCCCCTGCTTACTAGGATAGCACACTTCTCCCCAATCTAGTCAGTGCCCAGCAGCAAGTTTGAAAGACAATATGCTAGAGAATCTCTTCCCCAGAAAGCAGGGACTGGGCTGCACTGGGCCAGGCCAGGCAAAGTATGCTTTAAGTTTTAGACCTGAGACCCAGAATGAAGGAACATGGGAGGAGAGTCTTAGCCTTTGCAGGAGATAGTTAAAGATTAGACCCTTCTACTTTCACAGGTATGTTAGCTCTGCCACTTGGTAGTTGTGTGACAGGGCATCTCGTGATGCTGAGGATGTAGACATGAGCAAGGCAAGAACCCTGCCTCAATAAAGACATTCTGGTTGGAGAGACAGAAAAATACATAAGTAACTGTTTTATATGATCTTTCATTTATCTAACAAATGTGTTTGAACATCTATGACAGACCAGGCACTCTCTTATGTCAGAGATATAGAAGGGAGCAAGACAGAGCTTACATTCTATAGGGAGGAGATCATAAACATAAAATAAATGAATACATGAAATTACTTTATGTAATAATGTATGCTGTGGAAGAAAAAAACTAGGGTAATTGGATTGAGAATGATTATGTGAGTAATTGAGTAGAGTACTTGTACCAGGAGATCAGAGAAGGCCTCTCTGAGGAATTGATATTTGAGATGAGACCATAATGTTGAGAAGGAGTCAGGCATGAAAAGATAAGGAAAAAGAGCATTCTAGACAGAGGAAATTGCAAACCAAAGAATAAATAGCTTGGCCTATTCAAGAAGCAGAAAGAAGGCTAGTGTGTTTATAGCATGGCGAGGAAGGATGACTCATGAGGTGAGGTGGGTGCAGAGTGTGAAATGAGGCCAGAGGTAGGAAGGACCTCACAGTGGAGTGCCTCGCAGACCATGGTAAGTGTGGAAAGGAATTCAGATTTCATTTCATGTGCAATGAGATGCCATTGCATTGAGTTTTTAGAAGATAACTGATGTGATTTAATTACTGCTTTTTAAAGGTTCCTTTGGTTGCATTATGGTGAATAGATTACTAGGGTGGTATGATGGTAGGAAAATGTATACAGAATGAGCTATAATCGAGAGATACACTAAGTACTTTGTGAGACCATTTATTTCCAGATTAGATGAGAAGTTTCATAAACGAGCTGGTACTTGAAGCCAACACCTGCTTAGCTAAGGTGGAGTTAGCCCAAAGAAATGGAGAAATTGAAAGGAGAGGAGATATATTCCAGGCAGAGGAGATAAAACATATAGGAGATCTGTGACAGATGATGATCAAAATACAGAGATTCCCAAATCCCACAGGGGAAGGGGGCGGAGTTATATTTGAGCCAAAATTGAGATAAAAGCTCTAAGCATAGCACTGAATTACCATTGAGATTCCTGGCAGCCAAGCAAAAAGTGTTTTCTGCCTTAGTGTGTCAGGTTGTAGTGAGGTCAGCTAATTCTCCAGGCATTGGAAGAGAATCCAGGGTATTATCTGCTATATTTTTCTCCCCACATACCAAAGATTTGTCTCCAATTTTACCTAGCTACCAGGGTCTCCCTAGAAATGGTTCCCCAGAGCCAAGGCAAAAGCAGCCCCACTCACCAGCCCCCTACTGAATCCAAGTAATCCCTTTACCACATTGTACCCCTATCTCAGGTTCAGGCTGAATCACAGCCTCCATGCAAGATTTCTTCTATTTCCAAAAATCAAACTACCCTTAAATAACAAAGATTTGACTTTCCCTTTGTGGAAAAACTCTTCCCTCCCTAGGCTTTCTCCAGTTCCTCTGCTCGTGGTCTAGCACTGCTGTGAGCATTACCTGTAAGGCCATTGAGATGTGCCAAGGAGACTGGTGGGGATTTACATACCAGTCCCCACCTGTTATGGTAGGTGCCCTCCTGTCCTGCAGGGTCGGACCGATACCTGGAAAGCCGGGATGCCTCTCGACTGAGTGGCCGGGACCCCTCCTCATGGACAGTGGAGGACGTGATGCAGTTTGTCCGGGAAGCTGATCCTCAGCTTGGACCCCACGCTGACCTCTTTCGCAAACACGTAGGTGCCCCTCCCTGACCTCTCCCACATTCACTGGGAGTTTTGCTTCTGCAACTTGTAGACTCTGAAGGGGCATTGGCTACGTATTCCAGGTCCCTTGAAACTAAACACAAGAGATATCGTAAACACTTAAAAACAGAATCCTGGGTCTCAAACAGACCTCATCAAACACTGTGTTCAGCTCACTCTTTTAGTGTAGGATGTGATACAGCCTCGTTGCTACTGGATTTGTGTTTGGCTTGGGGTACTCAGTTCCAGGGACAGGGATTTCAGTCTCTTCTCCCAGGAGTGCTTGCTCTCCCATCTGCCTGCCTTGGCATGAAAATCAAGGGCCTCAGCCCAAGTTAAAGAGTCCCTTGCCAGGTGACCCCCAACTCTCCACCCTCATTGGTCCCCCATCATCTGCTTCCACTCCATGAATTCCCAACATCTATTCAAGTGACCATTTGGCTCCATGGCCAGGGATTGCTCCTGACTCCCCTGCTGTGACCATATTCCTGATTTGGGTCTCCAGCCGCTTCCCACAGCCCTTGCTGCTTGGTGCTGTCCTCCGTGTGGGTAGCAGAGCAGGTCTGCTACCTTTGTGATCACTTCAGTCCTTCACACCAGATGGGCATGGAGGGGACTCTTTGATCACAGCTGCTCAGTATGTGCCTCCCTTGTGCCTAGCTCATGCAAAGGGGTCTCTGCTGCTCAGCAAAGATAGTGACTCATAGAATTTTATATTGAAGGTCAATAGGAAAACCACTGATGACATTACAAGAATAGGCCCACAGACTGGGGAGGCTTCCTGGGCGAGCTGGGGTTGAGCTGGGCCTCAGCGGGTTGGGCGGGTGGGAGACTGCCTCTCAGGCAGCAGAGAAGGGAGGTGGTACAAGTGTGTGTGGAGAACCTAACCTGGTGGGTTCAGCAGTAGATGTTTGCAAAGGAGAGACACTTAGAGACAAAAGGTAAGGAGAACAGGTAGGCTTCAGTGTCACAGCAGGTTAACCAGACTGGACTCTTATCTGTTTGGTACTTCCATGGGTGGCCTTTAATCAGACTCTGATGGAAACCCCCCCCTCCACTTCTGCCCCCTTCCCAACCCCCTAGGAGATTGATGGCAAGGCCCTGCTGCTGCTGCGCAGTGACATGATGATGAAGTACATGGGTCTGAAGCTGGGGCCCGCACTCAAGCTCTCCTACCACATTGACCGGCTAAAGCAGGGCAAGTTTTGAACGGAGAGATGCAGCCTCAACAACTGAGCAGTCACACAGGTGGGGGCAGTCTTCTCCCAGGAAGGAGGGCCATCAGCCCTCTCCCAGGCGCCTCAGTGGGGTTCCAGACCACCTCAGGACTCTAGGAGGCTGTGCGGAGCCACCACTGCTACTCTTCCATTTGTCCTTCCATGAAGGACTGAGGAGGGGAGAGTGTGGGGCCCAGGGCTGGCGCTGCTCTTCCCCTCAGCCCTGCCAGGGCTCTGAGGTCCCCCTCTATTTATTTCTCAAACCTGGCCAGCCTCTCACCAGGAGTTTAGACTGAACACCTTCCAAGTGTTGGAGGACGAGGCCAGCTCTAGGGCCTTGGAAGACAGGTCCCTGAATTGACGCTCACACCCAGGCCCCCAACCACTGTCTGGGCTTGGTGTGACCACCATCGCCCCACAGCCCCTGCCTTCTCACCAGATCCCCAGACTCTAAACTCATGGTGCAGACCTCTACCTTTTAAAAAAATATATAAAATCTTTTCTTACTGTTAATTTATTGTTTCTGGCACTTGGGCAAACCCTCTAGTTAATACTCTTCTCACACCAGACACTGGGTTTCAGGAGGAGGGAGACTGCCTGCCTTGGTCCCAGAGGCCCTCTCCATGCAGGCACGGCCCCTTTTCAGAGGACACTGCTCTAGGGCATTTTCTCTTTGGAATGGACAGACATGTAAAGCCTGGACCATGTCACTCAGTATGGTAAGGAACAGGTTCCTGTCACCTTCCCCTGTCTTTCTCTACTGGGACCTTTGTAGCCCTAGGCCTCATCTGTGGGAATGAGAGTCCCTTGCTTCTTACTGTCATCCACCACAGCTCCTTGCTCTGGCCAGAATTGCTGCCGAAGAAGATGGTCCCAATGATTTTAGGCCAAGAAGGCCTTAAGGGGGATGGGAAGGAAGGGTCTCCACCCACTCTGCTGTCCCTATGCTTCCTTGTAAGCAAGTCAGCAGCACAGCTGTTCCCACTGCCATCTGGATTTATTTTATGTCAATTTGTTTATAAATAAAAGCCAATATAGATGCCAGCGTCTTTTTAATCAGTTGACAGCCAAATCACTATGCATTCAATGGTCAGATCACTCCCCTTCTCTTGATCTTAGTTTTCTCATATACAAAATGAGTATCTTAGACAAGATTATCCTTAAGAATTCTTCTAATTCCAGCAGTCCCTAAAGAACAGACTTCCAAATGCCCTCTGCGGCCCCAGCGTCAGGGAGGCCCCCTGGAAAGACAGCTAGACAGTGGTAAGAGCAGCAGCCATGCAAAGCCAGACAGCAGGAAGGAGCAATATTGGGGTCAGTAGCTCCAAAGAGCCTCCCTGGCTGGGTTCATCCTCATCCTCATGGGGTGATGAGAGATACACACCAACCTCTCCATGGTGGGCCTGCACCGTACCCTTTGTTCTGACCAGGGACCAGGTTATTCAAGTTCAGGACCATACATCCCTTTTTATAATGGGGTGGAGTGTTTGGAAGAGGAGGAAGAGAAGGTGTAGGGGCAGCAACTCAGTGCAGTACAACCTGACAATAACATTTATATGTCACTATGTGCCACATGAACTACTCTACATGAATTAGGATGATCTCACTTAATCTTCACCACAAACCCATTTTATAGATGAGGAAACTTAAGCTCAGGTCACACAGGCAAGAAGTGCCAAAGTAGGCATTTGACTCCAAGGGAAAGGTTCTAGCGAGTGCACCTATTTGCCGTGAAGCTTCATGGGGTCATTTCCCTTCTTTGGGCCCATCTGGCTATGGGAGGTTTGGATAAGATTCCTGAGGGCCCTGTCAGCTCTGACATCATGACCAACTTACCTTTCTTCTTGGCCACTGGGAGGTTCTCACATAGTCACTGTGAAATAATCAGGGTCAAGACCACCAAACCAGAACAGGCCCCCATTTTCTGCAGACTCCTGGCCCCTGGGTTCTGTAGGCTGTGCTGTGCACTCAGGGCACTTTCAGAGAGGCCTTGCTGAACCTTAACAATGGATGTGACCCTCACCCAGGATGCACAGGAACTGAAGGTAACACTGGCACATGTACGCTGGCCAGACATGCTGCAAGGTTGGGCCTTGTGAAGCAAAGTGGCACCTGCCCTGCCTTATACCCTCTTATCACCAAGAGTATGTAACTTAATAGTGAACATTGTTTTGAGGGTTTATGGTGCTGGGTTGCTTATGTACATTATCTCATTTCAACCTCACAACTACTGTGTTACCCCAGTGTTAGAGGTGCTTAGATGCCCAAAACTCCATAGCTATTAAGGGATACAATACATCATACTGCTTACAGCTCCCTCCAGGGACCTGTCTTAGATCCAACTACCTGTAGACTCAGGACTCCACAGGCTGTGTAGCACTGTGCATGGCGTTTAAAGGCTGTCCCACAGGAAACAGCCTGCTAGCAGGGCAGCATGAAGCATTCCTCAGTGGGGAGGGTAGTCTACCAAGCCCAGTCATCAGGAGTTATTCTTGGTTGCTCAGGTGACAGCTCAGGTACAAGGAAATGAGTCAGTCAGGAAAATATGGGGCTTGTCTTGGTTTAGAGACACCATACCCCAAAGGAACTAATACCTTTTTGAGCGACTCCATAGGCATAGCTTCCAGCAACTCTGCAAGGGAAATGCCTGGCTGAGTCATTACTGGTAGCAAGCCCAAAGTTGTGGCATTTTAGCAAGTGTTTGTAGTTAATACATAGAACTCCAAGTTCTATGTATTAACTATGTAAACTCCAGATAATTTACTATTGGGGGTCATTTTTACCATGAGTAATGTTGCCTTGAAACAATTAATGTTCCACTTCCCTGGTTTCCAGGGGCAAAGAACTAGAAAGATAACCAAATGTCAAGTTCTGCAGGAAAGGAGAGGATTTCACCCGTTATTCATACTGCCATAACCTCTTGGGTCAGAATTGAATGTTTAAAAAAAAAAAATAAACCCTCAACTTTTGAAATAATTCCACAGAGCCAAGCCTTTTAATAGTGACCCAGAGTCATCAAAAGCAGTTGAAGTGGCCTCAGGCAGGCCCAGGGCGCACGTGCTGCGGTGCGCAGGAGACTACTCTGTGGACCCCAGGGGGCCAGCAGCCATGAAGGGGGAAGGCATGTGGGAAGAAAGCAGGACTGCGGGACAGAGGCCTCATGGCATCAGCTTCACGTGCCCACCCTCCACGCTGTGACGGGGAGACGACGTTGACTTTGTGCTGAGCCCAGGAGGGAAACACCACGCATTCAGGAGGTAACTGAGAGTCCAGGCTCCACTTAAGGCTCAATCCAAAGTAGGGTAGGGCATTTTTCTGGAACCCTCTACCCCCTCCCCATCCTGGCTCCTCCCTGCCTGCTGGCCATGTGGTCCATGTCAGCCCTCCACTCTTCCTCCATTGTCCAGATGCTACTCACTGGCATCCTTGAGGAACTCCCTTTTTTCTCTGGAGTGTGGCACTGGCGGGCCAAGTGGACACACTGTTTCTGTCCTCACGACGAGTGCCACACTCTCTCCTTGGAAGAGCATGAAGGTGACTCACCTCTCCTTACCACCAAAGATAAAAACGTGGAAAACCTTGAGAAGAAGAGAGTCCAGACACTCCTCCCCTTGCCAGCTCTCGGCTTTTTACAGCCTCTTCACCCTAAAACCCTAAGTCACAGGATCTAGCCTTGCCACCACATTCCTTCATTCCCACATTCCTGTGAGAGCAGCTCACGGGTGGCCTCAGCTTCAAACCTCCAGGCCAGGGACAGTCGCAGCCAGGTGTTGTGCCTGCAATACCAAAGCACTGGAGATGCTCTCAGAGGCCAGCAGTACCCAGAGCACAGACACGGCCAGAGCCACTCTGGTCTCAAAGATACCCCATGGTGGCTGGGGCTAGGTCCTGCCAGAAGTCTGGTTTGAATCTACGGGCAGTTGGTGGCGTGAAGCAGGAGTGACGTGGGTCCCAGGACCTTGAAGGCTGCATCCACAACACCTTCTCAGAGTTGCTCTTCTCTAACAGCCACGTCTTCTCCCACATCTGGCTGAGCTCACGCCGCTTCCCTGCCCCTCTGCTCCTTGGCTGGCCTCCCTGGGCAGTTAGCAAAGACTACGATTTTGGAGCTGGGGGAAGGCAGGAAGGTAGACACCTGTCCTGATACGGCTTCAGAGATCACGGACGTGTGGGCCACCAAGTGGACATTCTCCAGATAACATGAAAAGAGGCATTCCACAGCATGTCTCTGCCCTCATCTTTACGCCACACCTCACATTCATAAACAGCCTTAAATTCCAGGGTTTTTCCCTCCAATGCTAAAGGCAGCTTGTCAGTAAGGTCACAGACATCCAGCAGGAGGAGTCACGGGGCTGCTTACCCGACAGCCCCAGACTCACCGCTCTGAGCTGCCTGCAGAGCACCTGTGCTTTCTAATACTATTAGAAAGCCTGAGATGCCATAAATAAGCCTACTATATTGCAATTCATTTCTGTATTTAAAATTTTTTGTAAATGTATTTAGTGCTTACAATGAAAGACAATTTTTACCCCCACCTGAAAAAGAAGTGGAACTGATATCCAGCCCCCATAAAGCAGTTAAAAGCTCCAGAGAAATACGTACAGAGTGCCTTTAAAGAGATGGCCAGTGAGAGTCGGGGATGTTTTAGCACTCAAGTGACTTTCGGAAATTTGATGCAGAACAGCCACCCAATAAATAGCAGGGTCTCTAGATAAGTAGGGGGGACACCTCTGGTTGTGTTCAGCTGTTCCATCTGCAGGGCGCCTCTCCTGGCTGTCTGTTTCTGCACTACTCAACCTCAACACAACTTAAGTTGACCCTCTGAAAACTACAGCCTCAGTTATCCAGTTGCTGTGAGAGCAGCTCGTGGATGGCAGAAACAAGAAAGGCTTGAGGGAGAAGAGAGAGGGCATGGGGAGCTCAGAGCCATCATTCCCTGACTGGAGCTATGGACACAGCTGAGTCCCCCCTGGATTTGAGGAAGGGCAAAGAGAGGTCACCTGACAGGCTCTCCCAGGGCCTCACACTGCCATTATTTGGGACCTGGGCCTCTCCCTTGCCCCCACACCATTGTCTCTCTTCTCAAGTTCCCCACCCAAGCTACTCCCTCAATCCCTACAGGAACGTTCAGCAACCTCTTCAGAATGGCTGCTTGGCAAGGAAAGCAGCTTCTCTTCCATGTCAAGCAGCTTCCTTAGTTGAAGCCTCTGCCTTTGGCCTCCATCCTCATTCCCCCCAGTGAGGGCTTCCAGAAGCAGTGTGGGCTACAAATGCACAGCATGTACCACAGCCCCCACCTGTCCCAGAACAGATTAATAAAAGTTAATTTGTTAATAAAAGTTGTGTACCACCCATGTCTTGGTTCCCATCAAACAGCAGGTAACAACCCTGTCCTGAAGACATGGCAGTGCTTGACCTATTTTTCAGGGCTCTTCTGGATGGCAGCCTCTATCTCTGGCATAGATAAGGACTTGGTGTCGGGGGAGCCCTGGACCCTGCCACATGCATTCTGATCCGTCAGTGGGTCCTGTCAGTGCCCAATGGAGCCTGGGATTGGTGACCGGAGAGAGGTGGAGGCTGTAGGGGACGGGACTGGAAGAGGTGGCAGCTGGTAGCTTGCGTGGGCACTGGGGCCTGGAGAGATGTTCTGGATGGCGGAAACATGTCTTCAGCCCCTGGGTCCTGGAAGCTGTCAAGAGAGGGAGCCCCGTGGCCAAGCTGCAAGGTGGGTGGGCAGCTGTGTCTTCTTCCAGTGTGGTGGGGTGTACAGGGAGCTGGGGAGTCTCCTGTCTGCCTGAGGCTGGCCAAGAAGGCATTGTTGATGCTCATGAGATCACAGAGGTAGCTGCGCAGGCCCCGCCCACTTCCTATAACCCTGGTTCTTACTGCCCGCATGCCAAGCCCCCGAGTGCCCTGAGAGCTGCTGGCCAGGGTTCAGGGGGCCGTGGGAGCTCAGGGAAGGCACCTCCCATGCTCCCCCAGGAGCAATCAGGACATGAAGGTCATAGGCCTCCCCTTTCCTCCTATTCTGTTTGACCTGAATGCCCGCCCCCAGCCATGGTAGCCGCAGGCCCTGACTGCCTCAAGGACTCTGTCTGAAAAGATGCAGACTGCGGGTACCTACCATGCAAACCAGAGGCTGGGTATGTGGGGTCATCAGTAGAGGGACAACCCCACACGGCCTTAGCTTAGGAGTGAGGCTTCTTGGCCTGGGGGTAGGGGGTGCAAAAGCCCCAGCTCTAACCACTGTTTTGCCCCTACTCACTTCTGCTCTCTGGATCAAAAATGGCAGACTCAGTCTAGACTGGGAGTTCTTAGGGACTGTGGGTGTCCTCACGTTATATGTACATATGCAAAGGCGTTTTTCTGGGGAGGGGCCAAGCTTTCATCAGTGTGCCAACAGTGTGAGAACCTCTGCTCCAAAACCCTCTGACCCTGCCCTGACAAGTTTCCAGCAATGGAGCTGCTGGCCAGTCCTGAGGGTCTGGGCTTAAGGCCTCCTCTCCAAAAGGCCCTCTTGAAAAGGTTTCTCTGGTGCCCAGGGGCAATCTTCCAGCAGGCAGGAAACCCTGAAGGCACCTAGGAAGCCCCTGGCCTGTGGATTGGGAGGGAAGACAGGACCCCTGGGGCCATTGGGAGGAAACTGGGGCCCTCAGAGACCTGAGTTCTGGTCTTTTCTGCCCCTCTTTGGGCAAATCCTCTGTCTTCCCACAGGCTGTGTCTGCTCAGTCCTGCCTGACTCCTCTTTCCCATCCTAGGCCTTGGTGGGTGGCAGGCCCCTTCTTGCTGGCCCTCTGTGCCCTCCCTCTCCCTCTGTCTGCCCCTGCCCGGCTCTGCCAATCTGCAAGCCTCCCAGGAGCTTTGGCGCCCTGAGTCCCTTGGGAGGCCCAGGGCCAAGCGGAGAGTCCAGGCCCTGGCAGGAGCGGCCTGCAGTGAGGAGTCCCCGAACCCCTGCTGAGGGACACTCCCATGGTCCCCAGGAAGAGATCAGCATAAACACAGGTGCGGGAGCCCCTCATGGAGCCTCGGGGTGAGCAGCCTCTACAAGAGCTCCCCCCAGAAGAGTCCCTGCCCAAGGACTCGGGCCTCAAGGCGGCTCCCAGGATGCACACTCTGTATGTGGGACACCTGAACCCCCAGTTCTCAGTGCCTGTGCTTGCTTGCCTGCTGCGAGACACCTTGGAGCGGCTTGAGCTGCCGGTGGCGCGGGAGCACATCGAGGTGGTGAGGCGGCCGCGCAAGGCCTACGCACTGGTGCAGGTGCCGATCCACAAGGCCACCCTGGCCTCCCTCCCCTGGCGCCTGCAGATGGCCTTGGAGGAGCACGTAATCCTCAAGGAGCTGGCAGCCCATGGGAAGGAGCTGGTGTTGGGCGAGGGCCGGGGGCCCTTTAACCGCAAAGAGGTGAGTGGGACTTTCCCCAGACGAGCCCCAAAGGTTCACCCTGCGGGAGAGGCCTGGGTCAAATGGCCTGTGGCGTGGGGGTGGAGGGGTGTCTTTGAGGAATGGGGACAAATCTGCAAACTTGGGGGCTGCTACTCAAATGATCGTGGCCTGAGGATGTACTACCAGCTTCCACCCAGAGGGACACTGGCCCTTGCAGTGTAACTCCAGCCCAGGTGCTTGCGTGAAGAAAGGCCGAAGGGTGGCCTCCTCTTAAATCCTTTTACATTTCAGCCTCCGGGCGTGGGAGGCCGTAGGATACACAGGGGTCCTCACTTCTCCTTGACCCCCCTCGTTTGCTCAGTTGACAGACATGCCCACTGTGTGCCAGGAGGAAGGCAGGTTACAGGCCCAGGTCCTGCCCTCCGGGAGCCCTGCGTCTGTGAGCAGAGCCGGATACAGCTGGTCACACAGCTGCGAGGTGGCTGTGCTCGGAGCTGTGGGAGGACAGAAAGTGTTCACACTGCTCTCTGAGGACAAAGTCACAGGGGAGTGAAACCCCAGCTGGCACTTAGGGAGTTGGACAGGCACTTGAGGGAAGGACATTCCAGGCAAGGGACATGCAAAAGAACCCTGGGGGTGAAGAGGAATGTTGCATTTGCAGAAGGACAAGCCATTTCTTGTTGTTGGAGCTCAGGATGAAGGCTGGAGGTGGGGAACCAAGGAAGGAGCTAGGCCAGAGTGGAGGGACCAGGTCACCAAGGCTGTAGACCAAGGCAGAGCAGGGCCAAAAGGCTGGCTTTATTGGGGGATGGGAAGTTAGGGCAGGTCACTCCGTGAATCAGACAATCTTGGTTTTTCTTCTTTCGGAGTGAAAACCCATGGTGTTTAAACTGTTGCAGAACTAACCAGGTCTGTGACTCACGTTTCAACACGTGTGCCTGATGTCACGTTTGTATGACAATTTTCCTGTTTCTAAGACTGATAAAATTGTCTTCTCTGTGGAGCTGCAGGGTGGTAGGGACATGCTCCCGCTCACACTCAGGAAAGGGCTGTGCGGGGCCGTGACAATCTGACTGCACGCAGGGTCAGTGAGGAGGGTGGCTGGGAAGGGGGAAGCCTGGAGGCAGGGAGACCAGGGAGGGGCTGGCTGGGAAGGCCCAGGCTGAGAAGTGGCCGTGAGGAGGCTCATGCCCGGAGACCTCAAGCAGGGCAGAAACCACGGAAGGGGACTCAGGAGGGGCAGAGGAAAGTTGAGTTTCGGGGGGACTTTTCAATAGTCTGGAAAGTGGTGGGCTAAGGTTCCAGAGAGGTCAGGAAGGGGGTGGGGGCTCTGGGAGCCCCTCTCAATTCAGAGACCTGCAGCTCTGTCACAGGGGACTCGGTGCTGAGATACCTCCTGGAATGACCTGGTCCTAGGCCTTGCAGGCCCATCTGCAACCCCGGTGGGAAGAGATTGGCCCACAGGTGTCCCAGCTCCCAGCCTCAGGAAGCAGAAACCTTCTTACCTACCAGGCACCCCACAACTTGCCCAGGAAGAGAGCCCAGCCCGCAGGGGAGGGAGCGGTGGCTGGTCCGAACCCTTGATCCAGCAGGGTTCCTTGCACTGGTTGCAGGAGGGTGGGCGGAATTGGGCGCTAGGCCTAGGAGCAGGTATCAGGATACCTGTGGGGGCTGGACCCCAGAGAGGGGTGCAACTGAGGGTTCTTGCAGTCTGTCTCAAGGTTGAGGGTCCCAACTTCTGCCTGGACCCATACACTCTGCTTCTGATCCCCACCCCAGCAGGAGGAAGACGCTGGCCTGAGTCCAGGCCCCAGCCCCGGCCCAAGCCCCAGGCCCAGCCCCAGCCCCAGCCCAGACTCCAGCCTCCCAATGCCTACCTGGCCTACAGCCACGTCGCCTAAACGGCCCCGGGCCCGGCAGCAGCAGAGCTGCCACAGCCGGCCCAGCGGCGTGTGCTCCGACAGCGCCATCATGCGCCAGGAGATCCTGGGCCAGGAGCAGCTCTTCCAGGGCGCCTTCCTGGGCAGCGAGACACGCAACATGGAGTTCAAGCGGGGCGGCGGCGAGTACCTGAACCTGACCTTCAAGCACCACGTGCGGCGCTACGTGTGCGCCTTCCTGAATAGCGAGGGCGGCAGCCTGCTCGTGGGCGTGGAGGACAGCGGCCTGGTGCAGGGCATCCGCTGTAGCCACCGCGATGAGGACCGCACGCGCCTGCTGGTGGACTCCATCCTGCAGGGCTTCAAGCCCCAGGTCTTTCCCGACGCCTACACCCTCACCTTCATCCCTGTGGTCAGCACCTCCACACCCAGTGTGCCCCTCAAGGTGAGCCTGCCGCACAGGAAGCCCTCCGGGTCTAGTTTTGTCGTCTGTCGTCACTCAACAAGACGGTGGCCCATGCGACTCTGCCGAGTGTGCCAGGGCAGGGAGCGGGGGAGCAGGGCACAGAAGAGAGGCTGGGGCGGCCCCTGCGCCAGCCCCGCCGAGCTGCCCTACAGAGCCAGAGGGAAATGAGGCGTGGTCTGAGTGGGACTGGGGGCTGCCAACTGTCAGGTGCAGCACCTGCCAGAGCTGCTGTCGCCCTCACCAAGGTGATCCGCCTGACTGTGCATGGCCCCAAGGCCCAGGGCGAGCCGCAGCTCTACCAGACGGACCAGGGGGAGGTGTTCCTGCGGCGCGAGGGGAGCATCCAGGGCCCACTGTCCGCCAGCGCCATCCAAGAGTGGTGCAGGCAGGTAAGGAAGCCAAGGGGGTGGGTGCGGTGGGGCCAAGGTGACCCCAAGCCCCTGGGCCACTCACCGAGCAGTCTTGGGCAAGCCCTCGTGTTTCTCTGGGTCCTGCATCACCCCATGATTACCTAGGGGGGTGGAATTAAAATTACCCCACTCACATCCCCCACTCCACTGTTTCATGGCTGGTGGAGAGGGAGGGGCCCAAGTGGTCTCCCCTTTAAAATCTAGTGTCCCACTTCCCGTGGTGCCTGCAGTAGCCCCCTCGGGCGGTTAGGCATTCAATCCTGAGTGGCTGAGGAAGCCGGGAGATCTGAGTATTGCGAAGTCACCAGAAAACCCCAAGGACCATGTATTACATTTTAGGGGAGGCCCTAAAGAAAGGAGGCAGGGGTGCTGGAACAGTCCCAAGGAAAAGCCTTTTCAAGAGGGGAACATCGGGTGGTGGCAAAGCAGAGGGTGGCCGGCGTGGGGGCTGGCCAGCCTATGCCTGCCCCACACAGGGAGGCTGCGGAGGCTGGCCCTGTCCCCAGGCCCGGCTCGCTGGCCGCTCCCCTCAAGCCCCCCAGAGCTGACGTGGTCATGGGGGCAAAATGGCCGAGGGACCTGGTCCCTACCTAGCTGAGAGGCCCCCAGGCTCCCTGGCCTTGCCTCCCTCAGTTCGAGCCCAGGCAGGAGGGTGGGCTGGCCGAGATGGTGCCGGCTCGGCCACCTGCTTCTGCAACGCCCTCAGAAGTGGACGGTGGAGCTGGGCAAGCTGGAGGAGAAGGTGAAGGCGCTGACCGCGGAGAACGAGCAGCTCCAGCAGCAGCTGCGGCGGCACTGGCCCGTGTCCTGCACCTGCTGCGTCCTGTGAGGGCTCTCACCAGCGGCAGGACGGCGCTGCGCCCTCCGCAGGGAGACGCAGGGATTGCCTGTCGAAGCCTAAGTCCTACCAATAAAACCCCTCGGGCCACTCGGAGCTCCTTCCACACTGCACCTCGGCTGGGCCCCACGCGGCTTCAACCCGGAGCAGACCCTGGTCTGTGTAGCTAAGAAATTGCTCTCAGCACTGTCTCCAAGGAACCTTACTTTCACTAAGAACTTGTAAAACCTTGGCCAGAGTTACCCTAGGGCTGCGCTCTAAGGGACTGTCCCTCTCCCTAAAATGCTCATTTGGCCCAGGCTGGGGTCTGTGACTCCAGCTGCCTAGACAGTGCCAGAAAAGACACGTCATCTCGTGTCTCGCATCTCGTGTCATCTCGCAGATGGCGAGACGTATTTGGTGACTGTGGTTACAGGGCAAACAGGCCACCCTGCAGTCCGCACCCCAGACTTGCCAGAACCTGTGGCTGTCAAAGCTCCTTAATAAATTACAGGCGCTTGGGGCAAGAATGGCTCTTACTGGGACACTTGGTCAGCTGGTTAGCCCCGCCCCCAGCCCTGGGCTCCTACCACGCAGGGCTGTTGGGGAGAGGGGCAGTCAGGCTGCAGTCCAGCTCTGTCAAAGACCTGCAGCCAGAGGGCAAAGTGCTGTACCTCTGCTTCAGCCGCTTCACCTAAGACGATGACAATGGGCAGGGGCATTTGTCATCTGTGCTGGCTATGGCAAACAGCAGCACCTGCACAGGAAGGGTCCGACTCCCATTCCAAGCCCTCTCCTGCCACTGGAGAGGATTTCTGCTCTGGCCATTTCCCCTGCTATCTCCACCAGCCAAGCCAGGCCCCAGAAAGCCAGTCCGGTCATGCTGTGCCTGCACCCAAAGCCCCCAAGGTCCCCACCTCATCAAAAGCAAAGCCCAACAAAGGTCCGCACAGTTCTCCACAACCAGCCCACCTGACCTGGACCTCCTCTGCCCCTTGCACAAGCCATTCCAGCTACCAACCAGCTTGTCTCATTTGCACACCTGCCTCTGGGCCTTTGCACTGGCAGGAACACCCCCCAGATAGCTGCATGGCTCCCATTTCCTTTCCTCTCTGCCTTCAAGTCCATGCTCAACTTTCCTCTGCCCTTGTTAAATTACACCACCTCCCAGCATGGCCATGCCTCCCTTTCCTACTTCCATCTTTTTTCTCCATCTTTTGTCACATTGTGTGGATTGGTGTTTCCCCCACTAAAACACATGCTCTGAGGGACAGTGATTTGGGTATGGCTGGCATGTGGTAGATACCCAGTATCTGTGGATGAAACATCAAGGATACTCCTAAATTTGGGGTGTGAGCCACCAGAAAGGCATTTAACCTTGTCAAACGGCATTTCACAGGACTGGGGTCCCATGGAACACATTTCAGTTGATTCTCTACAATTTCCTTGATCTAGAGGCCCTTGGCCACATCCATAGAGTAGACAGACAAGAACAGCTTTGGGATCCCAGCCCTTCCGCTTGCCAGCCAAGTAACATGTCCTAACCAGTCAAAAGTGTTCTGGGGACAGGTGCGGTGGCTCACGCCTGTAATCCTAACACTCCAGGAGGACAAGGCAGGCAGATTGCTTGAGCTCAGGAGTTCAAGACCAGCCTGAGCAAGAGTAAGACCCTGTCTCTACTAAAAATAGAAAAATTAGCCAGGCATCATGGCACATACCTATAGTCCTAGCTACTTAGGAGGCTGAGGCAGGAGGATTGCTTGAGCCCAGGAGTTTGAGGTTGCAGTGAGCTATGACACCATTACACTCTACCTGGGGTAACAGAGCAAGACTCTGTCTCAAAACAAAACAAAACTACTCTGAGACCTGGTTTTCCCACTTAGCAAACAAGATACAACCCCTGCCTTGGCTACCACTCATGCTGGTCACAGAGACCAAATACGATAATGGGCGCATGTATCGTGACAAGTTACCAAACCCCTGTTACCCACCCACTGAGCCGCCCCAGGGTCACCAAGCCTACTTGAGAACTACATAAATAAAGAATGCATTACTCGAGAAATCAAGAGTGGCATTTGTGAGCACCTTCCACGTGCCAGGCCCAATGCTAGATACTAGTCCAGGCCTCACAGTCCTTGGAAATGCTTTTATTGGGAAACAGCGGGTTTCTACAAAAGCAGGGTGAAGTCAGGCTTCAGTTCAGCTGCTACAGATTGCTAAGAACCTACCCAGATCCCATAGATTGAAGGATGTTTACTCTAAGGACACGAACCACAATGCTGGGTTTCCTCCCCACCAGGGAGAAGCGTCCAGGCACTGGTCAGTAACACCGGGCATGGAGGGCTGTGCAGTCCACTCTGGCCATCCCTAGTACAGTCCTGTCTGCCACAGCCAGGGCTGGCGGGGCTTTGCAAGCTCCAGAGAGCCACGTGGGGTCCCTTCTCTCCAAATGGTTGTGCAAGTGGCCAGCACGTGACAGTTGTCAGTGACGCCATCTGAAAGGCAGGGGCAGGACTGTGACCACTGGGAGGCTTTCCCAACCTACTGCACATCTGAGTGCCCATGTTATGGAGCACTTACTGCCACCAGTGGGCATGTCAGACCCTCAGTTTGGGGATTTTTTTTTTAAAATGAAGACTGATGAGACTACCAGGTAGGAAAGGAAGTTAGAATTATGCTCAATCAGCTACATTCCAAGTACCAAGGCAAGTATGAAGATCTCTGTGTGAGTGAAGGTATGTTGTCTCCGAGAAAGATAAAGGTGGCTTGCTGTTGGAAAGGAGGCAGGGACACCGGGTTCTGGGCCTCGGGTGGTGGTGGGCCTTGGACCAGTGAGTGGAAGGATAAATGAGAGCCCAGTTCTTTTCTAGATCTCTCTGATGTAGGGGCTGGGCCAGATGGTGAAAGAAGGAAACATTTTCCTCCCCAGCCTCCAACTTCTCAAATATCAGTGAGGAATAAAGGCTGTTAGCGCTGATAAGCAATCAAGCCTGAGATCTGAGCTCCTGCCTCCCGCAGAGTCTGCAGAGGAGCCAGCTCATCTGAGCAGCTGTGCTCAGAGGCCAGAGGGTGTCCCCAACACCCCACGATGTCACTGTGAAGGACAGTGACTTTCAGCTGCTGGGCCTCAGAAGGCTACCGGTGGAGGAAGAGCCAGGGCACAAAGCAGTCTGTCTGCCGCCCCCTGGCTGTGTACGTGGAGTGCCCAAGTCCAGTGAGCTGCAGAGGAAAAGACCTTCCTAAATAACACATGTTCTTTCCCACCCCGTTCTCAACAGCAAGCAGCATACTCAGCACTCATGTGTCGTCTAATTGCTCTCTTTATGTGTCAAGAACCTATATTTGAAGGCTTTTTAGAAAATGTTGGTTCCTATTAAAATCAGGGCTCATTTCTTAGTTTGTAAACAAATTATCAGGTTGTTCACTCACTCGAGGCTGCTCGCCTGGAGGGGCGCCGGGCCCCACGGTGAGGCGACTGTGCACAGCACGCCCAGCCCGGCGCTCACGCATTTTCCAGCCAGCCAGCAACACAGAGAACGGAAAACAAAGCATGTCTCTTGTTCTGCATTATTTATTTCTTAAGTTAGAGTACACATTGAGTCCAGCCAGAATATAGTACGCACATGGCTGTGCCTATTGTTAATGTCACATTAAGAAAATAGCTTTTATATTGCATTTTGACTGCAGTAATAACACCATCCAGAAAGAAAAAAGTACCCTCGAGTCAAAGCTGTTTATGAGAGGGTGTTAGAGGCAATTTCTCCAAAAGACTCTTTGTTCTTTTTAAAGTGACCCCTTGATGCAAGGAGTGTCTCCCAGCCCAGGAATGGAAGGGCAGCCAGAGGCAGGGAGATTTAAGATCACACTTCAAAGAGAGAGAGACTTCTTGCTGTTTCATGTGACACCAAACTGACCGTCCATTTAGATGACGAGGACCAACCAAAAGTTGGCACTAAGAGTCCCCACAACTCAGGGCAGTATCGAGATTCTGTCCCTGGCTTCACTGCTTCTTAGAGGCAAGCAGCCCTCGGGTTCCCAGCACCAAGCATCGGAAGTACTAGCTAAAGTTATCCTGTGCTCATCCAGTCCCCGTGGCACACTTTATAACGGTCTGGCGTCCAAGAGAAAGCAACAGGCAGTGACTCGAGGTAGCTGGGGGAACAAGGTCATCGATGGGGCACTCTACCAGCCCCAGCCACCCTCGGACCCCGTCCGGACGTTCCGCTTCTCGTCTCAGAAACTCAACAACCGTAAAGGAGACTGTTGCGCAGCAGGCAGTACACCACGTAGAAGGAGCCAGTACACATGATGGGACATGCAAGTGACAAAGTTTCCCCAAACCTTTCCCCTATAATAAAATAATCTCAGTAAAAACATAATTTAAAGGAACTGTCAAAAGCCGAGTGTAAAATCAAAGCTGTAAACGCTACCGAAGTTTGAAGGCTCTCTTGAAGAATCATCCCTGTTTAAAAAAAAAAAAAATGTTTTAGCAATGATAAGATGCATGTTACAGTAGAAAAGTCAGAATTTAGTCAGCCGCCATGGGAAACTATGCCTGCTTTTCATGGCAGAACAGGAGCCTAATAAGAAGAATTAGAACCTAATTTGTAATTCCTACAGAGCCGTACATTTTCAAGACCTCACATATCAACCTCTACAGCTGTCCTAACACAAGCATTATTTTCCCACAGCACCAAGCCTCTTAAAAGTGCCATTGACAAGCAATTCTCCACTGGTAAGGCAGTCAGAAGTTCCATATAATGAACGTAGTATCTACCTCCTGTACTGTGAAAGTTTCTTTTTATATCAGTTTCTTACATTGTCTAACAGCCTACGGCAAACTGTATGGTCAGGAGATGATGAGTCCATCTGTGTTAAATGCTTCTTCCTGCTGACCCTATCTCACTGCCCACGCCCACCTGCCCATTCAAGGTTATCACAGGTCAGGCGGCCCATCCGCCAGGGCAGAGGGGAAGCGGTCATGATCAAAAGATCATGATTCAAAAGATCAGACCAGGCCGGGCGCGGTGGCTCACGCCTGTAATCCTAGCTCTCTGGGAGGCCGAGGCGGGCGGATTGCTCGAGGTCAGGAGTTCGAAACCAGCCTGAGCAAGAGCGAGACCCCGTCTCTACTATAAATAGAAAGAAACTAATTGGCCAACTAATATATATAGAAAAAAAAAAAAAAATAGCCGGGCATGGTGGCGCATGCCTGTAGTCCCAGCTACTTGGGAGGCTGAGACAGAAGGATCCCTTGAGCCCAGGAGTTTGAGGTTGCTGTGAGCTAGGCTGACGCCACGGCACTCACTCTAGCCTGGGCAACAAAAGTGAGACTCTGTCTCAAAAAAAAAAAAAAAAAAAAAAAAAAAAAAAAAAAAAAAAAAAAAAAAAAAAAAAAAAAAAAAAAAAAAAAAAAAAAAAAAAAAGATCAGACCAGCACTGGACCAGCACGAGAGGCCCGCGGGGGTGAACATATGGCACAGAGGATGCAGGGCAGTCCGCCTGCCCATGCCACAGGGCGGCAGCTTGTCTCACCTATGCCCGGGGATCTGTGGGATCCCCGGAGTGGGACCACACCCATATCTCTGGTTCTCCTTCTAGACCCCACAGACTCCGACACCCCCACCCGCTTCTGATGCTCTCAGAAGCTCTCTGATGCTCTGTACTTCTGTCGACAGTCCACTCAGTCATCTTAAAGGGCTTTTATGATCTGTGCCAGTGCCCATAGTTAGTGCACTTCGTAAACTGACAAACCCTGTTACTATGAAGCCAAACGTTCAAAGTGTTCAATGATTGTCTGGATTTTGAAGGATTTCCAGAATAAGCAGTCATCTATACAAAACTGTTTTACAAGCAGTATTAAAGTACTTCCTGATGAAAGCTTGAAAGCAAAAAATGAGAAATGCCACATTGTCATACCTGTCATCTCTTTCAAGATCTCTAAGTTTATAGCTACATGAAACAACAGGGTCTAAGAACCCAGTTCTGCCCAAATCGGTCAGTTTGGCACCTGAATATAGCGATCAGTAATGACACAACTGCCCAGTGACCGGGGTTCCCCTGTAGCCCCCAGAGCGGGGTGGGCGGGTGTGCTGTAACTGGGAGGGGGACTTGTCCACTTGATACCCACACTGACCTTGCCACTTTCGTTCTCTGGCAGATAAATTTCAGCACTAAACTTACATGGTATTCTTGTAATCCTAGCGTGTTATTTTTTTTTTAAACTAAATCTTAAAAATATCACTTACATTACAAGATCAGTCATTATTTATTGATGGAAACTTCAACTCAGTGATTTCAGAGTCAGGAGAGCTGCTTCCACTTCTGTCACTATAGGTGTCCCTGTAGAATCAGATAGTTCATTCATCATCTCGCCACAAAAACTCACTTTACTTCCCTGTTTTTGTAGCCACCATTACTACAGGGACACTTATCTGCACACAGCAGAAATTAGAAAGGCTCCTTACTGCATAATATATTCAGCATGAAGCTGGGGAGAGATTTTCTTCTTCTAGTTACAAGATACACATTCTATTTACACTTCAGCTGTAATGCCCTTAACCACCACCTCAGAGTAACTGGTTTCAGACAAGGGGTGCAATGGGCAAAAACCCACCCCACGAGAAGCCAGATTTCCCCTGAACATGGGCCAAAAGGTCCTTCACCAGACACGACCCTGCCAGCACCGCTGCAGCTCGGATGCTGCAGAGGGGACCTCGCTAGCACACTGGGAAGTGGCCTGAGGGAGCACGGAGAAAGGACAGGAAGCTTTTGGGTAGATCTGAGAAGGAGCACATGACACCCCATCCAAGGACACCCAGCCCAGGCACCAATGGCTTTTTCTTATGACTGACTGTGACACCTCGCTGTGATGAGCCAGTGACCCCCTAAAGGACTAGAAGCGGAGTGGATCAATGAAGCAGAGCGCGCCCACCTGGGCGAGAGCCGGCAGCCCTTCTGCAGGTAATGCGGGAGCCGCCCCACGGACGCCAGGAGGAGGCCGAAGTACGGCGGGGAGGGCTTGATGGGTCTGGACAGGAACTCGGGGTGGTACTGAACCCCGACAAAAAAGGGATGATCTGCAACAGAAATTCAAAAGAAACAGCTTCATTATGTATTTTATGCATAAAATGTAAAAGATGAAAGGAAAAAAAATCTTGTTAAGGGTTTTACATTTCTACAGACCCTAAAATTATATGAAAATGACTTCTTCATTTGAATCTAGGTAAAGATAACCCCAAAACATGAACAATCTTGATGCCCTTTCTCCAGGACTGCTGTCCCTTCCAGTTGAAGGAGCCTCCCCTCCAGGGTCCTGCCTGAGAGAGCCCCTGGCTCCTGTGACTCCTGCCGACTGAGTTGGGCGCTCCACGGGAGAGCCGAGGGGGCTTTAGTACCAAGTCCAGACTCTCGTTTTGGAGGAGGAACTGTGGCCAGAAGTTAAACGGCTGCCCAAGGAAGGCCAGGCACAAAGATGAACTTCTCAGGGTTCCAAGACCCTCGTTCACCGAGACCCTTTCCCTCACAAGACAGTACTGCTTCCTAATTCTCTTAGGTCAGGAGTGATAAGATACAATTTTATATTGTCCCACACGCAAACAAAACCCTACTAAGTTTTCCATTAAATAGAAATGCCCAAGTAATCACCTTCCAACTCCACAATTTCCATTCTTTCTCCTCCAACATCCTGGCCAACAAACTTCAAGCCTTGCTCTTCCAAACAGTTTTTCAAGACTGGATTTACCTGTTGAAGCATGAAAAATAATTTTGCTTATTGCTCTCAGCTTATTGTCTTACCCGAGTAACAGGAAGAAGCAAGCTCAAATCCTCACCTCAAATCTGTGGCGGTGCCGCTCTTCCAAGTAGTCTGGGTCTCCATAGAGCTTCCCTGGCAAACAAACATGCTGGGTGTGAAGAACTGATTCCACAGAATGACTGAGTCACAACCCTGCTCTGCTTCCCAATTTACTTTTCATCACCTGTGTGGCAGGTGTTTTTGAGGCTAGCTCCACAATTCTGCCATAGTCACCTGCTCTTAACAGCACAACTTCGACTAATTCTTGGGCTTTTGACTCTTTCTGACCACACCAAGGAAAACTAACAGAAACAGATGTTCACTGCCACCCTCAAAACACCTGACTGCTGAGTACAAGCACTTCGATGCTGGAAACTGCTTGGAAAACAAATCAGGATGTCACCCAGTCAAGGCCCTGAGAATAATGTGGGGAAGGGGGACATGTTAAAAGCTACACCAATGATCTCTGATGACCATGCAGCTCAAATCACAGGCGTCAAACGTCGTTAGCACCTGGTGGCTGCAAGTGAACAAGCAGTGCATTTGGAAATGGGCTCCTGTACTGACTCGTTCATGGTCATCTAATGATATCCCCCAATCCACAGAACATTAGAGTTGAAAGACCCCGAAGATCCCCTACTCAAGTGGCTCTCAAACTGTGCTGCTATGGAACCTCCAGACAGACACAAGCTGCCTCTGCTAACAGAGTAAAGGTGGAATTTTCCCAGTGGGCAAGAAAGAAAAAAATGCATCTAACAGCGTCACTTTGATAAATGTTTTCCTTCTAAAATTCCCTAAGTCTTTGGCCCTTATTACTACTTTGTTAGAATAAAATTTATTTAGGTTGACTCTTATTGAAGTAGCCTTTTCTTACGGGACAAAATTATCAAATTATTAGCAATTTCATACAGTTGACTTAAAAGCTATCCCAGCTCTTCAGAGCCACAGCACCACCCTAAGACGCACGTCCTGGACATGCCAAGCCAAAGGCTAGGCCAGCACGGAGCAGCTCTTACTCATGACCGAGTTCTTGGTCTGGAACAGGGTTCTCCTCTTGCCCAGCCGCATGGTTCCGCCCATCTGCCCAGGATTGTGTTCTGGCATGTCTATAACCTGGAGATGTTCAGAAAACACACAGGAACTACAAAACTCTGCCTGTGTTGGGAGGCAGACCACCTTTGACGAATGAATAAGCCTGTGAGTAGGTTCTAATTTTGTAATGGGGGAAAATGCCTCCCAGTACTCATTTTTAAACCTTTATTGCAGAGGTTCAAGCAGCTGCTCCCTCCTGAGATTATTCCTGCTCCAGCCCTCCAGCTCGTAAGTGGCACATTCTAAGAGCGACTCATACAGTAGCACGGATTCAAGACTAGGTACGTTATAACATGCCTGTCTCCCCTGGCAGCCTGATGAGCTGAGCTGCTCAAAGGCAGGGGAGGCCGAGCGGGCACCCAGCAGGAGCTTAGCAAGTGTCTGTGCAACAGGCAGGCCACGGCACCCAGCAGGGACAGTCCAGCTCACCTCTCAGCCCAGTGCCCCGAGTGCCTTCCAACCTTCCAACCTTCACAGGGCCTTCTCTGTGCCCTGCTTCCCCCCTCACCCCAAAGCCCCACACTCGAAACCTCTGTTCAACCCCTCAAGAGGTCTTAGTATTAGCAAAGTTCAATTTCAGGTCAGCAAACATGCTGATGCTGCCCAGGTGCCAACACTCAACTCACCACAGGATGACTGGTCTTAGGGTCAAACTCTGTAGAATTAGCATCTGAAAAATCAAAATACTTGTGTTACAAAAATGGTTACGAACAAAAGTGATTATTTATTAGTTTCTTTGCTAAGCTCAAATCACAATTCCCCTCCTCAGTTTAGGATCAATGATTGGAACAAAAACTAGGGACAGAAGTTTTAAAACATAAAACCTTCAACACACAAATGCAGGTGAATTTTTTCCATTAAATCTATAACTCTCTAGGACATGGGGAGATCAAAACCATTGGCATAACCTAAAAATTTTTATTTAAATAATGCATCTTTACAACAATTTTTATATTGTCACCTTTTTCCCCCGCCCCCACCTCCCACTGTCATTTTAATTTATGTTTTCACTTTTGTTTCAGACTCCTCTCTCACTCCAACATGAGCAAGTACTATTTCTTCTACATTTCTTTTATCCTCAGGATCTAATGCATTGCCCTATTGAACTGCCTCACTCAGTAGCTAAATCAGAAATTAACTGGTTTCAACTGAAATAACCTTTCTGCCCTTTATTGAATGTACCATCTAACCACAAGCAAACCCACCAAAGACGAAAAGGGAAAGGACCAAGTTCCTGGTGCTGCATCTAGTTCTTTCTGGTCAATGCTAGGTATTTTCCCCCTCCTGGGCCTGAACCAGTCTGGTCTCCACTGAAGGGTAAGCTCATCACCAGGGCACCCACCCACCTGGGACCCTGACTGGAGTTGGGGGGTGGGCTGTGAAAGGGCCCAGGGAGCCCAGAACGCCAGCTCTAAGGTGGCAGGTGATAAAACAGTGCCTGCCAGGACTCAGAAGCCACAACTACAGGGCATGGTGCCTGCCAAACAGCCACCCCCACCTCAGGGTTACTGTGAAGCAGCCTCTCAGAAAAAAGGTGAAATAAACCCCAGCCCCAACTTGGCCACTGAAGAATCACTCAGGCTTTGTACCATCAGGCTGCCTCTGCATCCCTTCAGGTTGCATTGTTCATTTTCACAGAACTTATGAGGTCTTTCAGATCTTTCTGAAGATCTATCAGCTGGACCACAGAGAATAAATGGGCTGTGGCAGATCATCCCATCAGCGGCCCTGCAAACCATATGCCCAGTATTCACACCTATGCATGCTCCCCTCCACTACTGAGGCTGGGCTTGGCCGTGTGACTTGCTTTGGGCCTGTCGTTTTGGAAGCCAGACGGTCGCCATGTGTGAGGGAGCTTGGGCTGAATTAAAGAATGAGCCACCACCTAGGAGACTACCTCCACATCCCTACCAGGCCAAGCACATACGGATGAACACAAGGCAGGAGTAAGTGATCTCAGATACGACACGACATGGAGCGAAACCACTGAGCTAAGTCGACCCATGGAATACTGAGAAATGATAACTCACTGTTGCTGGAAACCACTGAGGTTCAGGGTGGTCTGTTACACAGTAATACACAGTTAGCATTTCCTATTTGCCAGGCACTGCCAGGGACAGTTTGCATGCATCATTTAATTCTTACAACCACGTGAAGTAGGTACTAGTGCTACTCCCATCTTACAGAAGAAACACAGGCCCCGAAAGGCCAAGTAAGTAATTTGCTTAAAGTCACCTATAAATGATAAAGTCAGAATTTGAGCCCAGGTCTGATGGCTCCAGAGCCCAAGTTCACAACAACTGCACAAGCCTCACTTGGGCCAGGGACTTCTTGCCGGGCACCAACTCCAGATGGCCGCCATGTGATCAAAGGGAGACCATCTCGAGAACAGGAAATACAGGGGCAGGAGGCCAAAGGACTGTTTGCCCAGCTGTGCCCCCTCCTCCCTGTGTGGAGGAGCCGTGCTACACCTCAGTAAGCCAGGCAGCCCCTTTCCTGCACGCTGGGAGGTGCTGAGAGCCCAGGCCCCCCCTCCACAGCTCCCAATCACCCACAATGCAATGGTCTTCATGCTCCCCCAGGAAACAAAGGAGCAGGAATTAAACAGTTTTAATTAAACAATTAAACACACACTTACCTGTCCACCCCAGCACATTTCTTGAGAATTCGACCACTGCCAACTGCATTCCTAGGCACACACCTTCCAGGTGGAGGGAAAAACAAACAAAACTCCACTGAAAAGGCAGCTCCTACATCTCCCACCAGCCCGCCAGTCTGTGTCTTGCTTGCTCACAGAACTATTACCACAAACTCATAATTCCCTGCTATAAACAAGCATCCCCTGCTGTTATGCTTTGCCTATAGGAGATTTCAAAAACTGGGTCTAAGGTACATGAAGATTCCAGGTTCTGCAAACTTATCCAATTTTAGAAATAAGCAATATTCTATTCAGTACTTTAAAATTCAAGTTTCCTTACCCTCTCTAAGTTCTCATTTAATCGATCAAGTTGAAAATTACTAAAACATAACAGCACCAGGAGGCATCCAAAATCATCCAGTTACAGTCGGCTGCTGTGCCAAGTGAGAGGATGTACAACTCAACCTCGCGTGCTACCAACAACTGGGCTTGTTAAGCGGACAGGATTTCCTAATTGCTAGTTCGCTCTCTCAGAATTCCATGACATCTGCATGTAGCTTACAAGCACAACTTTCGACTTAAAAAGTGTGAATTTCTCCCAGAAAGAACCAAAAAGGCTTCTTTCTACTTGAGCTGCACATTTCAATAACCTCCCTGTTTTATTTACAGGCTCCCACGTGGCACCTCTTCTTACTCCTTCCTACTCTGAGTGAAGAGTGCACGGCTAGCTCCTTACCCAAAAAAGGCTTTTTCTGTTTCCGAGCCCAGGCAATTGCTTGGATTTTTCCTTCCGTTCCTCGAACACCAAATCCTCCTGGAACCAGCACGCCGCTGCATAAGAGAACACACCACAGAGCCACTCCCCTTTTCATCAGTCCAGCTTGCAGCAACCACCTAAGGAGCCGCCCCAGGACACTGACGCCGTGACGTTACTTCATCTATTCTGCTAGCGGGACTACACTGTGTCCAAGACTATCAGTGAGCTGTGTGTAAACCCCTTGACCTTAGATACTGCAAACCTAACCATGGACTTTTCTTAGCAACACAAGAAAATGCATATTACAAGTGATAAACAAGATGGCATACAAAATTGTAATACTGCTACAGCACTTCTGCCACACACTGAGTTGCTCTTGTTTTTTAACAAACATTATTTATTTTACCTCTTGGCTTAAAGTGCTCCCCCAAGAAGGAAGGGGGCCTTTCTCCATCAGCTTGGTAGGCCACACTGACCAAGTCTCAGCAGTCGTACAGCTCTGTAACACTCAATTACTCCAGCAAATCAGAAATCCTTGCTAATTTTTTTTTTTTTTTAAAGACAGAGTCTCACTTTGTTGCCCAGGCTAGAGTGAGTGCCCTGACATCAGCCTGGCTCACAGCAACCTCAAACTCCGAGGCTCAGAGATCCTCCTGCCTCAGCCTCCCGAGTAGCTGGGACTACAGGCATGCACCACCATGCCCGGCTAATTTTTTGTATA
Source organism: Microcebus murinus (assembly GCF_040939455.1). NCBI lineage: Eukaryota > Metazoa > Chordata > Mammalia > Primates > Cheirogaleidae > Microcebus > Microcebus murinus. Next base: position 30,068,502 of record NC_134105.1, on the reverse strand, counting down.
TATATTTTTAGTTGGTCAATTAATTTATTTCTATTTTTGGTAGAGATGGGGTCTCGCTCAGGCTGGTTTCGAACTCCTGACCTTGAGCAATCCGCCCGCCTCGGCCTCCCAGAGTGCTAGGATTACAGGCGTGAGCCACCACGCCCGGCCACTAATTTTTTACTATCAGATATTTTTTCCTTTTTAAAATTTCTTTCTGCTGAACATTCCAGGGGGATTTAGGAAGCTTCCTAAAACAATTTATGAGACTACTGATGGGTACTCATCCAATGTTCTGAATGAAAAATCTTTAAATAAGCCTCATTGATAGATGCCTACAGTAAACAATATCAAAAAAATCAGGTTTTCTTCAGATCCAATGATATTGGTAAGCTGCATTTTTATGAGGCTTAATTAAATATGGTGTGTAGTCTTTGCTAAAATTAAGTGATATTTTAACAAGTACATTCCTTACTACTAGAGTACAAGCAAGCACAGGACTTCATTAAAACAACTCCCTGGAAGCCACAGGCAGAAGCGCCACTCACTGAGCACTGCAGAGCTTCTGCCACGCTTCGTGGTAGCGCACGGGCTCCTCCTGCGCGGTGCCTGGCTCCAAGTCCGTCGAGTCTATGTACTGGGCATTGTTCAAACAGGGAAGGAGAGAAACAGGCTCATGACTCCAGACTGCACTTTCATAAATTTTAAATACTATCACCGATGTCCCATCTTTCCTAATGTTGGCTTTAAAGTGGTCATCTTAATATACAACAGTTTTCTTCAGAATCATTTCACTCCCAAACTCGGCTCTCTGCACTCTACATTTGGTCTGTTTAGGATCTGGCCTCAGCCAAGCCACCGGAGCAGACTCTGAAGCGTTCTCTGATCAAGTGACACTCTCCCCAGCCCGTCCCCCACCTGTTGTTTTTTTTTTTTGTGGTTGTTGTTTTTCATTTTTTCCTACTGTGTTGAAGCATAATTTACATATAATAAAATGCAAGCATTTTAAGCTCAGGGTAAGATCCAGGCATGATCCCTGGTCACAGGAATCAAGACCAGACTCTTGCCGGCCTATCTCCAAACAGCCTCCAATTCATGGTCTCCGTCCACTGCATTGCCGACGTTGCTCCACATCCCCAAGCCCTCGGACATGCTCTGCCTATCTATCTTCTGTCGGGAACACCCTTCCCTCTGCCTTCTTCATCTCTCCCAGCCTTCCCTGGGGCCCCTCCTTGGGAAGTTTGTCCTCCTTCTGTGTCTACCAAGGCAGGCTCCTCCTCTCTCCTGTGTTTCCTTCTGATCTAAGAGGCTCGATAACCCTCGAAGGCAGAGGCTATTGACTGTTCGTCTCTCAGGCCCCCCCCCCCACCATCTAACATCTAGTAGCCACAGACCAACTCCAGTTGGGCAGAATAAATGAATGATGGAGGAACTAGCAAAAAATAAGTCAGGGCAGTGTAATGGGATCCTCCAATTCTTAAAACACATGTAATGGGTCATTCTGCAGGAACCTGTCCACCAGCACAAAGCAAACTCGATCCTCACACTGAGGAACACCTGGAGAAGTGAGAAGCAAACCCCAAAGCCAGCAGGGGGGACGGCTCCATGGGGTCTAGTTAACAGCCTCAGAACCACAGTCCACTTTACCTCTGACTCTCGTCTCCTCCTGAGAAGCTCCAGCTAGTGAGCTGGAAGATACAGAGGGGACAGGTAGAAAGAAGGGTTTTCAAGGAGAGCTGACACAGACAGTGCTTACCACAGGCCAGGCAGCTCTCAGCCCTCTGTATTAATTCATGAAGCTCTTACAACAACCCCAGAAGGAGGGCACTATCACCATCCCTTTTTAAAGACGAGGAAACTGAGGCACAAAGAGGATCAAGTATATTGTCCAGGTCTCACACCTTGCAGGTGACAGAGCCCTGGCCATCTGGCTCTGGGATCCATGCTCTTAAACCATGACACTCTACCTATAGATATGGCAGGGTCGTGCGCGGACACTCCCACCATGGCACCAACTAGAACACAGGAACTACCATTAACTGAGTGCCACCCATGGTACGGGAACCGGCTGGGTGACCAGACACGTCTCAGAGAACCCCCACAGCTCCATGAGGTGGATACTTTCATTCCCACTTTACAGGTGAGGTAAGTGGTACCAGCGCAGGTTAGAAAGGCAGCCCGTGTGGCAAAGTTTCCAAAACCGCCAGGTGTCTGGAACGGATTCTAAGCCGTGCCATCAACTGTGCAACAAGCCTCTGGTCCACCAGGGCCCCCATTCCCACAGAGCAATTTTATGTGGTCACCCTCTCACCCTCTTCTCTGAAGGTCATCTTTCCTCTCCACTATTTCCTGAAAATGCTCTACTGTTTTCCCAAAGCCAGGAAGCAACCAAGAGTATTTTTTGTTTTTTTTTAATTCCTAAAAAGAAATTCAGAGCTCCAAAACTATAAAGCAAATACACATACAGCATCTAGGAGAATATATGCTGCTTCCCTGCCCACCCCACCACCCCTGCTGTGCCTCCACCAACCCTCCTTACCTTGATTTCCAATTTGTGGTTGATGGCCAATGCAGAATGCTCCAAAGCTTTAATGACAGAGGCATAGGAGTCTGAGAACTTGGTGTATTTGCCCACAAGGGCAATAGAGCAGGTCTCTAGCAAGCGATCATATCTGTCAAACAAATGTCAAGAAACATCCAATACTTAGAATGTACACACCATCATGAGATCATAATAGCTTTTTGAAGAGGAAGAAAATCTGTCCGAGAAGATTATAATGGGAGTGGATGTTATCTGAGTTCTGTGTACAGACCAGTAAAGAGGCAGCAATTTTCAGATCAACATGGCAGGCTTTGTAAAGAAAGTAGGATTTTAGATGCTGTTACAAAGATATAGTTCAAAATCTCAAACAAATTTGCTTCCAAAAAAAATCTTTTTTTAAATACAAAATGATGAGAAAAATTAACACACATGAACAGACAATTCACAATCATGGGACGTTCACAATAGAAAAGTCTGTACTCATTAAAAACTTTCATTGTAGAGGATAATTATTAACAGAACAAAATGCTTAGAATGTTTTATGAAGACAAGGATCATAAAAGTATGTGCCATTTTGGTAGCTACATATAAACGGACAAAGATTGAAAGGGAAAATGTCAAAATGAAAGTAAATATCAAAAAGCAATGACGGCTGGGCACGGTGGCTCACACCTGTAATCCTAGCACTCTAGGAGGCCGAGGCAGGCAGATTGCTCAAGGTCAGGAGTTCAAAACCAGCCTGAGCGAGACCCTGTCTCTACTAAAAATAGAAAGAAATTGGCCAACTAAAAATATATAGGAAAAATTAGCCAGGCATGGTGGCACATGCCTGTAGTCCCAGCTACTCTGGAGGCTGAGGCAGAAGGATTGCTTGAGCCCAGGAGTTTGAGGTTGCTGTGAGCTAGGCTGATGCCACGGCACTCACTCTAACCTGGGCAACAAAGTGAGACCCTGTCTCCAAAAAAAAAAGCAACGAAACAGGTCCTCCCTCCCCAAATGCTTCTAATATCATATTGATTATGCAACTATAATAAGGCTCAACTGTTGCTCTGCGACACTGACTAAAACTCTGAAGTGACATGAGAGCACTGCAGAGTTCTAAGAGAAGGTAGTGGAATGGGACAGTCCTTAAAGTACTGAGTGTAGCAGCAACTCAGTACACCCCACTGACCCCTTCTGGTGCAGGGTGAGCAGCACGTTCCCAAATGCAGTTCAAACATCCAGGACACTACCCAGGAGTGCTGTAGCCGTGGTCAGACAGTGTGTGGGCTTCAGCTGTGTGCGCTAACCTGCTGTCACTAGGATGCCTGTTTGCACTCATCTTCTAGTCAGTAAGAGACAAGCATGACAGAACATAACCTGAACTCACTGCTTGGAGGCCTGGCACCTGACCCAGCCCTCCCAGCACCTCATCTACGCCGCAGCTACATGGCAGCCCAGATCCTTTCTTAACATCTCTTACCACCAAGACCTCTCTGACATGAGTTGATGGCAGGAGTGCTAAAGTGCTACCACAAGAGTGAGCACCTAGAAAAGAGAGAAAGCAGGCTGGCTCTCCCAGCTCCTCCTGGCAAAACAAACCTGTCAGCCATCTCTTTCCACTTCATCAGCATTTTTCGTGGCTGCCTCTCAATAGGAAGGTCAAGTCTTCGAAGAAAATAATCTACGACCCCTTGCTCCTCTAACAACAAGGGTACTCGGTAGATGGATGAGACATCATGGACACAGATCACCTGTTTAGAAAAAAGCAAGTCATTTAGTAAGTACAAAAACGCACTGGGCTTGCAGCCTCCTACTAGCCATGCAACCTTGAGAAAATAAGTGTTCAGAATTAGAACACAGAAAAAAGGGCAATTTCCTACAAAAATATAAACTACCAAAACAAACTCAAGAAGAATACAAAAGTTAGCAGCTAATCTATTATAAAAATGAGGCAAAAAGCCTTAAAAAAAAAAAAATCACAATCCAAACCACAGATGGAGTTTAAAAAAAAAAAAAATCCAAGGAGGACCTATCCCAGGAACTCATGAAACAGTGGTTCTCAAACTCAGATGCATATTGGAAGCATTCAGAGGAATTTATAAAAATACAAAAGCCCATGCTTACCCCAGACCTCTTACCTATTAAGTTAGAATCTCTAGGGTTAGTGTTATAGCTCTTTTAGAATTTGTTTAGCAGGTTTTCTGGTCCTCACCGGAAGACTCCCTATTATATAAAAAATAATTTTAAAAAATAATGAAAAAAAAAAAAAGAATCTCTAGGGGTGGGAGGTAGGCATCAATATTTTTTAAAGCTCTCGGAATGATTCTATATGCAGCAAAGTTTGAGAACAACTGCATTAGGACATTTAAGAGTGGAATTCACCACAGAAACAGATTAAAGGAGGAAAAAAAAACTTCAGTGGATACAGACTTGATAAAAATTCAAAACCAATCCATACTAAAAATTCTTGGTTAATTAAGATTATGGAAAATTTAAAAATATGAAAAACCAAGAGAAACATCACATGATTTAACATTAAATATTAATGTTTAATATTTAAAGTCCAGAAAAAGGCAAGAATGACTGCTCTCACTACTTCTATTCAAGGATGTACTGGAAATGTTAGCCATTACAATTAGATAAGGAAAAAAATAACTGGAAAACACGAAAAAAGTGCCTCTGAATAACGCATGCAATGTCATTGCTTATCGCAATATTGAAGCAACTAGAGCTCATCCAATGCCAGACCCCTGTACCGCAAGCCGTTAACTACAGCTTCAACTGGACAAGAGACTGATTTCACTAACATTCTTCCTGAGAGGCCACCGGCCAGGAGCTGCTGTATACTTGAGCACCTTCATGCACCTGCTTCACCCTTTGAGACACAGGGCCTAACTGTGATACATTTACATGTAAGTTTCCACCCCAGAGTGAATATGGGTCATATGTAAAATGCAGAAATAAAGCTCTCCTTTTCTACAAAAAAAATCATTGCCTATCCATAAAAACCAAGAGAATTTACAGATAAACAATTAGAATACATAGAATTTTAGTCAAGGATGCTAGGCTATAGATCAATGGGGAGAAATTGGCTATAGATTTTGATCTATGGCTATAGATCAGCAGGCTTTTCTACATGTGGGCCATATCTAATCAGAAGCGTCATTCACTGTTGTAACAAAAATTATGAATTGCTATAAGTAAATCTAAACAACTTTATGAAGATTAATAAACCTAAAAAGCACCTTCATAAAGAAAAGTATAGGAGATTATAAAAAGATAGTCTTTTCAACAATGGGGCTGAGACAACCAGAGATCCACATACAAAAAGATGAATTTCAACCCTTACCACACACTATACACAAAAATAAACTCAAAAAGAAAAAAGAAAATCTTCATGACCTTGACTAAACAAAAAGATCCATAAAAGAAAAAATGGATAAATTGGACCTCATCAAAATTTAAAAGCTGTTGTGCTCCAAAAGGCACCATTAAGAAATGAGGAAGACAAACCAAAGGCAGGGAGAAAATATATATGAATCATATACCTGATAAAAAACTTGCATTCAGGCTACATAAGGAAATCTTACAACCCAATTTAAAAAACAGGCAAAAGATCTGAAATTGAAGTGTGGAAATTTAAGTACTTGTTACATTTTTAATAGTAAATAATTTTAACGACAATTCTTTCTGCTACAGAACTGAATTCCCTTTACTTGCTAGGACAGAAATATCTAAAATGATTAAAGTGCATGATAAAGGGCTGCTGAGCACACTAAAATTACTCCGTGTTCCACCTGCTCCGTGAGAAGCAGACTCCTTTGACTGAGCTCAGATCCAGGAGCCCTGACTCCAGGCCCTCACACCCTGAAGCTTGGGGCCAAAAACTTTCCTCTTGCTGTTTATATAAATGCCTGGCCAATGATTTTAACTGCTTTCTATTTACCTCCACACCCCTCATAATCTTGTAAATAAATAGACTGCTCTTATCGTAACCCTGGTGCTGCTGCTGCCCTCTCTGGGCCAGCTGGGCTCTCCTACTTAGTCTCCTGGCCCTCAAATAATCTAGTAGTGAAATAAACTCTCCATAGCCTAATCTGCACATTCCTGGACCCTAACTTCCCTTCTACTCTTCTTCAGCCAAACCTGGCCAAAGCCAGGTCTCAACTTACCGCCACTAGAATTCCCATACTAAGCACCATACTTAGATAAGTTACAGGTTCCAGAATTTTGGGTTTCCTGTACCATAGTTACAGTAACAAAAAGACTACAATATGCGTGAGAGCCTACTGCACCCCAGATTCCAGGCACCAGAAACACAAAATGGAATAAGGTGGTCCTCGCCCTGCAGAAGCTCATGGTCTGTGAGGGAGGACAAACATGGACACACACACAAGGGACAGAAGGATAGGCTCACCAAGGAGCCCAGAGAAGGATGTGTTAACCCTGAGGGTTGAGGGCCAGTAGTGGTTTGGCAGGTAAAGTTTCTCAACAACACTCTGTCCTCATTAGCCCCCAAGGATGAAAACAGAGTAGACTGCCAGGCCAATGACAGGCAACACGGATTTGTGACAGAAATCAGTCAGTGCACTAGGGGAACAGAAAGACATTCAGCCTGGTGGAGCATAAAGTACAAGGAGTGGGCAGAGAGGAGGCAGGAGGGATCCAAGTGTGTTCGGGGAACCACGAGGCAGGTGAAGGTGAATCACAGCCAAAGGCAATAGATCCTTCTAGGGAACAGGTGACTGTCTCAGATTACAGAATAATAAAAGGCCTCATGAAACCGACGAAGAGGCTTTAGGATAATTAGAAGCAACAAATGACCTACACAGAGATGGAATTTCTACTTACTTGCTCAGGTTCAACATGGCAGAACATTGATATTTTCTCTTTCACTGAGGTGTCAAGAGGATTTGAGCACCTGCACACAACCTGGCAGTAAAAAAAAATAAGATGGTTTAATAGAAGGAATGAATTATACAACTGGGGCAGGGGGTTCATGATTGAAATGAAAATAGATATCACATTGTTAAGAGGTATGAAAATGTTAATTCTCAGCACACTGCAGGTAATCCACAAAAATATCATTGCCTGTTTCAAAACTGAAATCCTAAATCCCAAATTGGAGAAATGGTAGTACAAATGAATAGATAATGAACTACAAAGGTAACTAGGGTTTTCCTCTTTAATTAACATTCATGAGCAGCAAGGAAAAGGAAAGGAAGTGAAGGACAGAGAGGAGACATAAGGCACAGAAAGTATAAGACCTCACACGAGCCAGGTAAGAAAATCTTACAACAATAGCCCCAGTTCAGAGCACTAAACCTTTCTCTCGTCATCAGTGACCATCACGAGCATTCTAAGACACAAAGATCTTGTCCTGTCATGGAGAAGTGATTTTAATTAGATGTAAAAGATCGTGCTGAAATCAGATAACCAAGAAATCTTACCAGGTCTGGGGAAAGCCCAAGCCCTCTAAGTTCTCGGACACTATTCTGGGTGGGTTTAGTCTTCTGTTCCCCTGTTGAACTTGGCTATTTTACAAAAAGAAAAACAAGTTAGTTTCTCTATGATAAGGCATTTAAGTATGAGTTTTCCCATAGAATTACTTTTGTCAAAGATACAAGTGCATGTATTTTAGAGTCCAATAGTTGTACAGGGTTTGTCCTAACGAATGGTAGTTCTCCACCCTCTCCCACTTTCTAAATTCTAGGAACAACTGCTCTTCAACTCTTTTAACTGATCCCTCTGGCATGCTTTATTGCTAATTCCTGACATTTCGTTTGAGACATTTTCTATTGATTACCCTGTTAAATGAGGACCCCGCCCTCTCTCATTCCCCTGCCACAGTGGACACCCTCCCGTGCCTGCAGCCTCTTCAGGGTTGACATACTTTTGAATATCTAAATACTGTTCACTGGGAGGCCAACGTGGGAGGATGGCCTGAGGCCAAGAGTTTGAGACCAGCCTGGGCAACAAAGCAAGACCCTGTCTCTACAAAAAATTAAAATAAAAAAATTAGCTGGGCACGATGGTGAGGACCTATAGGCCCAGCTACTTGGGAACCTGAGGCAAGAGGATCGCTTGAGCCCAGGAATTCAAGGCTGCATCGAGCTATGATCATGCCACTGCACTCTAGCCTGGGTGACAGAGTGAGACCCTGACTCTAAATAAAACAAACAACTTCTTTGTGAACTTAACTTTATTATAATCATACCATTTTAAAAGATCAAAAGGAAATTCAAAAAATTAAAATCAAGGAAGGTATAGTTAACAATGGTAGATTGACCATGGGCATCTGTCTTTGCTATATGGTATAAGAGAGTAGAGGGGTTATTTTTTTAAAGACAAAAATTCATAAAGACAAATATTGTAAAGAGTCAATAGTGACAAAAATTAGGAAGGGTCTCACTCTGTCACCCAAGTTGGAACCCAGTGGCATGATCATAGCTCACTCACTGCAGCCTCGAAATCCTGGGCTCAAGCAATTCACCCATCTCAGTCTCCCGAGTAGCTAGGACTATTTTTCTAATTTTTCTGTAGAGACAGGTGCTCTTGCCTTGGCTGGCCTCAAACCCTTGGCTCCAAGCGAGCCTCACGCCTGGAGGCCCAAAGTGCTAGCATGGGATTACAGGCATGGTGAGCCACACCCGGCCAAGAAGTTCTTTATTCCCAGCTTCCTGTACATCAACTACTGAAAACTACTAGATACAAGTGAAAATCAACCTTTTCTCCCTCCTAACTCCCCCAAAGTAAAACTCTGACAAACCCTTACCTGAGGAACTAGACTGACGTGGATGTTACAAAAGTTCTCCTTCTTGACCTTGAACTGGAACTGACGGAAGGCCTCAATGAAGGGCATGCTTTCTATATCCCCCACGGTGCCGCCCAGCTGGAAGAACAAAGTCATTTTAGATGGTAAGCACTAAACCCTTCTCTGGTGCCTTAGTTTTCTAACTGCTCTGTCATCTTGATTCAGGGATCATGAACAGTGTGACATGGACTTTCTACAACGTCAGTTAACAGTGATTAGACATTTCTTTGTGCTAAAAGCTTACTTTTTTGGATAGGCTCATCATTCCCCAAGGTTATTATGGGTCTTTCTCCACATCATTTCAAGAAAAAAGGCAGGTGAGAGAGGGACCAGGAGTTTTATTTGTATGTGAATCAAAAGCAAAAAAATCTAAATCTCCTTAGATAAGCAACTGTAACTTTTGTACTAAAAAGCATCAGTTATAAACTGCTAGAATTTTCGAGTCTCCTGTTATCAGAGAAACACTGAGATCCAACAGCTAGGGTCAGCAGAGCAAGAGTACTGAAACTGAAACCAAATGAAGTTCATTCAGAGAGGAATGTCCCTGCCAGAGGAAAGCAAAAGATCTACCAACTTTCTCCAAAGATGGATGAAGATGTGTCACACCACTCTTATTGGTGCACTTGGTACTAAGTAAATCTATAAATGCTAAAAAAAAAAAAAAAAAGGAAGTATTGTTTGGACAAAGTACTGCTTTCTCCTGAGTGGCCATTCTGTGACTGTCACTGTGCCCTTACCTGCCACGTTACAACACACTGCACTGACAGAGACAGGAAGGCAAAGCTTCACTGGAATTGTCCTATCAGTTGTCGATGGCTGACTGAGGAGAAGAATAACACCTGTTCACATATGCAGCTCTCATACAAACCTCAATCACACACACTTGAGGTTCCAGCCCATCTTCATCCACAGGTATCAATGCCTGCCTCATCACCCACTCCTGGATGGCATCCGTGATGTGAGGGACAACTGGGAGAGAGAAAAGATATACACAACTGACGCTTGTCCGTCGGCACTGATTGAGGCAAATACACTTGTTAAACCAAACTGTTGCACTCTTTGCCTAGACAGAGTAGCAATGGGATTATAAAAATACTCTTGAGGCCCCCTTTGACTGGCCTCAACTAATCTTTCCCAGATTTCCCAGTTGTTGCTGGAGTCCCCGCAAGAGAGTAAGGCCAAAAGAGGTGTCCCAAGCACATCAGAGCACAGTGTCCTGGCCACACACCAACACAACAGACTGTGCGGCCGCCCCGGCCGCTCAAATCAAGGCTGAAGGTGGGCACACCACACCTGAGTGCTTTTCCAGGAACAAGTGCCTGCCAGGACCCTGTTCCCTATGTTTCCAGTTTACCGAAAGGTAAACAATCCACGACAGAGACAGTACAATTAGCAGAATGGCTACGAGCACAGAATGTGGTGTCAGGATGTCTGGATCCACATCTCAGTTCCACTACTCATTAGCTGTAGATCTTTGGGCAAATTACTTCACTACCCTTAAGCTTGTTTCCCCCATCTGTTAAGTGGAGGTGATAACTATGGAAATTTTATGATAGCACTTATAAAATGCTCAGAGTGCCTAGCATGTCAGTGCTCAACAAATGCCAGCTACTGCTAAATACTTTTTAAAAATCATAGTTATTAGGCTCATACTGCAAGTTCCTGAGGGCTGACAACTACTATTTAACTCTAGTCACTGGAGTTAAACAGCAGTGTCTCAAGCACAGGGATATTCATTATCTGTTCCATACACAGTAGCCCAAGTGATCTCTTAAAATGCAAATCAGAATTCATCACTCCCATGTTTAAACTTTTCAGTGGCTTCCCAGTGCTCTGAGTAAAATCTGAACTCCTTGGCCAGGTAGAACCTGGCTGTTGTCCCCTCATCCGCCTCTCTGATCATCCCCCTTGGTCACTATGCCTCAGCCACACCGGCCTCCCGTCTGTTCCTTGACCAACCAAGCCTTCTGTGGCCTTGAGCCACTGCCCTTACTGTGCCCTCCTCCTTCCGTCCTCCCCGTGACTGGCCTCTGCTGGGAGGCTCCCTGACCGTCTGTCCAAAGTGGTTTGCCCCAGCCACTCTTTCCTCACACATTTGTCTCCTTCACAGCTCCTAGCAGATGTTTCTTTTTATCTGTTAGTTGTCTGTCTCTCCCATAGGGAAACTCCATGCAGTGACCTCGCTGGTCTTGTGAATCACTCGCTTTACCGGCACCAGCGAGGATCTGACTGCAGTGAGCATTCGACACATGTTTGATGAGTGATGAATAAATGAATGAACACATTGGAGGCCAAGAACAACAAACTATACGATCAAAATCATTTTATTCCTAATTGACCTTTCTATGTGTCAGGAACTCAGGGAAACACTTTATTGACTTAGCTGCTTTAATCCTCCTAACAACCCACAGAAGTGGATATTGTTATCTTCACTTTACAGGAAAGGAAACCATACCTCAAAGAAGTTAAATAATCTGCTCATGTTCATAAAGCTGGTAAGTGGCAGAGCTAAGATCCAAACATGATCCAATGAGTCCCAAATCTGGCCAGCCCGGCCCCAGACCAGAGCCAGCGGTCAGTATGGCCCTCAGCTTTCAGTCCAGTAGAGTCTGAAGCCAACAGCAGATATGCTCTCATAAATCAGATGAAAGCCACCTTTTAGCGACTCCCAAAATTTGGGCTGCTGCCATTTTTCTAGACCAGTGGTTTTCCAATCCCACCTTTCTTTTTTTGAGACAAGAGTCTCACTCTGTTGCCCTGGCTAGAGTGCCATGGTGTCAGCCTAGCTCACAGCAACTTCAAACTCCTGGGCTCAAGCAATCCTTCTGCCTCAGCCTCCCAAGTAGCTGAGACTACAGGCATGCACACCATGCCTGGCTAATTTGTTCTATATATTTTTAGTTGGCCAATTAATTTCTTTCTATTTTTAGCAGAGACTCCTATGCCATCTGCAGAGCAGCAATGGCTTCTTCAAATTACTTTTTTAGTAAATGGCTATACAATTCTGTATTTTCAACTCAAGACGTATTTTAGTAACAATACCTTGACAGTTACATGCTGATATCACATAAAATGTAAATTTTTGTACTCAAAAGAAATTAAACTGGTTAAAATTTTTTAATCTTAAAGGTATATTCAGTCTTACCTTGGACGGTTTTCCCCAAGTAATCTCCTTTCCGTTCCTTGTTGATGACATATTGGTAGATCTTGCCAGTGGTCAGATTATTGTCCTTCGTGAGGCGAATGTCAAGGAACCGCTCATAGTTACCCAGGTCAAGGTCTACTTCCCCACCATCATCCAGCACAAAAACTTCACCTGCAGTGAACAGGGCAAACATTTAGGGAGGTGAAAAGTACACAGACCATGGCATAACTTGAATCCTGAAATATAAACATTCAGCTAGAACAAAGTCTGCATTAACTTGATATGAAGCAGAGAAATTTATTTCTAGAAAACTATGACACAAAAAAAGAAAAATTACCAACCATTTTCCAAGCTAACATCAGACTTCTGTCAACAAACTCACGCTTCTTCAGGAAGAATTATAAAACAGTATAAATTGAAAGGAGATGACAGCCCAGGGCAGGAATATATAGGACTTTACAATAGTATGGCATTTGCTGCCCAGAGAAAAAGAACTTTCAGAAAAGTCTCCCAATTGAGCATAATAAAGTTTAAAGTATGATAAAAGTATGATTTGATTCAAAACTTATATAAGATAACGCATATGGTTTATGATTATAAAAATCAGCTTCTAAGCTATGCTTTAGTTCTCAACAAAGTTGGGAAACTGCACACGTTCCCCCTATTCCTTTGTTTCACATTCATTCCTTGAAACTTCATTCTTGAAACTGTGCCCAGAATGATTCAATCCTACCATCACAATAGGAGACAAGCTCAAAAATAGGAGAGGAAAAAATGCCTTATTTTCCCCCTCAGAGATAACTAATCCTCTGCTCAAGATTTTTGTATAACTATCACTCCAGTATATGGATCTTTTCCTGACACTGTTTGTTACATGAGGACTTTTACTCTAGTGACACTAATCTTTATAGACTTTTTACCTCAGCCTAAAACAGTATGAGTATGAATACAGAATTTAAAAACTTAAGAGATATGTTTTTCCTACCCTCCCTTAATGGTTTCAACTTTTCACTCACCTCAAAGATCTTCATTTATATTATCCAAAGTATTAGCAAACTAGAATCCCAAACTTATAGGTCCTCCAAATCCAGCATCTAGATGTCACTTACATCCCTACAAAGTGGTCCTTTAGCCTCTGTTTCAAGATCTTACCAAAGATAATTCAACAACTTCTTGAAGCCTGTCACCCTACTCTTGGAGGGTTGCTTACTATTATAAAGGTCTTCCTTATATTGGGCCAAAACCTATTTCTTACAACTTATATCCACTTACCCTATTTCTAAAGACTGAAGTCTCAAAGAATAAGCATACTCCCTCTTCTCAAATAGTCAGAAGAACGTAATTATGTCACCAGACATCTTTTTTCAAGAGAAGTGACAAACTTTCATTCAGCCACCAAAAAGATCATTTTTATTACAGACACCTTTAAAGACTAATCACTACATTGCCTATTAAGACTTCTGCTTCTTCCTGTCTAGGTGAGAAAAGCATCATTCTGCTATACTGAGAACCTTTTTAGAGGGCAAAAATGGAAATTATGCAAAATGTGCACAGAATTCCCAAGGGCTGGAAGGAAGGAAGGAAAGGAGGGAGGGAAGGAGGAAGGAAGAACGAAAGAAAAAGAAAGGGAGAGGGAGGGAAAAATGCATTCTGCTTACCATGTTCATAAGGAGAAAATGTTCCTGCATCGATGTTAATGTAGGGGTCAATTTTAATTGAAGTTACATGTAAACCACATGACTTCAGGATTGTGCCCACGCTGCTGGCGATGATACCTTTTCCAATTCCTGATATAACACCACCAGTAACTAGAATGTACTTCATTTTACTTTTTGACCTGGAAGAATAAAATATTACAGATAAAATGAATACATCTCAACAAACCAAACTCACCTGGGTTCAAATATTGGCTCTGCCAATTATTAATACTAGCTATGAACCCTCTTAGAGCCTTTCAGTTGCTTCAACTGTCACATGCCTTCGGAAGGTTCTTGTCAGGTTTAAATAGAATAACAAACATGTCTTGGATCACTAGATGGCTTTAGTCAAATATGGGTAGAAAAACAACTGCTACTCAAATAACATAGCTTTTGTTTAAAGCTTTGACAATTAAGAACCTCAAGAGTCAACCTAATAAAACCAAAAAACCAGCTCCAAACTGGCTGACAGAACACTATCCCCCAAATGTTGTCTGACATCACGGCTAGACACTGGAATACCAGGCAGGTGCCTCATTATTTTCCCTATATGGGAAAAAAATTTCAAGCTTGGATAAGCACTCCAATTCTCCAAGAAAAAGTAATGTCTTTGGCTAAACTACAATGTATCGCCAAGAAAACACAGCCACTCTAGGTTATGGAAGATAGACTAAAAGGAAAGAACTTCAAAACTTAAAAGAAGGTGCAGCTAAACCTAAAATGCTTTTAATTAAAGGTAATTCTCGTCTGTAATTTAACAGCTTGATCCTTGCCAGCAATCTCCCAGGTATGCCATGAACAGAGACTGGCAGTATATACTGGGAGAAAGGAACATCGGATAATAAACCAGTCTAAAGCACATGATGAGCAGAGGACTCAAGAGGGGAGAGTAGATTAAATCCAAAGAGCAGAACAATCAAGGCAGGAAATGAAGAAGCAGACTTAATGAGATATGAAAGAGGTAGATATAAGGACAGCATAGACAAGAAGTGAGGAGACAGTGACAGCTCACCAGGGAAGATTTATCACTTGTCCCTAGCTTCAGAGGCCCAGAAATATCATTTGGTCAGCAAAGCCAAATGTGACCAAAATGAGAAACACAATCGCCAAGTAGCACAAAGTGCTTACTTTGGCACGGTCAGGATATTTTCTTCCTCCAGGGACGTTCCATGTGAAGCCAAATTATAATAAAAATAAGCTAAGAAAGGAACAAGAAAACTGGGGAGGTCTCTTTGAAGCATTCCCCCATTCCACTCCCCCCTCAGAGCAGGAATGAACACACTTGGCAAGAACATAAAATGTTCAGAATGTCTTCCTCCTGAGATAGCCAGGAAGACACTGTCCTCCCATTCTATCCTTTGTTGTGGCATTTCCAAAAGTGCTGCTCCTCAGTTTCTGCAAAATGCATGACAGTCCCAAAAAGGGTTTTATGGATAGATAAATCAGAGAAATGCTGATTAAACAAAGTCATTTGCTTTCTTTAAAGCATGACCTCTGGGAGCATTTAATAAGTTAACCCACACTGTGATCTCCCAAGAGGGCTACACAGGATGCAGTTTCCCCAAACTTATTTGACTCTAAGTTTGGAGGAAATATGTCACCTTACAGTATCATACTGACACATGAATATCAGACTTGGCTACGTTTTAGGTATGTCCTAACCAGACGGACCCCTTACTGAGACTATACCCTGCTCTCATTGACTGAATTTTAGATGTTCCTAGAAATTCCTCAGCCTCCCTGAATGGGTTACTTTTATAAAAGAGTCATCTCATCCACTTACATTTGATTTGCCCAATTTTACTAAGGGGGTAACTTCTCAGGGATATTCACGCAGTCCGACAGTGCCTGGCAATAAATATTCAATGTACACAAAGATCAAGTGGGAGGCTCATTCGCTCACATTTATGGGCCACCCACTGTGAGAGTGGCTGTGCCACATACTTTGGGGACAGCAAATATTAATCAGATTTGGGCCCAACAGCTCTCAAGTTGCTGGCAGTCCAGTTAGAGACGAAACATTTACACATAAATGAGTAATCCAGCCATGGTGGAAAGCAGAGGAAAACATACTAAGGCTATAAAGGAGGAAGAAGAGAGCAAAAAGCTTTCAGAATGGAGAGACATCCTGGGGGTGGGGGAGGATCCACACTGCTCTGGTTTTGCAGGGCCGGACTTGCAATGGCCCTTGAAGGACTGACTACACACTTTTAGCAGAGTGAACAGGCAGGTGAGGGCATCTACAGAGAACAGAGGCAGGGCCAAGAAAAGGATGGTGGAAAATAAGTTGTAAAGGTAGGCAAGGGGCCAAATCATGTACAAACTCAAATGCCCGATCTGAACTTTTTTCTGAAGGTGACTGAAGACATCAGAAGGTTTTCAGGCACGAAAGTAACATAAATCACAATGCATCAGAGAAATTTAACAAAGATTTGGACTAAAAAGCTTCCTTTTTCTTCAATGCTGTAAGATAAGTTCCAGCTCCATCACTCGTGTGCTGAGACCTCAGTCGAGTCACTCGAGCTGCCGGAAGCCCGGGTTCTCACCTCCGTAAAATGGGGATGAGAATCTCCGCATCGCCCGGTCACAGGGCTGCTGAGAATTCAAAATTTTAACGAGTGTGGTCCTAAGGGCGCCGCGCAAACCTGAGGGCTCTAACACGCCCGCATCCGCTCTCCCGGCCGCCAGGAAGGGAGGGGAGCTGTGGGGCCAAAGAGGCCGGCCTGAGGGACCGTCGGCACCGCGAGCTCAAAGGCCCCTTCCTCCCACGGCACTGGGCCGCCCATCCCATCCCCCAGCGCGCGGTGGGCCCGCTCGGACCTGGAACCCGCACCGGGGAGGCTGAGCCCGGGCCCTCAGGCCCGAGGCCCGGGGCGGCCAGAGCAGAGTGGCAGCAGCCGGGCTTCCTCGGAGACGGCTGAGCGAAGGGGCTCCGCGCCTCTACGGCCCTCTCAGTCCCACGAGCAGGCTAGGCTGATAGGGTGCCGCCGGGCGCTGCAGCACCGGCCACTCGGCGCCTGCAGCCACCGGACGACCCCTCCCCAGCCGCGCCCGGCCACGCGGCCCGCGCGCGGGAGCCGGCACCTAGCCGGCCGGGGCTGCCCGCCCCACTCCCGTTAGGCACGCAGCCCATTGGGCAGGACGCCGAGCCATCTCGCCCCTGATTGGTGGGGAGCGGTGTCTGTCACCCCGGCAGCGGGGCTGTCCCGCGCCGGGCTCAGCTCACGCCGCCGACTCCTGCACGAGAGAACAGTTCCCCCGGGATCCCTGAAGTCAGCCTACCTGAGGCCGGCTTCAGACCCTCCCGTCTGCCACAGAGCTGAGAGGCGACGCGCGCGGAGACCCTGGCAGCCAGTGAATAAGCCCGGCCGCATGCGCCAGCAGTCTTTAGCGGAGGCGGGCTCTAGGCGGTGCGCACGCAGAGGGCGGGGCGGGCCCTGGAGGGCACGGGGCGGGGCCCGAGTGCGCAGGCGCAGGGATGCCGCCGCGGCACCCTGGTTCGGCTGGGCAGCGCTGCCGATTGCCTGGGGCTAGGCGGATTGTGGTGTCTGCGCCTCTCGCCTTTTGTCCCAGCGGTGGTCTGAGCTTCCTCACTTGAGGGGGAACAGGCCGTTTTGTGACTCACGCTTGGCAAATCGGTCGCCTGGCTTCGCCCGCCCCGCAGCAGCCGTCTGCAGTTCTGGTGTCCCCCTTCCATCTGGGCTGCCAGGGCTCCCACCTGATGGTCTCACGCGTGCGACCTGGGAGCTCGCGGCGGTGCCCCCGAGCCTGTCCCTCCGCCAGCAGTGTCGCCAGGCTGCTAAGAGGGAAGTCCAAGAGGGCCGGTCGGCGCTGGCTCCCTCTTCCCCACATCTGCCCTGACGGCGGCTGCTATGGGTGGACGCGGGTCTTGAGAAGTTCACTTTCGTCCAGCTGACAGGCACCGAGCACTGACTCTATGCCACCGTCTGTGCTGGACACCAAGGGGCCCTGCCCTTGGACTGCCGGTGTAGTGAGGCAAACTGGTGCCCAGGGAGTGAGTGCCCAGACGGGGACTGACCAGCTGGCAGGGCTTGCGGTTCTGGCAGGGAAGTCTTCCCTGAAAAAGTGACTTTGCGGCTTAGACCTAAATTGACCAGCACAGATAGGGAAGGGAGAGATGGGAATAAGAAAGTGAGGCCGAATGAAAAGCCTGTAAGCCTGTGTAAAGGCGCAGAAGCCTGGAAGAGCCTGGCGCAGCTGAATTCAAAGGTCAGTGTAGCTGAGTGGAGAGGTTGTTAGGGCCATGCCAAGCAGGGCATTATGACCAAGTTAAGCATTTTCTTTCTCCTAAGGATATTGGAAAGCCATAGAAACTTCTGAGGAGAGAGTTTTGTCTTTCTTTTAAGTAGTGAATATATGCACATGGTTAGTTTTTTTGCCCCCAAACATTACACAAGGGTATCCATGAAAAGTCTCTCTTTTCCTCTGTACCCCAGTGTTCCTGTTTTCTTTCCTAGAAGCAATTTGCCCCATGTTCTTTTTATTTATTTATTTATTGGACATAGTCTTGCTCTGTCACCCTGGCTAGAGTGCCGTGGTGTCAGCCTAGCTCACAGCAACCTCAAACTCCTGGGCTCAAGCAATCCTCCTGCCTCAGCCTTCTGAGTAGCTGGGACTATAGACACGCACCATGATGCCACCCAGCTAATTTTTTTCTATTTTTGTTAGAGATGAGGTCTCACTCTTGCTCAGGCTGGTCTTGAACTCCTGACCTCAAGTGATTCTCCTGCCTCAGCCTCCCAGAGTGCTAGGATTATAGGCATGAGCTGCCCCCAAGTTCTTATCTGTCCTCACTGAAGGAGTTAAAGGTATGACATGATCAGTTTTGTGTTTCAGGAAAATCACTCAAACATGATTCCAAGAAACCAGGTAAGGAGGCTCCTGCAGTGGCCTCTCTTTGAGGCTTCTGGTTCCATCCAAATCCAGATCACCACTGCTTCTACCCTGACATCCTGGCCAAGCTGCCCTCAGCTGCAAATCTGAAAAACATTTGGGATGTCTTTGAAGGTGCTCTACCACACCTTCTTCCAAGAAGCATTTGATGTTTATCAAAATGCCTGGGAAATAATAGACACTGAGAACATACCTGCTGAAGCAATGAAGATGCTGTAGGAGATACGCGGTGAGCCATTCACCCCATCATTCTTCTGGATGACCACTTGACCTTTTTTTCTCCTTCCTTAAACCCCTGCCATCTTCCCCATATTCTGTCTCCACTGATGGTCTTGCTTCCCATTTCACAGAGAAAATACAAGCTGTCAAGAGAACTTAGGTATTCATCAACCTACTTGTATCTGTGCACACAGCTCTGCCTTTTCTCCTGTTACTGTGGACAAACTGCCCATATTCCTAGAGGTCAACCTTATTGCTTTGAGTGCCATATCTTCTGATCAACTCAAGAATGCCTGGCAGTTCTCCCCACCTGCACCATCAGTTTTTCCCTCTCTACTAGATTAGTGTGATGCAAATATGCTACAGTTTCTCCCATCTTCAGACAAAACCCCTCTCTTGACTCTGTATCATTCTCTAGCTGCCCCTTCATTTCTCTGTGTCGCTTCTCAGCACAACTCCTAAAATTGTTGTTTGTACTTGCCGTCTCCAATTTCTTCCCTCTCTCTTGAACTCATTCCAATCAGGCTACTGCTCATGTAATTCCCCCGAAACTGCTCCTGTCAAAAATGAGCCTGTGTTCTCAGACCTCTTCACTATATATCAAGCTAGACTCTAATCTTTAATGTCTGTTCACAACTCCCAGATAAAGACAGCAGTGCAGCTGTATGTGCATGACATGGATGCACGTGTGTGCATGTGTGTGTGTGTGCATGTGCGTGTGTGTGTGTGTGTGTGTGTGTGTGTGTGTGTGTTTGCATATTTGGGCTGCTCCTCTCCCCACCCTGGGCTCGCTCAGTCTTCCTGAGGACTTTCTGGGTGCAGCCATACTGCCCTCAGAGCTCCTAAACTGACCATTTCCCAAATAGCACAGGTGGTCACTTCCTCCTTGGAACATGTTCTTTACTTGGCTTGTAGGAAACCACTTTCTCTCAGTTTTTTCCTATTTCACAAGCTTCTCCTCCTGGGTCTCCCTTCCTCTATTCCCTTCCTTTTCCTCTTTCTCACCTGTAAACATTGCAGTGCCCCAAGGCCCAATCCTAGGATCTCTTCTCTGTCTACATCATTCTCTAGATGACCTCATCCAGACTCTAACTGCTAAATACCATCTGTCATCTGCTATGTCCCAAATTTATATTCCCAGCCTGGACTTCTCTCCTGAACTCCAAGTGCACTTCTAAGCAGAGGTCCTGAGGTCAGCCAGGTGCCTCGCCTTCAAGTGGGCCAGGTCTGCGACGCCATTCATGCTCTATGGCTTCCCGTGGGACCCACCTGAGGCAAGCTTTCTGGAAAGGGCCAGGTGATCTCTATTGCAACTACTCTACTCTGCCTTCATAGCGCAGAATTAGATAACATATAAAGGAAATAAATGTGACTTATTCTAATAAAACTGTGGCTGTGTTCCACTAAAACTCTTATTTACAGAAACACAGAATTGGTCTAAAAGCCACAGTTTGCCAACCCCTGGGCTAAACACACGTTTGTCTAGCTTCTCCCCTTTCCTGCCCTGTGCTCGGCTCTGTCTCTTACAGGCCTCACCTGAGAGCATTCCGCACTCATTCTCTCGCATGACAGCCCCACCTTGGGCCTGCTCTCAGGGAACCCAGCCTAAGACAGACGCCTCCCGCATGTCCCACAGCACCCAGTGCTCACCCTGCGGTGCTGATCCCAGTGTGCTGAGGTTGCCTGTTTACTTACTGGTCTCTTCCACACCAGATTGGAATCACTTCAGGGTTACTTAACCTTTGTGTGCCTCAGTTTCCTTATCAGGCCCAGTCTTGTTGACCTTTTCATAACCAGCATCTAGCGTGTTTAATTCCCACTATTACTCAATGATGCAAATGCCGTCATTATTCAATATCACAGATGATGAAGCCAACACCGAACACACGTAAACGCCCTCCTGAGAGCACACAGGAAGGTTCACTTGGAATCCTCTTTCGGTTTCTGCCTCCTCATCCTGCCCACCACCACATCTTGCTAATTGTTTCCTCATCAAGGCTTCCTTGAGTGACTTTTTCCACTTTCACAGCAATATGTTGTCACCCTAGTCCAGCATTCTAATAGGTTGTCTGGGTGGGGAATGGGGCATGAGGGGACTGCAACTAGTGACAAATTTGTTGGATTTTTTTCCTCCAGATTGATTTTAAATTTACATTTTATTAGCCTTTAATAAATATGTAATTGGTACAAAATTTGAAAGGTGAGAAGGAATACAGAGTAAAAGCCTTCCTCCCATACTGTTCCCAGGCCACCTAGGGGTCCTCCCAGAAGCAACCAGTATTCCCTGTTTCATGCTTATCCTTTAAGAGATTCTTTGTGCATGTGTCTAGACCCTTCTTATTGGCTGTTTGTTGTTTTAATATGAGTGTGTTACATTGGATTTTCCTCACTTGAGCTGGCTTTCTTTAATGACGTTATTTAGTGAATTAGTTGGCTATACCCTCACTTTGTTCAAGAAAGGATTCAAAGCCTGTTGTGTGTGTGTGTGTGTGTGTGTGTGTGCGCGCGCGCGCGCGTGCGTGTGAAATATGAGAAAAATGAAGCAGAGGAAAAATAAGACTAGGAGCTCTCTGTCTTCAGTGACACTCCATTGCCTTCGGGATAAAGTCAAAACCACACTCTGATTCATCAGGCAATGCAGAAATTGGCCTCAGTTTACCTCTCTAGCCACAATGAACTCTTTTGGTTCCCGAACATGCCATTTATGGTCTTTCCCACATCTGGATCTCCGCATAGATCTCTGCGGGCACATCACCCGCCTTTCCCGCCTTTGTCTTATTAACATCACATCTCCGCTTGGTCTTCACGCCCTAAAGTAACTTTTCTGAACAGCCTCCCTCTTTCAAGTTGGGGTTGGCCCCTCTCTCCAATTCTTCTATTGCTGCCTGGACTTCCGTGAGCATTGCATTTACCAAATTACGTTTTAATAATTCATTTCCCATTCAAATCTACCACTTGTCTATAAGCTCTGTGAGGTCAGGGACCTGTTTGTCCTATTTACTGTTCCATGCCCAGTGCCTAGCTGGTCCCAGCACATAGTAGGCATTTGGTAAATATGTGTTCCACAAATGAATGAATTTAGAAGTTAAATTAGATCACAAACCTTTTCTGGAAGCGAGTCACAAATTAACTTTTAACTTCTTAGCAACCAAAGTAAAGAGGATCAACACAACCTACAACAATTGCTGAGAAGTATCACTTCCTCAAATAACCCTCCACTGACCCCCAGTTCCCTTTACTGGCATCCCTAAGTCCTGCCTATTTTTCCCGGTAGCATTTATCAAAATGGTAATAATTGGTGGGATAATGGGTTAGTTTATGTCTGTCTTCTCCAGCAGACTGTATTTCATTGATGAGTGTCTCCCCGGCAGCTCTCATATTGTGCTCAGTAAATGTTTATTGGATGAATCAAAAAAGACCATTATTCCTGCTACTAAGCTCAGAAATCAGTTTCTCCTGAGTCTTCATGAAGAGGATACAGGATATGTAATGTAAGGATGAAAGGTCTTAATAACATCTATATAGCAGATATACAGGTGAGGGTCACAGGCCTGTTCCCTATACTGATTCTCAATAAAGGCTGATGGCAGTGCCGTAAAGTGTAATTCAGGCAAAGAGATTTTACAGAGAACCAATGGGATGCCATCAGGACACAGTGCAGGGGAGAAGCCACCTGATTATAAGGCATCTGCTTCTGTTCATCTACAAAGGTTGTTCTCTAACCTGAGTGCTGGATAGATTTGAGGGACAGTGAATGCAATACCACTCTGAAAAATACATGGAATGAAGCTATTCTGAATGTCAAGTTAAATACAGGTGCTTTCAATAAGCAGTTGAGCTTGGGAGTGGAATTCATCTCCACCTTAGAACTAATTGACGTCCTTCATCGGGAACATGATGACATGGCAGAATAATCTGATAGAGACATTTATCTCACATAGAGCCCATAATAGTGGATATTACTATTATGTGTGAGTATGCAATGTGGCGTAATCATACACTAGTACCTCAATAATACATTTAGGGGAAAATGTATTAATGGTAAAAGAGAAAGAAGAAGCCACTTTATAAAAACATGCTCTCAAATATAAGAACGAAATCTTAGTTGAAAAATATACCCTAGTTAATATCATCACACAACCCATATTTGGGGAAATAGTTCTGATTTCTTACAATTTTATTATTTTTAATAAAAGTGATGTGTTTATATGTATACCTAAATGTGATTTTGTTATTGTAGCCCTATGAGACTTTTAATGAAAAGAAATAGGCAAATGAGGAAATGAATACTTTTTAGATCGTATGTTCCGGCTTTTGGGTTCAAAAATCATGGCAAACAGGACTCATTTCCAGCACCCCCACCTGTGGAAGGGGGTGCTAGTTAGGTACCCCTCACCTGATCTGCAGGGCCCTGTCTTCATTCCTTTGTCTCAGCATTTATGACATCCTATTGTCTTTCTCTGGATTGGCTCCTTTGGAAAGAAGAAAACTGCCCCCTTTCAGCTGTAGTAGCTGCAAGAAGGGATGGGTGGTAAAGCTTCCCCCAAACTCCCACAAGCCTCCAGAACCACCTCAAGCATACCGTCTACACAAAAACTGCGCTCATTGTGCAGACAGAGCTTCAAGACAGCTCCCACCACTTGCTTCCAAACAAATGGTGGCCTCTGCACCCCTCTGTGTCACCACTTTAGAAGCAGAGCATTCTCTCCACAGGAGCTAGCACAGTCCTGGGCACACCGCAGGCCCTCAGTAAATATTTGATGAATTGAATTAATACTATGAAATTACTTCGTGACTTTTAGTTTCCTCATGGGCTGGCTTTTCTCCACCTAGCTGGCCAAGACAAAGGAGCATTCTTTCAAGAAAACCAATTATTGCGTTTCAGTTGGTGGGAAGACACCACAAAGGCCATCCTTACATCAGCCCAGATCAATAATTCAAGGGTCTCAAACATTTCCAGGCAAATGTTTCCCAAGGGCGATTTTGTGGACAGAGGATTACTAAGGGGTCAGTATGTCAATGTTCTCTGGGCACCCACTGAACGCCTCCCGCAGAGCTGAATGACCTAATGATGCAAAGTGGACAGACAGGAGACTGGGAGATTCAGAAAGATTTCCATCCAGCAAGCACTCAATGGAGCAGTAATATGTATATAAAGCTCAATAGTCATAATTTCAAATTCTAGGGCCAGGCTCCAGACATCTGTATCCAAGATCTATCTAAGAGGTATATTTCTGTCTCCAAAAGCAACAACTCATGTTCCTGTCATTAGTACTATGATCACTTGAAAGGCACCTTTTAAACCTGGCGAAAAACAGGGACTCATAAGTATGCAACAACCTCCAAGTTTACATAATTAGCACTTTGATTCCTGTTGCACATGATGAGAGTTTTTTAAATGATCCAACCTTTTAAAATAACTGCATTCAACATATATTTAATCTGAGCTTAAGGGGATATGGAAAAAACACCCATCTGTTTGTGAGTTTAAATAACTGGAAAGATTTATGAGAATGAGGTGGCAGGGGTGATGTTGTTCTAGAGAAAGAGGTTAAGGGCTGGATTTCTGTTCTTCTGCAGTTTAAAAAAAAATGTACTTATATTTTGTAAACTGTCTTCGAAGTATTACAGACATATAAAAATGTAACAATCGTAGGCGTACAACTTGATGAATATTATCATATTTGACCACACTCATGTAACCAGCACCCAGATGGGGAAACAGAGCATTACCAGCACCCCAGAAGCTACCCTTCCTCTTACCATCCCCCCAGCACAACCACAGCCTTGACCTTAGGCACCGTAGATTAGTTTTCTCAGGGCTCTTTTGAAAGGTAAACTTAACATAATATGATTATCTACTAAAGCTCTGAAATCACTTTTTGAGAATGGTAAGATTCACAATATTTTATTTGGCTTCTTTAAATTGTACCTGTCCCCTCTCTCCGTTCTCCATGCCAGATCCTTTTTCTTTTTAGGTCAACAGATTCTTTCCTTCTGATTCTTACTATGCAAACAAAGCAAAGGAGTCTGCAAAACTGTCATCTACTTCATTCATTCATTTACCAAACATTTATTGGCATCTCCCACGTTCCAGGCACTGTCATGGGCACCAGGGTTACAAAGACAATCACATTCCTGAAGTCAGGGTTGTAGCTGAGGAATGTGGTGGGGAGCCCCCCACTGGGGTGGCACCTAACCCAGCCAGGTCGCCAAAAGGAGATTCCCAGAGCAAAGTCTGTAAGGATGGGCTGAAATCAACACAGGGAACAAGGGAGGCCAGGCTGGTGGAGGGGCTGGGATTAAGGGTGGAATGGAGGGAGGGGATCGTGTGCTGAGCCACAGAGGCAGGGGACTCAGTCTGTTCAGGAAACTGCAAACAGTCTATTGCCTGTGAAGGAAGACACAGTGTTGAGAAGACTTCTGGATTAAGATGTTAGACTGAACAAACACGGAATTTCCCTCCCCTCTGAAACCTCATTAAAACTACAGTAAAGGCCAGGCACGAGTGGCTCAAGCCTGTAATCCTAGCACTCTGGGAGGCTGAGGCAGGCGGCTCATTTGAGCTCAGGAGTTCAAGACCAGCCTGAGCAAAATCGAGACCCCGTCTCTACCAAAAATAGAAAAAATTATCCAGGCATGGTGGCACATGCCTGTAGTCCCAGCTACTTGGGAGGCTGAGGCAGGAGGACTGCTTGAGCCCAGGGGATTTGAGGTTGCCGTGAGCTAGGCTGACGCCATGGCACTCTAGCCAGGGCAACAGAGTGAGACTCTAAAAAAAAAAAAAAAAAATCGTGGTAAAGAAATGTTTGAAAAATACATAAATCTATAAAGGCAGGGAGAATAGGAGAGGTGACAGGAGTAAAAACTCTAGAAACAAGAAATTAGATGAATGAATGAAAACTGAGAATACTCAAAAAAAGCTCAAACCCCAGCCAGCAGAGGGGAAAACTGAGGACCCATTTGATTTCCACTGATGGGGTAAGGAATCAGACTTTGCACAGCAGCAGGAGGAGCTGGGGAGTGTGGGAGAGCAAAAAGGGTCAGTCCCAATCCTCCTGAAGAGCTGTCATGGTGGACACACAGGATCTCGCTGGGAAATCTGAGCCAGGCACGTCCAGCCACTGGGAAGGGGGAACTTGGGGAAGGTCTGTGAGAAACTGCAGCCTCTGTGTAGCCACCTCTTCAGTGGGTCCAAGCCCCTGGTGGTGGGCCTGGGGTCACTGTGGCCACCTGGGCCAGGAATGGGAAGAGTACCTCTGCATCTGTCACCACTGTTCCCCTTCAGAGAACAACCACCCCTGCTTCACTTCCACCTCCCCGTTCTCATCACAGTTCCTCTTTAGGCCAAATTTCACTACCTAGGAAAGGGGCTCCTGGGAAATATAGCTCCAGTTTAACCAACTGAAAAATAAAACTTGCACCAGCACGTGCTGGGGAACAACAAGATGGAAGGGGTCCAGGCCCTGCTACCAAGGAGCAACCATGCAAGACCCTGGACACTTGGGGAAGAGAGAAAGAAATTTTATCTTGCTTAGGCTACTGCAACTTGGGGTATCTGTTCCTTCCACTGAATGCACATCCCAACTAAAATACCCTCTACTCTTCCTCTTGTAAGTGTCACTTTTACTTTCTTTTCTTTTCTTTTTTCTTTTTCTTTTTTTTTTTTTTTTTGAGACAGAGTCTCACTTTGTTGCCCAGGCTAGAGTGAGTGCCGTGGCGTCATCGTAGCTCATAGCAACCTCAATCTCCTGGGCTCAAGCGATCCTCCTGCCTCAGCCTCCCGAGTAGCTGGGACTACAGGCATGTGCCACCATGCCCGGCTGATTTTTTCTATATATATTAGTTGGCCAATTAATTTCTTTCTCTTTATAGTAGAGATGGGGTCTCGCTCTTGCTCAGGCTGGTTTCAAACTCCTGACCTCAAGCAATCCGGCCGCCTCGGCCTCCCAGAGTGCTAGGATTACAGGCATGAGCTACTGTGCCCGGCCATTTTTACTTTCTAATACCTCCAAGTTGCAGATCTACCACTTCCTTTCACTCTTCCTCAGCACCTGGGCTTCCCATTCTGGTTGGCAGCCCCCAACCCTGCAGCCGGCCACAGTCCAAGCCACGCTTTGCCACTGCCTCCAAGGGCCTCACCGGCCACCACCTGGCTCTCTTCTTGCAGGCAGAAGAGAGACTGCCGCCACTTGCTCAGCCTCTGTTTTCTTCTGTGGTAAGCCCCGCCTTTCTTGCCTCCTCCCTGAGCTGGCTGCCAGTTTGCTCTTTGCCCTGTAGCCCCCCTCCCCTGGCAACAAGCACCCCTCCCAGTGTGGCCTCTCACGCATTTCGTTAGTGGGCAGCCGTGGGGAGGGTTTCGAATGCTTAGTGAGCTCCTATGGGTCCAGGCTGCGCCCTTCTGCCTTAATCAAAGGCTACCTTGCGTCAGGGCCTATGACAGCTAAGCTTCCGTGACAGAAACCCACAAATGCAGTGGCTTCAATAAGATAAATACTTACCTCTCACCTATGTGACAGTCTTAGTGTGATGGTCCTGGCCAACAGGATGACTATCTTCCTTCCATCTTGGGGACTCTGCCTTCCCGCAGGCCGTTGTCCTTGTCGCTGTGGTCAGGGCTGGGTTCCTGCCTGTCTGTGTTCTCATCCCCACAGGAAGGGGAAGGAAAGGAAGCGAAGGACGAACAGTTTCCCCTGAAGCCGTCCCCCCAGGTAAACTCTATGCAAAGGGAAGGAGTGGAGAATAGATGGGAGGGGACAGCCCGAAGCCCAGCACGGCCTGCCCGCCTCAGCCCTGGAGGACAATTACTCGCTGCTTGCTGCAGCCCACTCTGGTGATATTCCTTCCCCATCCCAAACTCCATTTAGAGTCCACCCAGAGATTTTGCTCCGTAAATGAAAGATGGTGTTAACCAGCGTAGCAGGTGCTGTCGTCTCCCTGCCCGTGCCCTCAACCCCCAGGGCACAGCGCTCTGTCCAGATCCTTCCCTGAAAGCCTCACCTAGGGCTCTCTGTGGCTTCCAGAGCCGGCTGTGCCTACAGGGCAGGCTGGATGGGCTGGGAATTAACCACCCTCCCCTGAGCCCAATTCACTTCTGTTCATCTCAACCCGCAGGAATGCAGGCTCGCTGTGCCAGGCTCTGTGCTAGACACTGCGGACAGAGAAAAGGCCTGAGCTTCCTTCAGCACATGCTGTGCCAGCCCCAGTCCTGAGCACTTTACTCACATCCCTCATTCATTTCTCCCCACAGCCCTTTGAGGTTGATTCTCTTCTCTCCATTTCACAGATGAGTAAACTGAGGCTTAGGAAGGATAAGCATCTTCCCAAGTGCCCAGCTTGTAATCAGCAGAGATGGGGTTTAA